>NC_091282.1:476019105-476350438 GCF_032444005.1 Ranitomeya imitator
TCTGCAATTTACATCATAGGTAGACCTCAACTATGGGAGACAAACTGAGAAATAAAAATCCAGAAAATCTCATTGTCTGTTTTTTTATCATTTTATTTGCATATTATGGTGGAAAATAAGTATTTGGTCAGAAACAAAATTTAATCTCAATACTTTGTAATATATCCTTTGTTGGCAATGACAGAGGTCAAACGTTTTCTGTAAGTCTTCACAAGGTTGCCACACACTGTTGTTGGTATGTTGGCCCATTCCTCCATGCAGATCTCCTCTAGAGCAGTAATGTTTTAGCCTTTTCGCTTGGCAACACGGACTTTCAACTCCCTCCAAAGGTTTTCTATAGGGTTGAGATCTGGAGACTGGCTAGGCCACTCCAGAACCTTGAAATGCTTCTTACGAAGCCACTCCTTCGTTGCCCTGGCTGTGTGCTTTGGATCATTGTCATGTTGAAAGACCCAGCCACGTTTCATCTTCAATGCCCTTGCTGATGGAAGGAGGTTTGCACTCAAAATCTCACGATACATGGCCCCATTCATTCTTTCATGTACCCAGATCAATCGTCCTGGCCCCTTTGCAGAGAAACAGCCCCAAAGCATGATGTTTCCACCACCATGCTTTACAGTAGGTATGGTGTTTGATGGATGCAACTCAGTATTCTTTTTCCTCCAAACACGACAAGTTGTGTTTCTACCAAACAGTTCCAGTTTGGTTTCATCAGACCATAGGACATTCTCCCAAAACTCCTCTGGATCATCCAAATGCTCTCTAGCAAACTTCAGACGGGCCCGGACATGTACTGGCTTAAGCAGTGGGACACGTCTGGCACTGCAGTATCTGAGTCCATGGTGGCGTAGTGTGTTACTTATGGTAGGCCTTGTTACATTGGTCCCAGCTCTCTGCAGTTCATTCACTAGGTCCCCCCGCGTGGTTCTGGGATTTTTGCTCACCGTTCTTGTGATCATTCTGACCCCACGGGGTGGGATTTTGCGTGGAGCCCCAGATCGAGGGAGATTATCAGTGGTCTTGTATGTCTTCCATTTTCTAATTATTGCTCCCACTGTTGATTTCTTCACTCCAAGCTGGTTGGCTATCACAGATTCAGTCTTCCCAGCCTGGTGCAAGGCTACAATTTTGTTTCTGGTGTCCTTTGACAGCTCTTTGGTCTTCACCATAGTGGAGTTTGGAGTCAGACTGTTTGAGGGTGTGCACAGGTGTCTTTTTATACTGATAACAAGTTTAAACAGGTGCCATTACTACAGGTAATTAGTGGAGGAAAGAGGAGACTCTTAAAGAAGAAGTTACAGGTCTGTGAGAGCCAGAAATCTTGATTGTTTGTTTCTGACCAAATACTTATTTTCCACCATAATATGCAAATAAAATGATAAAAAAACAGACAATGTGATTTTCTGGATTTTTTTTTCTCAGTTTGTCTCCCATAGTTGAGGTCTACCTATGATGTAAATTACAGACGCCTCTCATCTTTTTAAGTGGTGGAACTTGAACTATTGCTGACTGACTAAATACTTTTTTGCCCCACTGTACATATACATATGCATATGTGTATATGTATATATATATATATACACACACACATATACATACATATGTATATATGTGTGTGTATATATATATATATATATATATATATATATATATATATATATATATATATATATATATATATATATATATATATATATATTTATATTATTTTTCCCTTTCCCCCTTTGATGGCACCACGGAGGAGAGAGAGAGATCCGCCCTCAGGGACAGGAAATCTACAGGTGAAAAAGGCAGTACCTCTCTCCAACATCAGTTCTGTTTCCTGTCCCTGACGGGGAACCTACAGCATATCTGATTGACAAGTTGTCGGGGGTCCATCTGACAGATCTAGGCAGCGGGCAGCCCTGCCTCGGTGGTCTTCTCTCCCCGAAGCGCCATGGTTCAAGGGTCGACGGGCCTTGTGCATGTGCAGAGGGAGAGACAGTGAAGCAGAATCCAGTCTGCCTCTCCCTGTGGATTCCTACGGCCGGTAATAGGTGGCGACGGTCACCTGGTGTTACACCTCCGGTCCTCCTGTGGCCCAGGAGAGGATGGAAGCGGCAACTGCCTGCAAGGAAGTGCCATTGCTAATTGGGGCATCGGCGGCTGCTTCCGACACTCCCTCCTGGTGGCCGGATGCTGGAAAAGCAAGCCGCGCGCTGCGGCCACCAAGCATCTCTGGGAAATCCAGAGTGTTTCCGGGGCAGCAGTCTGCATTATTGGGTAATCATTGCTGCGGCACGCCGCCTGCATGGCGATGATATTTAAAGGCAGCAAATGGAAGATCCGGTGCTCGGTTTCACCATGAGTGACCAGACCAGGAGCAACTGGTAGAGCAGACCCTGCAGTCCCCTCTAAAGAAGAACTGGCAGCAGCCGCAGCGCCATCACGCGCAGCAACGACAGCAACAAGGTGATGTCACTTCCCAGTGTCGCATTTTGGGATCCCAGCGCAGCAGAGCCTCTGGTGGATCCAAAAGGCCATCAGCAGTTCAAGTCGTGGAAACAACTCCGACGCCAGGAGGGTAAGTGACATTCGTGAAAGTTCATCTTCTAAATAGGGTTTGTTGTCTTCTCAGGGAAAGAAATGCACAGCAAAATCAAGGCACAGAATATGCGCAATCTGCTCGATAGAGCTGCCCACTACTTGGGTGAAAAAGCTCTGTTCTACATTTATAGAACATACCATATGTGAAGAGTCCCCGAGATTTGCATCTGACTTAAAAGAACTGATCAAAAACCAGGTGGAAGATGCGATTAAAGGTATTAAAAGTTCAAAAAGAAAGCGCAAACTCAGACCTAGATCCCCGGAATCGAGTATCAGTGAGGAAGATAGCGACTGTTCCAGTTTCAATAGCTCACTCTCTTCACCCTCATCCTCTTCGTCCTCAGAAGGGGGTCGCAACTGCTTCCTAGTGAAGAAACAGATGCCTTAGTAAAAGCTGTTAGAACAACAATGGGGCTGGATACAGTCCCGGCCCAAATGAACGGCGCATGACTTTTAGTGGACTAGGGCAGAGGAAACGAAGAGCGTTCCCTTTAAACAAGAAAATACAATCCCTAAGAAAAAAAGGAATGGAAAAGGTCAGGCAAAAAGGTCCTCCTGACCCCAAAGAGAAAATACCTCTTTGATGATCCGTTTGTTCTTTCTGGGCACAAGCCTCAAAATTGGACGTAGCTATTGCAAAAGCCTCCAAAAAATTTGCCTTGCCTTTTGAGGACATGGGGACCCTGAAGATAATGAAAGGAGCAGCTGTGTTCCTAGCAGACGCCTCTATAGACTTGGTTAGGTTAGCGTCAAGATTCGCTTTTCAAACGCGGCGAGAAGGGTTTAATGGCTGAAATGCTGGCCAATGGACCTACAAACAAAAGCCAAACTATGCTCCATTGCCTGCGAAGGGAAATTCTTGTTTGGGCCAACCCTAGTTGACATTCTCAATAAAGCAGGGGATAAGAAAAAATCCTTCCTGGGGTTTCCCAACCAGTCCTATAGACAGCCCTTTCGGAGTAGGAGGTTTATACGCAGAAAGCCCCTTAAAGGTCAAAAGGAGGGATGGGAGGATAAAAGATTTAGAGGGAAAGGGTTCATGTTCAACATACCCGACAACAAAAAAACACCCCAATGAAGGTGTGCCCCAGGTGGGAGGGATATTGAGCTACTTTCCAGCCTGGAAAAAAAATATCGGGGAGCGCATGGATCTTAAATATAATAACAGGTCTAAAGCTGAAGTTCCATGCTATCATATCACTTTGTCATAACCCCTCAAAGGAAAATAGAAGCCGAGCAACTAGGCCACCAAAAAGAAATTCAAGGTATGTTAGCAAAGAACGTCCTGCAAGAAATCCTAGACGGGGAGAAAGGCATGGGATTTTACCCCTCTATTTTTTCGGACAAAACCGGATGGAACTTACAGGACAATTATAAATTTGAATAAACTAAACAAATAGAGACAATAAAGACGTGTGAGAACGCTTTATCCGTCTTCTTTCATGACTGTCATCGATTTAAAAGACGCATATTACCATGTGCCCATCCACTTGGATCATCAGAGATTCCTCAGGGTGTCAGTAACGATGCAAGGGGAGTTAAAACATTACCAATTCAGGGCCCTCCCCTTCGGCCTAACCATAGCCCCGAGGGCTATGAAACTAATGGTGGAGGTCATGGCTTACATAAGAGAGCAAAATATCCTGATAGTTCCATATCTGGACGATGTCCTGGTGATTGTCCAGCTGTTGACTGCATTAGTGAGAGGAATTGCCAAAGTGATGACATCCCTGACAAACCTAGGATGGCTGTTAAACCTAGCAAAGTCCAGGATCATTCCAACCCAAGTACAGCAGTACTTAGGAATAACGATAGACTCAAACAGGCAAGAATGCCGTTTCCCGGTGGGAAAATTTCAAACATGACACAGCTGGTAGCCCAACTGTCGGAGTCCCCGGTCATCACCTTGTGCAAAGCAATGTCCATACTAGGATCAATGACAGCCTGTATTCCAGCGGTCCGATGGGCCCAAAGTCATACCAGGGACCTTCAGTGGGAGATATTAGAGGCAGTCTCGTTTAAAAGGAGGTTTAGAAAAGCACTTAAAAATCTCATCAAAAACAATACGTTCCCTAGCTTGGTGGATGAATCCAGACAACCTAGCCAGGGGTGTCCCGTGGATGTGGCCAATATCTTTAACACTAACCACAGACGCAAGCCCCTGGGGCTGGGGGGCGCATCTAGACAGATTGCTCAAAGCCCTTGGTTAGAAGAGCAGAAAATTTGTTCTTCAAACATGAAAGAACTCCTGGCAGTGAATGATGCTATCAGCCACTTTCTACGCTTCATTCAATCCCATCATGTAAAGGTGATCTCAGACAACAAGGTGGTGGTGGCATATTTGTATAAATCATTTTATTGGTTACAGCAATAAAGAATAAAGGTAAACAGTACAAACTGGTAAATCTGTGCAATGGTAGGCAGTAATTACAAGTCGAACAAGAGGAGCATTGTTACATCATTTAAGTCTTATAATTTAACTGTCTGGTTAATAATGCTATTGGCTGTCCCGAGAATATAAGATAATAACAATAGAAAACAGCCAGGATAGTTGGTAACCATTGATAGGTTCTTTTGTATTCATTTAAAATACTATATATATAATCAAACTGGATATGGGGAAGACAAACATAGAAAGTCAGAAAGGGGAAAGAAAGAAGGACAGGAAGAAGAGAGGGATGGAAGAGGGTGTAGGAAATTCAGGGAAGGAGTGTGGCTGCCTCCGTACCCCAGCGGACAGAACGCACGTCAAGAAACGGCCCGGAAGTACACGAAAATAGGCTATACAGTGGTGGCATATTTGAATCACCAAGGGGGCACCTTGTCTCGATCATTGATGGTGTAACAAAATCCATCTTGCTGTTAGCAGAGACCAATCTAGCTTCATTATCAGCTCTTCACATCAAAAGCACAGAAAATCGGGCCGCAGTTTTTTTTTAAGTCGAACACAGCTGAGACAGGGTGAGTGGGAATTAAACCAGGACGTATTCAACCACATAGTAGAACTTTGGGGTCTCCTGGAGATACTTGTTCGCAATGAGTCTAAACCAGAAAACACACGCCTTCTGTTTAATAGACCCATGGGGGGGAGCCCAGTGACCCTAGATGCCTTCTCAATTCCCTGAGATTTTCATTTAGCCTATGCCTTTCCCCAATAGCATTAATTCCCTTAGTTTTTAGGAAGATTCGGGAGGACAGAGCAAGGGTGATTATGATAGCCACGAAAACCATGCTCTTTTCGGCCAAAAGGGGGCTAAGGGTAATGTCCATAACAGACCCTTGGGTTCTTCCAGACATTCCGAACCTTGTGTCACAGGGACCGATAGATCATCTGCAAATAGAAAACCTGCATATGACTGCCTGGAATTCGAAAGGGAACTTCTGATTGAGAGGGTTCTCTTCAAACCTAGTTTCCACTCTTCTTCTAAGTAGGAAACCTTTGATTAGGGCGTATGGGAAGGTTTGGAGGAGATTTTTGTCAGTCTCGGGTGCTAGTTTAGCCGGGGAGACCCCAATCAAAAAAAAAATTCTAGAGTTTCTTCAGAAGGTGCTGGAAAAGGGTTTAGCAACAAGCACACTTAAGGTTCAAGTTGCAGCACTAGGGGTCCATTACAACTGCGACCTAGCGGGAAATCACTGGGTAACGAGATTTATTAAGGCCTCAAGTAGATCTAGACCCATTTTCCACCACACTACACCCCCCTGGGATCTAAACTTAGTACTCTCTGCATTAACCAAAGCACCTTTTGAGCCTTTGTCACAAGCCTCTTTAAAAAAAAAAAAACATCCCTTAAAACCTCTTTTTGTTAGTAGCACTAACGTCAGCTCGCAGGATTAGTGATAACCAGGCTTTATCAGCGTACCCGCCTTTAACCCAGATACTAGATGATAGAGTGGTCCTTAAGAAAGACTTATCCTATCTGCCTAAAGTGGCATCACGATTCCATAGATCACAGGAAATCTCTCTGCCCTCTTTCTGCCCCAACACCAGGAATAAAAAGGAAGAACTCCTACACACATTAGATGTTAAGAGGTGCCTGGTCCAATATCTGTCAGCCACGAGGGACTGTAGGAGTGATTGGTCTCTTTTTGTGTGCTTTCAGGGTCCAAAGAAAGGACATAAAGCATCAAAGGCCACACTGGCGAGATAGATGAGACGCTATCATCATTTCGTATTCCTCGTGTAATTAAGCCATTCCAGAGGGGGATAGAGCTCATTCGACCAGATCGGTGGCGACTTCATGGGCAGAGAGAGCCGGAGCCTCATTTGAGCAGATATGTAGAGCAGCTACTTGGTCTTCTCCCTCTACATTCTTCAATCATTAAAATTGACAAAACAAAGAATATAGACGGCACCAGGCTCAAAATGCACCCAATCTTTGACGCAAAGCAGCACAATGTCTGCGCAGGATTCGTGTAGCAAGCACAGATAAAGCAGACTACGGCGGTGCTCCACATAGAAAAATCAAGTCCATTCCATATAGTAAAAAAGAAGAATATGTGGCACTCACCCAGAAAAGCTGCTGAATTAAAGTCCTTTATTCATGATGCGATAAAACAGAACACTTTTGGAGAGGCGGCTGGGATCGGGAGATGGTGCTGGGAGGAGGAGAGGTGGACGACGATCGTTTCGCGCAAATGCGCTTCAACGGGTCCAGGGGCTAAGGGTAATGTCCATAACAGACCCTTGGGTTCTTCCAGACATTCCGAACCTTGTGTCACAGGGACCGATAGATCATCTGCAAATAGAAAACCTGCATATGACTGCCTGGAATTCGAAAGGGAACTTCTGATTGAGAGGGTTCTCTTCAAACCTAGTTTCCACTCTTCTTCTAAGTAGGAAACCTTTGATTAGGGCGTATGGGAAGGTTTGGAGGAGATTTTTGTCAGTCTCGGGTGCTAGTTTAGCCGGGGAGACCCCAATCAAAAAAAAAATTCTAGAGTTTCTTCAGAAGGTGCTGGAAAAGGGTTTAGCAACAAGCACACTTAAGGTTCAAGTTGCAGCACTAGGGGTCCATTACAACTGCGACCTAGCGGGAAATCACTGGGTAACGAGATTTATTAAGGCCTCAAGTAGATCTAGACCCATTTTCCACCACACTACACCCCCCTGGGATCTAAACTTAGTACTCTCTGCATTAACCAAAGCACCTTTTGAGCCTTTGTCACAAGCCTCTTTAAAAAAAAAAAAACATCCCTTAAAACCTCTTTTTGTTAGTAGCACTAACGTCAGCTCGCAGGATTAGTGATAACCAGGCTTTATCAGCGTACCCGCCTTTAACCCAGATACTAGATGATAGAGTGGTCCTTAAGAAAGACTTATCCTATCTGCCTAAAGTGGCATCACGATTCCATAGATCACAGGAAATCTCTCTGCCCTCTTTCTGCCCCAACACCAGGAATAAAAAGGAAGAACTCCTACACACATTAGATGTTAAGAGGTGCCTGGTCCAATATCTGTCAGCCACGAGGGACTGTAGGAGTGATTGGTCTCTTTTTGTGTGCTTTCAGGGTCCAAAGAAAGGACATAAAGCATCAAAGGCCACACTGGCGAGATAGATGAGACGCTATCATCATTTCGTATTCCTCGTGTAATTAAGCCATTCCAGAGGGGGATAGAGCTCATTCGACCAGATCGGTGGCGACTTCATGGGCAGAGAGAGCCGGAGCCTCATTTGAGCAGATATGTAGAGCAGCTACTTGGTCTTCTCCCTCTACATTCTTCAATCATTACCGACTAGATCGGACCCCTTCTTCAGACCTCACATTTGGCAGAAGGGTTCTGGAGGCAGTGGTCTCCCCCCTAATGTACATTTCATGAAATTCTCTCCGTGGTGTTGTCATGTGGGGAAAGAGAAAATCGTAGTTACTTACCGATAACTGTATTTCTCTGATCCCATGACGGCACCCATTCATTCCCACCCTTCACGTGTGGGTGTGCACACTAGGATTACTTATTAATGTTTAGTCACACGGTGCCTCTACTATGTCTGAATTCAAATATTTTTGTTTGGTTTAACCATTTAAGTTACAGCTGAAGTTCTGTTTAATGCTCTGTAAACCAACTGATGTGGGAGAGAGGTACCACCTTTTTCACCTGTAGGTTTCCTGTCTGAGGGCAGATTCCTCTCTCTCCGTGGTGCCGTCATGGGATCAGAGAAATACCATTATCTGTAAGTAACTACGATTTTTTTTTAATATCTTTTGGCACTCAGACCAATGATCTAGAATGGGGCAGTGCTGATCAATGTTTTTGTTTTTCTCATACTGATTTGTCATGAGAAAATAATTGAAGCATGCTGCGAATTGACATGCAATTTGGATGATACTCGCCCATTCAAGTCAGTCTGAGTGCCTGGAAATCATCAGACTGCACTCGGATAACATCCTAGTGCAACCGGTTTCTGGACTCACAGAATGGATAAAATAAAGAAATTTTGCTCTCCATCTCCTCAGTGTGCTCAGATTCCCTCATCCTACATAATCTGATTACATTTCTGCTGACACTTGGATCATAGTTTGATCAGAATTTCATTAACATAATTGACCTAACTCCCTCAGATGTGATTATCTTCGGTCATGTGATGCTATGATTTCTTTGTGGGCACAAGGTCTGCTTAAAAGAAAAAAAACTTTAGACAAAGATTACAATAGCTACATGTCTTAGCCATGGAAAACTGATGTCTGAACCTGAACTGGGCCTAATTCTAAATGTATGCCATAAGTCTTTAGGCATGTTTGACTGGTACAGCTGAAGAATTTTCTGGTATATTTATGAACCCTGTTTCACTAAGCTTATTGTTGTTAATTACTGAAGTCTATTTACAAGGTTCTTAAAGTACAGTACCTTTCAGATTGACATTTAATGCCCTCTACTTGATAAAATCTGTAGACCTTTATGTAACTAATGGTTGTGCAATAGGAAGTGATACATTTTTCAGCTCTGTATGTGTCAGAGCTCTAATTTTTTTTGCCACAAAATAAACCTATTAATTGGGTTAACCACCTATCTATAGCTGCACAGTTGTCCTGTCCTCAGCATGGGTGCTATTTTTGGAGTATGTGACCAGACTAATCCGCATACTTCAATTGAAAAAAATGCTATGTGATGTGATTTTCAACAAAACGGCTGCTGGAAGAGGTGTTTCACATGATGTGTCAGCCTCTTCCAATTAGAACTGCTGTAGAGTCTATGGAAGACCACACTAACCAGTGTACAAGAAACTATATATTTATCAATTAGTAAATGCCACAAAATTGTCTGCGACTTTAAATTTGTTGAAGTGATTAATCTCAATAACTTCATTGAATAAAGCACCAAATATATGGTTCTACCACCCAGTGGGTCATTCATCCATGCTGAGATGGTGTGGGTTTATGAACTGAGCCTTTGCTATTGGCTGGTGTGAAGGGAGTTGGTTTAAACAGTCATTCTGTGCTGACTAAGGGTACCGTCACACAGTGGCATTTTGATCGCTACGATGGCACGATCCGTGAATCTCCAGCATCGTAACAATATCGCTCCAGCGTCGTAGACTGCTGTCACACTTTGCAATGTACGACGCTGGAGCGATAATTTCATGACATATGTGCGATGTAGAAGCCGTTGGTTACTATGCGCACATCGTATACAATATCGTGCACACCTTTGTTACACCATGCGATCATGCCGCCACAGCGGGACATTTGACGACGAAAGAAAGTTTCAAACGATCTGCTACGATGTACGATTCTCAGCGGGGTCCCTGATCGCAGGAGCGTGTCAGACACAGCGAGATCGCTGGAACGTCATGGATATATCGCTGGAACGTCACAAATCGTGCCGTCGTAGCGATCAAAATGCCACTGTGTGACGGTACCCTAAGGTACAAGCACTCAATGCATCATGTCAAGGCTAGACATTTATGTGCACCTTCCCACCTGCTTGTTTTCTATCTCCACCCTTCTGATTCACAGCTCTGGCTTGATAGAGCCAAAGAGGAGAGTGGAGATATAGGGAAAACAAGCAGTTGGGGATGGTGTAGCTAAATGTTTGGCCATGCCATGATGCACTGAGCGCCTGTACTTGGTTTGAACAGTTTATTCTGTGTGGACGGCATCAGAGTTCTCCTATTCCAATCTTTCCAGCAGGCTGTCCCAGATGTAAGTATACAGTTAAAGGGACCAACTTTTCAACCAGTTTGATGCTTTGTTCCCAAACATCTTTTCAGAATATAAAAACCCCTCTTCCAAGTGATGCTTCTGCCTATTATTGGCCTGACAGTTCTTAATTGACTTTGCCTTTGAGAAAGCCTCCAGCTGACATGTCGGTAGGCTGCCTCTCTGGGAAAACAATGCAATCAGCAGTCTGATATCAGACATGGGGCGATTTCCATCTTTTGACAATCAGTGGGTCAATTTCCCCATAAACAACTGACTGTTAGCTGAAGTTTTGGCTGACGTTATTCTAATGTGTATGGGGTGCCTTAAGAGGTTAGACAGTCTCCCCATTTCCTTGATTGTACTTACCTGCCAAATAAAGGTAACTTTTTTTCACCATTCATTATGTGGTATAAGTAACAATGGAAGACTTGCACTTTTTCTATTACCAGTTCGCATTAATAAAAGGTAATCAATAAGTTGTGCCCCAAAATAGTATTGCCATTTAAAACTTACCCTGCAGAAAACAAGCCTTCATCCACCTACTTTAAAAAAAAAAAAAAAAAGTTTTTTTCCATCTTGGTTGCAATCCAAAAATGCCTTAACCACTTCATGACCCAGCCTATTTTGACCTTAAAGACCTTGCCGTTTTTTGCAATTCTGACCAGTGTCCCTTTATGAGGTAATAACTCGGGAACGCTTCAACGGATCCTAGCGGTTCTGAGATTGTTTTTTCGTGACATATTGGGCTTCATGTTAGTGGTAAATTTAGGTCAATAAATTCTGCGTTTATTTGTGATAAACACGGAAATTTGGCGAAAATTTTGAAAATTTCGCAATTTTCACATTTTGAATTTTTATTCTGTTAAACCAGAGAGATATGTGACACAAAATAGTTAATAAATCACATTTCCCACATGTTTACTTTACATCAGCACAATTTTGGAAACAAAATTTTTTTTTGTTAGGAAGTTATAAGGGTTAAAATTTGACCAGCGATTTGTCATTTTTACAACGAAATTTACAAAACCATTTTTTTTAGGGACCACCTCACATTTGAAGTCAGTTTGAGGGGTCTATATGGCTGAAAATACCCAAAAGTGACACCATTCTAAAAACTGCACCCCTCAAGGTACTCAAAACCACATTCAAAAAGTTTATTAACCCTTCAGGTGCTTCACAGCAGCAGAAGCAACATGGAAGAAAAAAATGAACATTTAACTTTTTAGTCACAAAAATTATCTTTTAGCAACAATTTTTTTATTTTCCCAATGGTAAAAGGAGAAACTGAACCACGAAAGTTGTTGTCCAATTTGTCCTGAGTACGCTGATACCTCATATGTGGGGGTAAACCACTGTTTGGGCGCACGGCAGGGCTTCGAAGGGAAGGAGCGCCATTTGACTTTTTGAATCAAAAATTGGCTCCACTCTTTAGCGGACACCATGTCACGTTTGGAGAGCCCCAGTGTGCCTAAAAATTGGAGCTCCCCCACAAGTGACCCCATTTTGGAAACTAGACGCCCCAAGGAACTTATCTAGATGCATAGTGAGCACTTTGAACCCCCAGGTGCTTCACAAATTGATCCGTAAAAATGAAAAAGTACTTTTTTTTCACAAAAAAATCTTTTAGCCTCAATTTTTTCATTTTCACATGGGCAACAGGATAAAATGGATCCTAAAATGTGTTGGGCAATTTCTCCTGAGTACGCCGATACCTCATATGTGGGGGTAAACCACTGTTTGGGCACATCGTAAGGCTCGGAAGGGAAGGAGCGCCATTTGACTTTTTGAATGAAAAATTATTTCCATCGTTAGCGGACACCATGTCGCGTTTGAAGAGCTCCTGTGTGCCTAAACATTGTCGCTCCCCCACAAGTGACCCCATTTTGGAAACTAGACCCCCCAAGGAACTTATTTAGATGCCTAGTGAGCACTTTAAACCCCCAGGTGCTTCACGGAAGTTTATAACGCAGAGCCATGAAAATAAAAAATAATTTTTCTTTCCTCAAAAATGATTTTTTAGCCTGGAATTTCCTATTTTGCCAAGGATAATAGGAGAAATTGGACCCCAAATATTGTTGTCCAGTTTGTCCTGAGTACGCTGATACCCCATATGTGGGGGTAAACCACTGTTTGGGCGCACGGCAGGGCTCGGAAGGGATGGCATGCCATTTGGCTTTTTAAATGGAAAATTAGCTCCAATCATTAGCGGACACCATGTCACGTTTGGAGAGCCCCTGTGTGCCTAAACATTGGAGATCCCCCAGAAATGACCCCATTTTGGAAACTAGACCCCCAAAGGAACTAATCTAGATGTGTGGTGAGGACTTTGAACCCCCAAGTGCTTCACAGAAGTTTATAATGCAGAGCCATGAAAATAAAAAAAAAAAAATATTTTCTCAAAAATGATCTTTTAGCCTGCAATTTTTTATTTTACAAAGGGTAACAGGAGAAATTTGACCCCAAAAGTTGTTGTCCAGTTTCTCCTGAGTACGCTGATACCCCATATGTGGGGGTAAACCACTGTTTGGGCACATGCCGGGGCTCGGAAGTGAAGTAGTGACATTTTGAAATGCAGACTTTGATGGAATGCTCTGTGGGCGTCACGTTGCGTTTGCAGAGCCCCTGATGTGGCTTAACAGTAGAAACCCCCCACAAGTGACCCCATTTTGGAAACTAGACCCCGAAAGGAACTTAGCTAGATGTGTGGTGAGCACTTTGAACCCCCAAGTGCTTCATAGAAGTATACAATGCAGAGCCGTGAAAATAATAAATGCGTTTTCTTTCCTCAAAAATAATTATTTAGCCCAGAATTTTTTATTTTCCCAAGGGTTACAGGAGAAATTGGACCCCAAAAGTTGTTGTCCAGTTTCTCCTGAGTACGCTGATACCCCATGTGTGGGGGTAAACCACTATTTGGGCACACGTCGGGGCTCAGAAGGGAAGTAGTGACTTTTGAAATGCAGACTTTGATGGAATGGTCTGCGGGCGTCACATTGCGTTTGCAGAGCCCCTGGTGTGCCTAAACAGTAGAAACCCCCCACAAGTGACCCCATTTTAGAAACTAGACCCCCCAAGGAACTTATCTAGATATGTGGTGAGCACTTTGAACCCCCAAGTGCTTCACAGACGTTTACAACGCAGAGCCGTGAAAATAAAAAATCATTTTTCTTTCCTCAAAAATGATGTTTTAGCAAGCATTTTTTTATTTTCACAAGGGTAACAGGATAAATTGGACCCCAGTAATTGTTGCGCAGTTTGTCCTGAGTATGCTGGTACCCCATATGTGGGGGTAAACCACTGTTTGGGTGCACGTCAGGGCTCGGAAGTGAGGGAGCACCATTTGACTTTTTGAATACAAGATTGGCTGAAATCAATGGTGGCGCCATGTTGCGTTTGGAGACCCCCTGATGTGCCTAAACAGTGGAAACCCCTCAATTCTAACTCCAACACACCCCTAACCCTTATACCAACTGTAGCCGTAACCCTAATCACAACCCTAACCCCAACACACCCGTAACCCCAACACACCCCTAACCCTAACCACAACCCTAATTCCAACCCAACCCTAGCCCTAAGGCTATGTGCCAACGTTGCGGATTCGTATGAGATTTTTCAGCACCATTTTTGAAAAATCCGTGGGTAAAAGGCACTGCGTTTTACCTGCGGATTTACCGCGGATTTCCAGTGTTTTTTGTCCGGATTTCATCAGGTGTAAAACGCTGCGGAATCCACACAAAGAATTGACATGTTGCGGAAAATACAACGCAGCGTTCCCGCGCGGTATTTTCCGCACCATGGGCACAGCAGATTTGGTTTTCCATATGTTTACATGGTACTGTAAACCTGATGGAACACTGCTGCGAATCCGCAGCGGCCAATCCGCACCGTGTGCACATAGCCTAATTCTAAAGGTATGTGCACACGCTGCGGGAAACGCTGCGGATCCGCAGCAGTTTCCCATGAGTTTACAGTTCAATGCAAACCTATCGAAAACAAAAATCACTGTACACATGCTGCAGAAAAACTGCACGGAAACGCAGCGGTTTACATTCCGCAGCATGTCACTTCTTTCTGCGGATTCCGCAGCGGTTTTACAACTGCTCAAATAGAAAATCGTTGTTGTAAAACCGCATTGAATTGCGCAGAAAAAACATGGTAAATCCGCAGCGGTTTAGCACTGTGGATTTATCAAATCCGCAGCGGAAAAATCCGCAGAGGACCAGAATACGTGTGCACATACCGAAACCCTAACCCTAGTTCTTACCCCAATCTTAGTGGAAAAAAAAAAATATTTTTTTTTGTCCCTACCTATGGGGGTGACAAAGGGGGGGGGGTCATTTACTTTTTTTTTTTATTTTGATCACTGAGAGGTTATATCTCAGTGATCAAAATTCACTCTGGAACGAATCTGCCGGCCGTCAGATTCGGCGGGCGCACTGCACATGCGCCCGCCATTTTGGAAGATGGCGGCGCCCAGGAAAGAAGACGGACGGTCCCCGGGAGGCCAGGTAAGTATAGGGGGGGGGGAGATCAGGGCACGGGGGGGGCGTCGGAACACGGGGGGGTGGATTGGAGCACGGAGTGGGGGATCGCTGTGCGGGCGGGTGGATCGGAGCACGGGGGGGGGGAATCGCTGTGCGGGGGGGATCGCTGTGTGGGGGGGGATCGGAGTGCGGGGGGGTTTGATTGGAGCACGGGGGGTGTGATTGGAGCACGGGGGGAGCGGAGCACAGGACGGCGGGGAGCCGGTACAGTGTACCGGACAGATCGGGGGGCTGGGGGGGCGATCGGTGGGGTGGGTGCACATTAGTGTGTCCAGCCATGGCCGATGATATTGCAGCATCGGCCATGGCTGGATTGTAATATTTCACCATTTTTTTAGGTGAAATATTACAAATCGCTCTGATTGGCAGTTTCACTTTCAACAGCCAATCAGAGCGATCGTAGCCACGAGGGGGTGAAGCCACCCCCCCTGGGCTAAACTACCACTCCCCCTGTCCCTTCAGATCGGGTGAAATGGGAGTTAACCCTTTCACCCGATCTGCAGGGACGCGATCTTTCCATGACGCATATGCTGCGTCATGGGTCGGAATGGCACCGACTTTCATGACGCAGCGTATGCGTCAAAAGGTCGGGAAGGGGTTAAACGTCTTAAGGACATGTTTTTTTGTTTTTGACTGAATCATTAAAAATATATTTTAATATACTATATCTTCTCTCGGCACCAAAATATGAGCAGTTATCCATGATAACTGATCATCTGGGAGATGCACTTTTCACTGAATGAAACCTCATGCGTTAAACCTATTCCATTTAAAGTGAACAAATGCAATTTTCCTCTGTTTTGTATTCTTTTGACATTTTGTTCTGTGGTAATGGTGTGTTTAGAGAAGGCTAAATTTGAAGAAAAATTCTTTATACTGCAATTTTCTGTGTTGCATGCATTCTACATTTCTCCTCATAACTCAAGCCAGAGCGAAGAGATAGGAACTGTGAAAAACACCATTCAATTCAGAACTGTAGAGGCTTTCACAAGAATATCTTTAATATTTTACCTTTATAGACTCAAATGCAAGGTTTTAAAAAGGCATTTCCAAAAAAAACTACCGTATATAACATTTTCAAGAAATTCACATGTGCCTTCTGGCTACACTTGTACCAAAATTCAAGTTGGGGTCTCAAGGGGATTATATTTATATTTTAATAAAATAAAGTGTAAAAAAAATTTAAAATGAGAACTATATGAACAGCGTCCGTTTGAAAATCTCACATTCTGATCTGTTCAGCCTGTGGTCTGAAAGTGCAGGGTTTATATTTTCCAAATAAAGTTTCATGACTTGTCATGATCATAAACCATACAAATCATTATATAAATCGATAGTGGATACAGTGAAAGGTTTTTACAATAGTTGTGGTGTGAGCTGAATTACCGTATACACTAGAGTATAAGCCAAGACCCCCAATTTTGCCACAAAAAACTGAAAACTTAGACTCTAGTATAAGCCTAGGGTGGGAAATGCAGCAGCTACTGGTAAATTTCAAAAATAAAAATAGATACCAATAAAAGTAAAATTAAGACATCAGTAGGTTAAATGTTTTTGAATATCCATATTGAATGGGCCCCATAAGATGCTCCATACAAAAATGTGCCCCATGTAATGCTGCACAAAGGTTAATGATGGCCCCATAAGATGCTCCATATTAAAATATGCCCCATAAAAATGCTGCATAAAAGGTTAATGATGGCCCCATAAGATGCTTCATAGAATCATATGCTGCTGCGATTTAAAAATAAAAAATAAAAAATGACATGCTCACCTCTCGTCATTAGGTGCCAGTGTCCTGAGCAGGTGCGTGCCGCTGTGTCTTCCATCTCTGCAGTGACTATTCAGGCATAGGGCATGCACTAAACAAGCCATCATGCCCTCTGACCTGAACGTCACAGTCAGAGGACGCAGAAGACGGAGCTCGGTGGTGGAACGGGGACAGGTGAATATCGCATGACTCACCCTCCCCCCTCATACTCGCCCTCCTGGTGATGTATCTGCACTTCCCTGTTTCTCCGTCGTCCCGGGGCCAGCAGCTTTTTCCAGTGCTGAGCGGTCACATGGTACTGGCAAGAACCTGTCTTTGAAGGTTAGACAGGAGTTTCCACACTGTTCAAAGAAGCTGGTTCTTGTCAATTTGAAAGTGACCTAGGATTTTTTTTTTTTCTAACTTCTCCCAAAGTAGGATTTTCAAAATTTGCAGACCTGTGACTTAAGAATTGTGTGTACCACAACCACCAGCCAGGACAATTGGTATGTGTATGTACACCAGAACACTAAGCTTATGATTGAAGGAGGTAAGCTGAAAGATACTGAGACTGGGGAGTCCAACCATGGTGATTACAAAGTATGTCTGAAATAATGTGTCCAGAAAATAGTTGACTGTTACCTAATTATCTGCAAAAAATGTCCTCCAGTCATGACTCTCCAAGAAAAAATACTAAATCGTTTCATAGAGGCCATGGTAGATCATGTAACTTATAAACAGTGGATATCTAGTGACAGATGTACTTTTCACAGTTTCTAAAATTGCAGAATTTTTGTAAAATGTTTTAGACCAGATGATAGTCCTTAAAGGGTTCATCCAAAACCCAAAGGAAGTTTCAATCAATAAATCTTTTGACTTAATTACAAAAGCTATTAGAGCAGTGTCACTATACCCGGTGTGCAGGAGGACTAGCGCCACTCCCACAGGTGAAGTCACTGGTCTGTTGGGCATAGTGACACTGGTGCCAGCTTATTGCTATTCATCAAAGCAGACAGCAGATCGGACGCTGCGCTCATTGCACACGGAGGAGACACTGCACAAGAAAGACACCGCAGGGACCAGCTCCTGAAAAGTGTTACTGGTGACTGTTTCAGGGGGCAAGCAAAGCAAGGGGAAATTTTGAGATGTCTCAACCCCCATCTCTCCCTGCCAGTCCCCCCCACCTAAATTCCCTAATGACCATTTGTTTGCAGGGGGGGGGGTTGATTGACCACAGTTTCAGCCAGCAAATGACTATAAATTTGAGCATCCCATCAGGCACTAGGATTCTCAAACGAATAGTCATAGGAAGAGGGTAATATAAACAGAACCCAAAGTTGCAATACAGAGTAAGTGGTAGGGAATTTTACCATGACATAAAAGCTAACTTTTTGTAATTTAAAGATTTAAAAATTTTAAAAAAAAAACGCTCATTTATCACTCGCCTAAATTCGGACAACTACAATCACCTCAAAGAAAACATCAGTGAGGCAGTTACAAGCTTAGACTTTTCAGAGAACTGTTCCTTTGTTGTGATGGATGAAGCACAGTCAGCAATAAATACATGAAGTGCTTATTTCATGATTCAATAGCTGTTCATTTATTCCAAAAAAAGAAAAAAAACTGACATCTTATCAAGTTTGAGCAAGGGGTACTACTTGCAGACATTTTGTTTCAGGCTATTGGCCCTCATCAGTGCAAAGTATGAGATCTGATTTGGCTAGGTGAGAGGCTCTGGACTGGAGTCTAAGGGGTAAATTTCTCCTGTTACCTTTGTGAAAATAAGAATTTGTGGGCGAAAAGATCATTTTTGTGTAAACAAATGCGATTTTTTTTTTTTTATTTTCACGGCTCAACGTTCTAAACTTCTGTGAAGCACTTGGAGGTTCAAAGTGCTCACCACACATCTAGATAAGTTCCTTAAGGGGTCTAGTTTCCAAAATGGGGTCACTTGTGGGGGGTTTCCACTGTTTAGGCACATCAGGGGCTCTCCAAACGTGACATGGCATCCAATCTCAATTCCGGACAATTCTGCATTGAAAAAGTCAAACGGCGCTCCTTCACTTCCAAGCTCTGCGGTGCGCCCAAACAGTGGTTTACCCCCACATATGGGGTATTGGCGTATTCAGAAGAAATTGCACAACAAAATTTATGGTTACATTTTTGTTTTTACACTTGTGAAAATAAAAAAAAAAAAAACCGGTTCTGATGTAAAATGTTGGCAAAAAAAGTTAAATGTTCATTTTTTTCCTTCCACATTGTTTCAGTTCCTGTGAAGCACGTAAAGGGTTAATAAACTTCTTGAATGTGGTTTTGAGCACCTTGAGGGGTGCAGTTTTTAGAATGGTGTCACACTTGGGTATTTTCGATCATATAGACCCCTCAAAATGACTTCAAATGTGATGTGGTCCCTAAAAAAAAAAAAATGGTGTTGTATAAATGAGAAATTGCTGGTCAACTTTTAACCCTTATAACTCCCTAATAAGCACAATTTTGGAAACAAAATTTTTTTTTTAATGTAAAGTAGACATGTGGGAGATGTTGTTTATTAACTATTTTGTGTGACATATCTCTCTGATTTAAGGGCATAAAAATACAAAGTTTCAAAATTGCAAAATTTTTAAAATTTTCGCCATGTTTCCATTTTTTTCATAAATAATCGCAAGTAATATCAAAGAAATTAAAATGAATATCAATATGTCACGAAAAAACAATCTCTGAATCAGCGGGATCTGTAATAGCGTTCCAGAGTTATAACCTCATAAAGTGACAGTGGTCAGAATTGTAAAAATTGGCTCGGTCATTAAGTACCAAATTGGCTCTGTCACTAAGGGGTTAAGGTATTTTGATTATTTACTGTTGAAATTTATTGATTGTTTTGGTTTTCTATTCCTAGTCTGAGGAAGGTCTAAGTAACAGACCGAAACGTCATGAATTTGGGATTGCATTGAAATAAATCTTAATTGCAGATATTTTGAGTGCTGGATTTCTTTGATTTATTCTTTATGGTTGTCACAGCCGGATTGCTATGAGCACCGCCTGGTGGTCGGCGCTCATAGCAAGTGAGTAATTCTGCTGCATACAGGTGATCTGATCATCGCCTGTATGTAGCAGAGCCTATTGAGTTACGGCAGCTTACTCTACGGGTATCAGAATATGGCGCAATTTTTTTTTAATCAAAGTTTGGAATTTTTTTTCACCACTGCAGTTGCATTTCTTTGCAATATGAGTAGATTGCACTGTCACTTTGAATTCTTTGGAATGTTTACTGCTAATACAAGATATGAGGTGGATCATTATGTATTGTCTGGCGGCTCTGGTGCTTTAATCAGCAACAGATTGTGGTCCCATATTGTGCGGTTTGGTGGTACAATGGGTTTTGGATTAGGTGAACTCATTTATAATCCATTTGCATTTGCATCTCACTAAAATATAGTCTACTAATCAGTAATGTGCACTGTCACTTTAAAATGTTGAGATGTTTTTACTACAAAAGATGTTTCTATGATCAATGGGTTCCTATGAATGTTCATGGATATTGCTGCATGATAGGGAATAGAGCTGAGTAACCTTACCTGGATATCTATATGTTCCTTCGCCTACCTTATCTGCATAATTTGCTCTGGTTTTGAGGCACTAATCTTAATTGTATGTATTGTTTGTGTCAATAAAGTTGTATTTTTTTAATCAAGCAAAAAACACTTCTTGACTAAGCACAGTTTGAATAAAATCATCAACAGTGTCACCAGCAAAGCACCCCCACACATCAACCACCTCCTCCATGCTTCACGGTGAGAACCAGTCCATCCGTTCACCTTTTCTGCGTCGCACAAAGACATAGTGGATGGAACCAAAGATCTCAAATATGGACTTGTCAGACCAAAGCACAGATTTCCACTGGTTTAATGTCCATTCCTTGTGTTCTTTAGCCCAAACAAGTCTCTTCTGCTTGTTGCCTGTCCTTAGCAGTGGCTTCCTAGCAGCTATTTTACCATGAAGGCCTGCTGCACAAAGTCTCCTCTTAACAGTTGTTGTAGAGATGTGTCTGCTGCTAGAACTCTGTGTGGCATTGACCTGTTCTCTAATCTGAGCTGCTGTTAACCTGCGATTCCTGAGGCTGGTGACTCGGATAAACTTATCCTCAGAAGCAGAGGTGACTCTTGGTCTTCCTTTCCTGGGGCGGCCCTCATGTGAGCCAGTTTCTTTGTAGCGCTTGATGGTTTTTGCCACTGCATTTGGGGACACTTTCAAAGTTTTCCCAATTTTTCAGACTGACTGACCTTCATTTTTTAACCCCTTTACCCCCAAGGGTGGTTTGCACGTTATGGACCAGGCCAATTTTTTTCAATTCTGACCACTGTCCCTTTATGAGGTTAAAACTCGAACGCTTCAACGGATCCTGGTGATTCTGACATTATTTTCTCGTGATATATTGTACTTCATGATAGTGGTAAAAATTCTTTGATATTACCTGTTTATTTGTGAAAAAACGGAAATTTGGCAAATTTTGAAAATTTTGCAATTTTCCAACTTTGAATTTTTATGCAATTAAATCACAGAGATATGGCACACAAAATACTTAAGTAACATTTCCCACATGTCTACTTTACATCAGCACAATTTTGGAACCAATTTTTTTTTTGTTAGGGAGATATAAGGGTTAAAAGTTGACCAGCAAGGCGTGTCCAGCTGCTGGAGAAGGACGCATGGTGGAGATCTCCTCCAGCAAAGAGGAGATATAGGTCTTTCCCCAGACCTTAACCAAGAACGGACCACCAGTTATTACCTGGCAATACACCTGGATCAAGGGGGACCCCTGGCCGGCGATCTCCCGCGGCGAGGAGCCGGCACACCGGACCCTCAGGCACAGAGCGGCCCTGCAGCACAGCCGCACTAGAAACAGGCCGGCACAGCAAGGACTCAACAGGTACAGCAGACGGCAAAGGGAAGTCCGGCAGACGGCACATAGTAAGGTGCGAGGCGGCAGTGAGAAGACTGCGGACCCCCCGCAGAGCTAAAGGGGTGGTGAGAGAGAGGCCCTCCCGCCCTTGGACCTCCCGCGGCACCCGAGAGGAGAGCATCGCAGGCGCGCTCAGCTGCAGCTCCTGCAGGGAAGACCCTGAAGAGTGCGCAGACCACACCTCACCTAGGAGAAAGGCGACCAAGGTAGGACTGGTACAGGTGGGACAGGAGACCCCCCGGGACGCCCGCCATTGTGTTCCCTGTGCTGGTCGTTTTCCCGCCAGTGGGAGGGTGGACGCCATCTTGGGGACAGATTCCCTTACAGAGAAACACCATCATAGTGCGGGCATACCTAAGACTCTCGGCACGCCAGCATACTGTCCTGCTCACCAGCCTTGCTGCAGAAGCGGTGCAGTCACCCTCCCATTGCTCTATACGGGGCTGTCATTGTGCCTTTCTTACATTAATATTGGAAACACAGACTACCAGCATATTACCCAGTAAGCCTGCATTCTACAAATCTAGACCTCTGGTGACACCTAGTGTTGGGATTGATTATAGCATCCAGAGGTTCCCCCTTCCTGGCTCAGAACATTGTACATGCCCCACTAACCCTAAGATCGTAATTAAATGCACCTCGGAGGGGGCTTGCTGATGGGGGGCTGAGCCTAATGGGGTGATCACTGCACCCCCATGTTCCCCTGAACACTATCACGGGCAATTCATAGCAGCAGTCATACATGGGTAAAACTAAAAGGATTTCTGGACAACCCACAAGCTTACACAAGGAGCCTTCTCTAGAGGACATGGAACGGTTTTTAAACCAGCCACTCCAAACAAGGAATACCAGATCAACAATGTCGCAAACCCCGCATAAAAATGGTTCCTCCTCCAAAGAGCCTCAGTCTTCACATATCTCTCCTAAAAAATCAACAGACAATAGTAATGGAGACAAAGACCTACCTGAGGACATGAATATAGCTGAGCTGAGTAAATATATTAAAGCTCTCCCAACCAAAACAGATCTAGAAAGCTTTGCGTGCAGACTTGAGAACTCGTATAAAAAGGAGATACATAATCTGCAGATGGAATTCACATCGCGTATAGAGGACGTGGAAAAGACTCAAGAAGATATCTCACAAGAACTTCAGGCTCACAGAGAAATCTTAATGGATCATACCATGAAACTGGAGGAAATGTCATCTGGCCTTGAAGACCTGGAAAACCGCAACAGGCGTAACAATATCCGTATACGTGGCCTCCCAGAATCCGTCAGTCCTCAGGATTTAGACCGCACAGTCCAGAGAATATTCCTGGACATTCTCGGCGATCACGAAGACAACACCATTGAGTTCGACAGGATTCATAGATCTCTTGGTCCTAAACCCACATCTGAGTCACGCCCTAGAGATGTCATCTGCAGGGTGCACTACTTTAGAATTAAGGAGGCCATCATGATAGCTTCTAGGAAAAAGGGATCTCTCCAGTTTGAAGGCCAACCAATACTACTCCTGTCAGATCTATCCAGACGCACCCTATTCCTGCGCAAAGCCTTGAAACCCTTGCTGGCGGCTTTCAAGGAAAGAGATATCCCCTACAGGTGGGGGTTCCCATTCCAACTAACTGCATCCAAAGGCGGCAAAATCGCATACTTTCGCCGGATCGGGGACCTGGCTAACTTCCTAGGCACATTTGAACTTCCACTAATAGATCTTCCAGACTGGCCTCTAACTCCAACACTCCCAGATGCTCCTCCAAGGTGGCTCAAGGTCCCCCGTTCCAAGAATCGACACACCAATGAAGGCTCCTCTGATCCTCCATGAAGTTCTTTTCTTTTGTTCCCATTTTTTTTTTCTCTAGTTTTAATTAGCCTCTACTCATTGCTGCAATGTATTTAGACACTCTGCTGCAGTTGAGTGGTCCCATGGATACTTATTGTTAATTGATTGAATCTCCTGATGGGGTGGATGGTTTCACTGTGGGTTCGCCTTGGAGGTTTAGTCTTAATCCCTGGACATTTGAGCGCGTGGTGTCTTGCTTGTCATCAGTGTTTTTGTTTCCCCCCCCCCCCCCTTTTTTTTTTTTTTTTCTTTCCCTTTTTTTTTTTTTCTCATTGTTCTCTGATGGCACGCGGGACATCTTGCTTATGCAAGGGTTATTGTTATGCTTAAATAGATTTTACATGTTTGCAAGTTTTTGTTCATGGGACCTAACAAGTTCGCGGGGGGGTGGGGGGGGCAGGTGTTCCCCTTGGCTTCCCTTCTCCACTAAAGGTGCACGGGCGAGGGAAGGGGGGGAGAATTATTCTTCTCCTTTCTTTTGCCCTAACTACACAGATGCAAAGTCAGATTGGGTGCGTCAACCCTAACGCACCTTCTATGTTTTCTATGTTCTACTATTTCTTCTTCACCCTGTCTTTCTCCCCTCCCTCCCAGTGTTTTTTCCCTACTACACTTGGCTGTCGTTTGTTTCGGCGGATGGAGCGCGTGGTGTCGCGAGATGGCGTAAAAGTATTTGATAATGGATGAAATTAAATTTTGCTCCTTTAACGTGAAGGGGCTAAATATCCCAGAAAAGAGAAGGCGGGTCCTATTTGATAGTCACAAACAACGGGTCTCCGTGCTACTGCTTCAAGAGACACATTTCAAAACTGGTGTGGTGCCACATTCTATCACGAAAAATTACCCCAAATGGTATCACAGCACAAATCCATTTTCAAAGTCAAAGGGTGTCTCAATAGCCTTCCACAAATCCTTTATGCCTGAGATCTTGGACTCACTAATCGATAAAAATGGTAGATATATCTTCCTACTTATCACATGGGCAGCTCATAAACTTGTAATAGCTAACGTATATTTCCCAAACCAAGGGCAGTAGAAGTTTGGAGCTGATTGCAAAAGACGTCTCGAGGAGTTTGCTGGTTCCTCTCCTGTGATACTTGGGGGCGACTTTAATATTCCTATGAACCCTGCGGTGGATGTCTCTTCGGGTAAGTCTTCATATTCTACATCTTCTATTAACAAAATAAGATCCCAGCTGCGCAGCATGAGACTGGTAGATGTCTGGAGGGTTCTTAACCCAACAACTAAGGACTATAGCTTTTTCTCAAAAATACATAACACTTACAGTAGAATAGATTATTTTTTCGTTTCACATAAGTTGCTCGACATGCAGGTAAAGGCGGACGTGGGGTCGATACTGTGGTCAGATCACGCTCCTATATACCTAACAATCTCACTTCACTCTGCCTCGAGACCAGGTTTCTCCTGGCGTCTGAATGAAAACTTGCTACAAGATCCCATATGTAAATCCAAGATTGATCAAACAATCACAGATTTCCTGACTGACCACGAGGAAGACACCACGTCCCCCACTGTAAAATGGGAAGCTTTGAAAAGTGTAATAAGAGGCGTCCTCATCTCTCATGGCGCTAGGTTGAAAAAAGAAAGAGCGGCGGAAATACTTAGCTTAACAGAACAAATCCACCAATTAGAAAACAAACATAAACGAGACCTTGAGGCCAGCACATTTGCTAGGCTCTCCTCGGCCAGACAAAAATTGTTATCTATAATAGACCAAAAATCCAAATGCCTCAGAGAAAGACTCAAGAGCCGCTTCTATCAGCTCGGCAATAAAAGTGGTAGACTCTTGGCCAGAGCCCTTAATCAACGTAATCCCAATACCTACATTCCTTTTATTAAAAACAAAGAGGGGACGAAAGTGTTTAATACCAGAGATATTCTTTCCAACTTCAGCGAATACTACAAATCTCTATATAACATAGTGGGACACTATAACGAGGCTCCACTACATTCTCTCCGTAATAAAATCAAATCATATTTACAGGAACATAAACTACCCACTCTGCCTGAAGGTGATCTACTTGATCTTGAAAAGGAATTCTCAGTGGAGGAGGTATCGGAAACCATTAGCGCCTTGAAACAAGGCAAGAGCCCGGGCCCTGATGGGTTCTCGGCAGGCTTCTACAAGTCGTTCAACACTCTGCTTAGTCCAATATTTCTGAAGGCTTGTAATTTTGTCTCTCTTGGGGGCTCTTTCCCTACACAGGCACTCATCGCTCACATAACAGTTCTCCCTAAGCCTGGAAAGGACCCTTCTACGTGCGATAATTACCGCACGATCTCTTTAATAAACTTGGATATTAAAATATATGCAAAAATGTTAGCCAATAGATTATGCCCCCTTTTACCAAAACTAATAAACCAGGACCAGGTGGGCTTCGTTCCAGGGCGAGAGGCGAGAGACAACACAATCCGAACTATCTCTCTAATTGACAGAGCGGGCAGAGAGGGGGACCCCCTGTGTATCATGTCAATTGATGCAGAAAAGGCTTTGACCGGGTCCATTGGGAAAGGAAATTGGCCTAAAAGAAAATATGCTGCGTAGGATCTCCGCCTTGTATTCTTCTCCTAGTGCTCAGGTCAAGGTAAACCGCACACTATCAGATATGTTCCCGGTCAGAAATGGTACAAGGCAGGGGTGCCCACTCTCTCCCCTCTTATATATCCTAACAATGGAGCATTTAGCTGTGGCCTTGAGAAACAACTCCTCAATTAAGGGTATAAAACTACGTTCTGAAGAACATAAGCTAGCACTTTTTGCAGATGACATTCTCCTATATATTACGTCCCCCTCTACGAGCCTACCAAACATTATTTCGGAACTACATAAATTTGGCCTCCTAAGTAACTTCAAAATGAATTCCCATAAATCCGAAATCCTAAACATTTCACTCCAACTCCCCTTGGCGGATCAATTAAGGAAGACTTTCCCATTTAAATGGCGCTTTGATTCCCTTACATATTTAGGTATCAAAATTACAAGCAAAACGTCTAAACTGTTTGAAACCAACTTTGCGCCAATTCTACAGAAAACAAACTCGGACTTGGAGAGGTGGCACAGGCTACAATTGTCCTGGCTGGGTAGGATCAATGCAGTTAAGATGGACCTCCTACCTCGTCTCTCATATTTTTTTCAAACAATTCCCCTATACCTACCAGTTTCCTTCTTTTCCCGCCTCAAACAAATAATTACTCGTTTTATTTGGTCTCATAATCGGGCACGTATTTCATATACAACATTAAGTAGATCTAAACTGACAGGTGGATTGGGTCTCCCGGATCTCGCGATTTATAGTTATGCATCAATGGGAACTTGTATCCTAGACCTTTATCACAGTAAAAATAGCAAAAAGTGGGTAAACCTAGAAAACGATCTTAACGGATGCGACTCCCAAGTTGTTCTTTGGACAGGAGGCAAGGGGGTAGGGCCAGGCATCTACATACCCTTCCTCACACGAAACATATTGCTTCTTATTAAAAACCGAAACAAAGACCTTCAGATCACAACTCTCCCAGGCCCCTTAATTCCAATCTATGACAATTCTGCTTTTCCGGCGGGGCTGAATAGAGAGACATATCTAAATAAGAGAAAGGATTCCAAACCCATCATCCACGACTACTTAAAAGAAACTGGGATGAAATCCCTTCGGGAACTATTCCCAGAGGAGGAATCACACTCTGTTGATTGGTTCTTCTATGAACAACTAAGAAGTTATATCCACTCAATCTCTAAACAAACCAATATCAGCAGGCCGCTAACTCCCTTGCTATGCATATCAGCAAGCCCCCCGGACCATACTGTCTCGCTGCTATATAAAATCTTCCAAGAGGGGAGGGCTCCGCTGCAGGGTTGGCCAATGTTTTTCTCGAAATGGGAGGGTGATCTGGGAAGACCCTTGTCATCTGAAGATAGGGGAAAAATTCTTCTCTTCTCGTCCAGATCGTCATTATGCGCGGTATCACAGGAGAGGAGCTATAAGATTCTAACAAGATGGTATAGATGCCCCTCCATGGTGCATGCGGTGTTCCCCACGACTCCTGACACCTGTTGGAGATGTCTAAAGGAGATAGGCTTTTACATGCATATCTGGTGGGACTGCCCCCCCATAAAGGATTTGTGGTTGGCCGTCTTTGAACTTCATAATAGGATCTCTATCACACAGATCCAACCCTCAGCAAGTCTAGCATTGTTGTCTGTGTAACCTGTCTATCTAGGTTCAAGAGGGGCATCCTCAGACACTTTCTTACTGCAGTCAGGAATCTAATCCCACGTTTTTGGAAACAAGAAAAATTCCCTTCCCGTGCGGAATTTGTGGCAGAACTTAATGACCTTTATAGAATGGAGCAGCTGATAAATCAGTCTACAGGTAATGCGGAAAAAACCTACAACACATGGGCTCCCTGGATTGCTTTTAGGGAAACCTCTGAATTAGATTGCTGGATTTCCAGAACTTGACGCATTATGTAACACATTCGCGTGCACTCTCGAGCCGTTTCTCGACCTGCGCTCTGGCCGCTGGAGCGGGTTGGCAGCCACACTTTTTTCCCACATTCCCTACTCCCCCATCCACTCCTCTCCTTCTTTCTACCCCTCTTTCTTTCCCTTATCTTACTTTGTGTGTCTTCCTCCTACCCAGTTTAAACATATATTATACTGTCAAATGATTACAAAGAAATGTAATAATGGCTATCTACTATCCCAGCTGTTTTTTATTATTAACTACTCATAATTTTGGGATAACCAACAACATTATTTACCAGAAAGTTGAATTACAAGACCTAAACGTTGTCACAATGCCTTACTTGACTTACTTGTAACCATTGTTTATCATTGCACTGATTTACTAGTTTGTATTGTTTACCTTTACTCTTTATTGCAATGACCAATAAAAATGATTTATACAAAAGTTGACCAGCAATTTCTCATTTTTACAACACCATTTTTTTTTTAGGGACCACATCTCATTTGAAGTCATTTTGAGGGGTCTATATGATAGAAAATACCCAAGTGTGACACCATTCTAAAAACTGCACCCCTCAAGGTGCTCAAAACCATATTCAAGAAGTTTATTAACCCTTCTGGTACTTCACAGTAATTTTTGGAATGTTTAAATAAAAATGAACATTTAACTTTTTTTCACAAAAAATTTATTTCAGCTCCAATTTGTTTTACTTTACCAAGGGTAACAGGAGAAAATGGACCCCAAAAGTTGTTGTACAATTTGTCCTGATTACGCTGATACCCCATATGTGGGGGTAAACCACTATTTGGGCGCATGGAAGAGCTCGGAAGGGTAGGAGCGCCGTTTGACTTTTCAATGCAAAATTGACTGGACTTGAGATGGGACGCAATGTTGCGTTTGGAGAGCCACTGATGTGCCTAAACATTGAAACCCCCCACAAGTGACACCATTTTGGAAAGTAGACCCCCTAAGGAACGTATCTAGATGTGTGGTGAGCGCTTAGACCCACCATGGGCTTCACAGAAGTTTATAATGCAGAGCCGTAAAAATAAAACAATTTTTTTTTCCCACAAAAATTATTTTTTTAGCCGCAGGTTTTGTATTTTTCCAAGGGTAAAAGGAGAAATTGGACCCCAAAAGTTGTTGTCCTATTTGTCCTGAGTACGCTGATACCCCATATGTTGAAGTAAACCCCTGTTTGGGCACACAGGAGAGCTCGGAAGGGAAGGAGCACTGTTTTCCTTTTTCAACGCAGATTAGGCTGGAATTGAGATCGGACGCCATGTCGCGTTTGGAGAGCCCCTGATGTGCCTGAACAGTGGAAACTCCCCAATTATAACTGAAACCCTAATCCAAACACACCCCTCACCCTAATCCCAACAGTAACCCTAACCACACCTCTAACCCTGACACACCCCTAACCCTAATCCCAACCCTATTCCCAACCGTAAGGCCAGTCTCACACGTCAGTGGCTCCGGTACGTGAGGTGTCAGTTTCCTCACGTACCGGAGACACTGACACACGTAGACACACAAAAATCAATGCATCTTTTCAGATGTCATTGATTTTTTGCGGACCGTGTCTCCGTGTGCCAAACACGGAGACATGTCAGTGTTCGTGGGAGCGCACGGATTACACGGACCCATTGTCCGTGTGCAGTCCGTGTGCTGTGCAGGAGTCAGCGCTAGATTAAGCGCTGTCCCCCCCACTGGTGCTGAAGCCGCGATTCATATGTTCCCTGCAGCAGCGTTTGCTGCAGGGAACATATGAATATTAGTGTTTAAAATTCAGATCCAGGTCCCCCCCCCCCTCCCACCACCTGTGCGCCCCTCCCCCCTTTCCCCCCCGCTGTGATTAAAATACTCACCTAGCTTCCGGATCCCTCGCCGCAGCGTCCTCTCCTGGCCGCAGCGTCTCCTGTATGCGGTCACGTGGGGCCGCCGATTACAATCATAAATATTCGGCTTAGCCTCCCAAAGAGGTGGAGCTGCATATTCAGTACTGTAAATGAGCGACCCCACGTGACCGCATACAGGAGACGCTGCGGCCAGGAGAGGACGCTACAGCGAGGGATCCGGAAGCTAGGTGAGTATTTTAATCACAGGGGCGGGTGGGGAGGCGCACAGGGGTTGGGAGGGGGGGTGACCTGGATCTGCATTTTAAACACTAATATTCATATGTTCCCTGCAGCAAATGCTGCTGCAGGGAACATATGAATCGCAGCTTCAGCACCAGATGCTGGTACGTGTGGTACCCAGCACCGTGCGTGTGGTACCCAGTGGGCACACGTGTGCCACACTGATGTACCACAGAAACGTAGGGCACACGGACACGGATAATTCCGGTACTGATTTTTTTCCGGTACCGGAATTATCTGGACGTGTGGGACTGCCCTAAATGTAATCTTAACCCTAACTGTAACTTTAGCCCCAACCCTAACTGTAGCCCTAGCCCTAGCCCTAATGGGAAAATGGAAATAAATTTTTTTTTAATTTTTCCCTAACTAAGGGGGTGATGAAGGGGGGGTTTGATTTACTTTTATAGCGGGTTTTTTAGCGGATTTTTGATTGGCAGCCGTCACACCCTGAAAGACGCTTTTTATTGCAAAAATATTTTTTGCGTTACCACATTTTGAGAGCTATAATTTTTCCATATTTGGTCCACAGAGTCATGTTAGGTCTTGTTGTTTGCGGGACGAGTTGACGTTTTTATTGGTAACATTTTCCGGCACGTGACATTTTTTGATCGCTTTTTATTCCGATTTTTGTGAGGCAAAAACCAGCTATTCATGAATTTCTTTTGGGGGAGGCGTTTATACCGTTCCGCGTTTGGTAAAATTGATACAGCAGTTTTATTCTTCGGGTCAGTACGATTAGAGACACCTCATTTATATCAATTTTTTATGTTTTGGCGCTTTTATACGATAAAAACTAATTTATAGAAAAAAATATTATTTTTGCATCGCTTTATTCTCAGGACTATAACTTTTTTTTTATTTTTTTTGCTGATGATGCTGTATGGCGGCTTGTTTTTTGCGGGACAAGATGACATTTTCAGCGGTACTATGGTTAGCTATATCTGTCTTTTTGATTGTGTGTTATTCTACTTTTTGTTCGGTGGTATGATAATAAAGTGGTGTTTTTTGCCTCGTGTTTTTTTTTTTTCTTACGGTGTTTACTGAAGGGGTTAACTAGTGAGCCAGTTTTATAGGTTGGGCCGTTACAGACGCAGCGATACTAAATATGTGTACTTTTATTTGTTTTTTTTGTATTTAAAGAAATGTATTTATGGGAATAATTTTTTTTTTTTTCATTATTTATGAATTTTTTTATTTATTTATTTATTTTTTACACATTTGGAAAAAATTTTTTTTTACTTTGTCCCAGGGGGGGACATCACAGATCGTTGATCTGACAGATTGCACAGCACTCTGTCAGATCAGCGATCTGAGTTAAAACACTGCAGGCTTACAAAGTGCCTGCTCTGAGCAGACACTTAATAAGCCACCTCCCTCCCTGCAGGACCCGGATGCCGCGGCCATTTTGCATCCGGGCCTGCTGCAGGGAGGGAGGTAAGGAGACCCTCACAGCAACGCGATCACATCGCGTTGCTGCAGGGGTCTCGGGGAAGCCCGCAGGGAGCCCCCTCCCTGCGCGATGCTTCCCTTTACAGCCGGCACACCGCGATCATGTTTGATTGCGGTGTGCCGGGGGTTAATGTGCCGGGGGCGGTCCGTGACTGCTCCTGGCACATAGTCCCGGATGTCAGCTGCGATAGGCAGCTGACAATCAGCCGCGCTCCTCCCGTGAGCACGGCCGATCGCGCTGGACGTACTATTCCGTCCGTGGGAATTAAGGCCCACCCTACACGGACGGAATAGTACGTCCGATGGCAGAAAGGGGTTAAAGTAATGATGGTCACTCGTTTTTCTTTACTTAGAATTTGAATTATGGCAATAAAAAGCAGCTAACAGACTATTCAGTAGGACTATCAGCTGTGTATCCACCAGACTGCTGCACAACACAACTGATGCTTTCAGTGTGAATGTACAATTTTCATAGTCCTGAAAATACAGAAAAATCTTTAAATGAGGTGTCCAAACTTTTGCTCTGTACTGTACAATGGAATGACCCTCACGTGAGGGGAAAAGAAACCTTGCTATTGATCTGCAGATATGGTGTTACTCTGCAGATCCGTGACTATCTGAACATGCCCAGTGTTCCCACTTAGAGCCTCGCTTACGGGAGGTGATGAAATAGGTTCTTCCTGGCAACGTTCGGGTTTTAGGCCCTGGTAAAGCGTCAACGTGAGTATAGTGACCGCTCTGTGTACTGAGAAGCTATAACCACGCCCCTTGCACTGACTGACTGACAGCTGGCCCTAATGCCAAACTGCTGTCAGTGTGAGGGGCACGGTTACAGTCGCTGCTCTCTATACACAAGAGTGGTAACTGAATACACATCGGCAGGGCCGGCGTCAGCACCCGGCGCACCCGGGCAAATGCCGGGGCCCTGGCAAGACGGGGGGGCCCATTTGGTAGTACACGTGACGTCAGCCGCCAGCGCGCGTCACTCACTACATCCGTCCCCCGGCGGCGCCTTGGCTGCAGGGGGCACAGTCAGCTGCTTTGTCTCTGAGGCCATTTCGCTGGCGCCTGACGCTGCGCAGCTGCAATAGCAGCAATACTCACCGCCCCCCGGCCCTCACCATGGATACAGAAGAGAGAAGACACTTCCGGGTCGCGACGCTGGGTCATCTCTCCTTACATCCGGTCGGCGGGCAGAGAGGACAGAGAGAGAGAGAGCTGCAGTTCGGAGTTGGACCGCGCCGCCTGAAGCCTTCCCATTCCAGGCACTGGTTCAGAATCTATCTGTCCAGGCTGCGTCCACCATCCAGATGATCCAGCACAGGAGAGGACAGATCCGGACTGGCAGCGCCAAGCAGGAGGAGAAGAGGACGAGCAGCAGCTGCAGCCTGCAGGGTGGACGGTGCACACCCTCTCCTGCTGTGTCCACAACGAGGGGGCCGGCGAAGCAGTGAGTAATGTCTCTCTGTGTGAGTCTGTCAGTGTCAGTGAATCATCTTCGGTGAGGGTCCGTCCCAACTCCCAACCCTGCACTTTGCGGGGGGAAAGGGGGGGGGGACCGGCCGGGGGACTGTGGAAGTAAGCGCTGCCTATAACTACTGAGTCAGTGGTGGAAGTTATGACTAAGTAAATGTGAATCTAATGTATTCAGCCACCTGTGATACTCGTACAGTCTGCAGCTTTCATGTTTGTTTTTTTTTGTAACAATTTTAAATCGTGAACTGAAAGTCTGAAAGTCACATCTGTGCCCATATACATCATGGTTCGCTGACAGTGTAGACTCATGGGCTGTGCGCTATATGCTGCGTGGGCTGTGCGTTATATACTGCGTGGGCTGTGCGTTATATACTGCGTGGGCTGTGCGTTATATACTGCGTGGGCTGTGCGTTATATACTGCGTGGGCTGTGCGTTATATACTGCGTGGGCTGTGCGTTATATACTGCGTGGGCTGTGCGTTATATACTGCGTGGGCTGTGCGCTATATACTGCGTGGGCTGTGTGTGTTATATACTGCGTGGGCTGTGCGTTATATACTGCGTGGGCTGTGCGTTATATACTGCGTGGGCTGTGCGCTATATACTGCGTGGGCTGTGTGTGTTATATACTGCGTGGGCTGTGCGTTATATACTGCGTGGGCTGTGCGTTATATACTGCGTGGGCTGTGCGTTATATACTGCGTGGGCTGTGCGCTATATACTGCGTGGGCTGTGTGTGTTATATACTGCGTGGGCTGTGTGTGTTATATACTGCGTGGGCTGTGCGTTATATACTGCGTGGGCTGTGCGTTATATACTGCGTGGGCTGTGTGTGTTATATACTGCGTGGGCTGTGCGTTATATACTGCGTGGGCTGTGCGTTATATACTGCGTGGGCTGTGCGTTATATACTGCGTGGGCTGTGCGTTATATACTGCGTGGGCTGTGCGTTACATACTGCGTGGGCTGCGTGGGCTACGTGCATCATGAATCGTGGTATAAATGTGTTAAAGGGGGGGTTGGGGGGGCCCACTGAGACTCGTTCGCCCGGGGCCCTCAAAAACCTGGAGCCGGCCCTGCACATCGGCAAAAGCCCTGTAATTAAAACCAGACTGCTGGTGGTTGGATATTCAGTGCAGGCACCAGTGTCATTCACAATACTATTAACCTGCAGATTAACCCCATATCTGCAGGTTAAAAGTGTGTTTTTTTTCTTCACGCTACCGGTTACCTTTTTAAATGGTTTCCTAATTTGTAAGGAGTATTTTGCTGTTGACTTGGAGAGGTGAAGCTTATGATACCAAAATGGGGACTTATCGGACATGTAGTGAAACCAGCACATTGGCACTGTAACTTTCATGGTGTATGTAATCAGTGCTTCAGAGGTAGGATAGTTTAGTGTTTTTACAAAAGAAAAAATCAACGTAAGAAAAATGTCTTATTTTTCTTTGAAGGAGATCAAAGTTTATGGAAATATATACAGTTGAAATTAGAAGTTCACTAAAATTCTTCCTTCTTAAAAAGCCTCTAGTTTCAGAACCAGTTATTAACCTTATCTGCAATCCTGGACGTAATATTTTCTAGAGCTTCAGCTACAGTGCCTTGCGAAAGTATTCTGCACCCTGGAACTTTTCAACCTTTTCCCACATGTCATGCTTCAAACATAGATACCAAATGTAAATTTTTGGTGAAGAATCAACAAGTGGAACACAATTGTGAAGTTGAACGAAATTTATTGGTTATTTTACATTTTTGTGGAAATTCAAAAACTGAAAAGTGGGGCATGCAATATTTTTCGGCCCCTTTAACCCCTTAAGCCCCGAGGGTGGTTTGCACGTTAATGACCGGGCCAATTTTTACAATTCTGACCACTGTCCCTTTATGAGGTTATAACTCTGGAACGCTTCAACGGATCTTGGCGATTCTGACATTGTTTTCTCGTGACGTATTGTACTTCATGTTAGTGGTAAAATTTATTCGATATAACTTGCGTTTATTTGAGAAAAAAACGGAAATTTGGCGAAAATTTTGAAAAATCGCAATTTTCCAACTTTGAATTTTTATACCCTTAAATCACAGAGATATGTCATGCAAAATACTTAAGTAACATTTCCCACATGTCTACTTTACATCAGCACAATTATGGAAACAAATTTTTTTTTTATTAGGGAGTTGTAAGGGTTAAAAGTTGACCTGCAATTTCTCATTTTTACAACACCATTTTTTTTAGGGACCACATCTCATTTGAAGTCATTTTGAGGGGTCTATATGATAGAAAATACCCAAGTGTGACACCATTCTAAAAACTGCACCCCTCAAGGTGCTCAAAACCACATTCAAGAAGTTTATTAACCCTTCAGGTGTTTTACAGGAATTTTTGGAATGTTTAAATAAAAATGAACATTTAACTTTTTTTCACACACAATTTATTTCAGCTCCAATTTGTTTTTTTACCAAGGGTAACAGGAGAAAATGGACACCAAAAGTTGTTGTACAATTTGTCCTGAGTACGTTGATACCCCATATGTGGGGATAAACCACTGTTTGGGCGCATGGCAGAGCTCGGAAGGAAAGGAGCGCCATTTGACTTTTCAATGCAAAATTGACTGGAATTGAGATGGGACGCCATGTTGCGTTTGGAGAGCCCCTGATGTGCCTAAACATCGAAACCACCCACAAGTGACACCATTTTGGAAAGTAGACCCCCTAAGGAACTTATCTAGATGTGTTTTGAGAGCTTTGAGCCCCCAAGTGTTTCACTACAGTTTATAACGCAGAGCTGTAAAAATAAAAATTCTTTTTTTTTTCACAAAAATGATTTTTTAGTCCCCAGTTTTGTATTTTAACAAGGGTAACAGGACAAATTGGACAACAACTTTTGAGGTCCAATTTATCCTGAGTACGCTGATACCCCATATGTGGGGGGGGGGGAGCACTGTTTGGGCACATGGCAGAGCTCGGAAGGGAAGGAGCGCCATTTGGAATACAGATTTAGATGGATTGGTCTGCAGGCATCACGTTGCATTTGCAGAGCCCCTGATGTACCCAAACAGTAGAAACCCCCCACAAGTGACCCCATATTGGAAACTAGACCCCCCAAGGAACTTATCTAGATGTGTTGTGAGAACTTTGAACCCCCAAGTGTTTCACTACAGTTTATAACGCAGAGCCGCGAAAATAAAAAAATCTTATTTTTCCCACAAAAATGATTTTTAGCCCCCCACATTTTTATTTTCCCAAGGATAACAAGAGAACTTGGACCCCAAAAGTTGTTGTCCAATTTGTCCTGAGTACGCTGATACCCCATATGTTGGGGTAAACCCCTGTTTGGGCGCACCGGAGAGCTCGGAAGGGAAGGAGCACTGTTTTACTTTTTCAACGCAGAATTGGCTGGAATTGAGATCGGACTCCATGTCGCGTTTGGAGAGCCCCTGATGTGCCTGAACAGTGGAAACTCCCCAATTATAACTGAAACCCTAATCCAACAACACCCCTAACCCTAATCCCAACGGTAACCCTAACCACACCAACCCGGACACACCCCTAATTCTAATCCCAACCCTAATCCCAACCGTAAATATAATCCAAACCCTAACCCTAACTTTAGCCCCAACCCTAACCCTAACTTTAGCCCCAACCCTAGCCCCAACCCTAGCCCTAACCTTAGCCCTAACTTTAGCCCTGATGGGAAAATGGAAATAAATACATTTTTTTAATTTTATTATTTTTCCCTAACTAAGGGGGTGATGAAGGAAGGTTTGATTTACTTTTATAGCGTTTTTTATATCGGATTTTTATGATTGGCAGCTGTCACACACTAAAAGACGCTTTTTTTTTATAGCAAAAAAGTTTTTGCGTCTCCACATTTTGAGACCTATAATTTTTCCATATTTTGGTCCACAGTCATCTGAGGTCTTGTTTTTTGCGGGACGAGTTGACGTTTTTATTGGTAACATTTTTGGACACGTGACGTTTTTTGATCACTTTTTATTCCGATTTTTGTGAGGCAGAATGACCAAAAACCAGCTATTCATGAATTTCTTTTGGGGGAGGCGTTTATACCGTTCCGCATTTGGTAAAATTGATAAAGCAGTTTTATTCGTCGGGTCAGTACGATTACAGCGATATCTCATTTATATCATTTTTTTTATGTTTTGGCGCTTTTATACGATAAAAGCTATTTTATAGAAAACATAATTATTTTGGCATCGCTTTATTCTCAGGACTATAACTTTTTTATTTTTTTGCTTATTATGCTTTATGGCGGCTCGTTTTTTGCGGGACAAGATGATGTTTTCAGCGATACCATGGTTATTTACCTCTGTCTTTTTGATCGCGTGTTATTCCACTTTTTGTTCGGCGGTACGATAATAAAGCGTTTTGTTTTTTTTTCTTACGGTGTTTACTGAAGGGGTTAACTAGTGGGCCAGTTTTATAGGTCGGGTCGTTACGGACGCGGCGATACTAAATATGTGTACTTTTATTGTTTTCTTTTTTTTTTTTTTAGATAAAGAAATGTATTTATGGGAATAATATTTTTTTTTAATTTATTGTGTGCCGGGGGTTAATGTGCTGGGAGCGGTCCGTGACCGCTCCTGGCACATAGTGCCGGATGTCAGCTGCGATAGGCAGCTGACACCCGGCTGCGATCGGCCGCGCTCCCCCCGTGAACGCGGCCGATCGCGTATGACGTAATATCCCGTCGGTGGGAATTAAAGCCCACCCCACCTCGACGGGATAGTACGTCATATGGGATTAAGGGGTTAACGTAATACTTTGTTCGCTTGGGGTATGTCTCTATCAGTTTTGTACATCGAGAAACTGAAATTCTTGCCCACTCCTCCTTGGCAAACAGCTTGAGCTCAGTGAGGTTTGATAGAGATCGAGAATCTAAGGAAAGAGCTGAAAACTGCTGTTCACAAACGATTGGATTGAGGTCTGGACTTTGACTTGGCCATTCTAACACCTGGATATGTTTATTTGAGAACCATTCTATTGTAGATTTTGCTTTGTGTTTGGGATTGTTGTCTTGTTGGAAGTCAAATCTCCATCCCAGTCTCAGGTCTTTTGCAGACTCCAACAGGTTTTCTTCAAGAATGGTGCTGTATTTGGCTCCACTCATCTTCCCATCAATTTTAACCATCTTCACTGTCCCTGCTGAAGAAATGCAGGCCCAAACCATGATGCTGCCACCACCATGTTTGACAGGGTGATAAGGCTGTGTTGCCTTTACGCCAAACATATAGTTTGGCATTGTTGCCAAAAAGTGGGATTATTTTTATTTTTTTGTTTCATCTAACCAGAGCACCTTCTTCCACATGTTTGGTGTGTTTCCCAGGTGGCTTGTTGCAAACTTTAAACAACAGTTTTTATGGATATCTTTGAGAAATGGCTTTCTTCTTGCCACTCTTCCATAAAGGCCAGATTTGTGCAGTGTACGACTGATTGTTGTCCTTTGGACAGACTGCCCACCTCAGCTGTAGATCTCTGCAGTTCATCCAGCGTGCTCATGGGCCTCTTGGCTGCATCTCTGATAAGTCTTCTCCTTGTTTGAGATGAAAGTTTAGAGGGATGGCCGGGTCTTCGTAGATTTGCAGTGGTATGATACTCCTTCCATTTCAATATGATCGCTTGCACAGTGCTCCTTGGGATGTTTAAAGTTTTGGAAATAATTTTCTATCCAAATCCGGTTTTAAACTTCTCCACAACAGTATCACGGACCTGCCTGTTGTGTTCCTTGGTCTTCATGATGCTCTCTGTGCTTCAAACAGAACCCTGAGACTATCACAGAGCAGGTGCATTTATATGGAATTGTGTCCACTTGTTTCTTCACCAAAAATTTACATTTGGTATCTTTGTTTGAAGCATGATATGTGGGAAAAGGTTGAAAAGTTCCAGGGGGCCGAATACTTTCGCAAGGAACTTTATATTTATAAATGGTTTAATAACCACACTGAATTAAAACACCCAACTTGCTAAAATGGGGGTCAGAACTTCATCTGAACGTTGATACTACAGAATGGGAACATGCATTATCACTTACATACTCTGCAACCATCTCCATGACTCTTCATGAGTCCTTCTACAAACTCCTCACGAGATGGTACTTCACCCCAGCTAGATTGTCTAGAATTGATCCAGAGCATACCCCAGATTGTTGGAGGAATTGTGGTCAATATGGTAGTTTGTTCCACGTTTTCTGGCAATGTCTAAAACTCAAGCTCTTGTGGGAAAAGATTGGAGACCTCATTAATACTATCCTGAATAAGAATCTAACCCTTTCACCCTAACTCGCACTCCTCTCTTTAGTTGGGGACCAACTAGATTCATCCCTGAGACCCATCATCTATATATATATAATTGTCTAAGGGTTTTTCCATCTGTCTGTCTGTCTGTCTTTGTCTGTCTGTCCTGGAAATCCCGGCTCTCTGATTGGTCGAGGCCGCCAGGCCTCGACCAATCAGAGACCGGCACAGCATCGACGTAGAAATCCCGCGTCTCTGATTGGTCGAGGCCACCAGGCCTCGACCAATCAGCAACGGGCACAGCAACGATGATGTCATAAAGGACGTAGACATCTCACGTGTCTGATTCAGCGACGGGCACAGTATCGACGTAGATGTCATAATGGTTGCCATGGCGACGATGATGTCATAAAGGTTGCCTCGACCAATCAGCGACGGGCACAGTCTGCCGCGAATTCTGGAATCATCATTGTCCATATACTACGGGGACATGCATATTCTAGAATACCCGATGCGTTAGAATCGGGCCACAATCTAGTAGTATATATATTACCAGTAACAAAAAATAGTATTGCATTTTTCTGGAAAAAACCCAACCCACCTTCAATTCAGGACATAGGATTGCATTTACAGGTCTTTTGAACATAAACTCGCCATGGTCAACAATTGTTTTAAGTTCGCCAAGAAATGGGCTTGATGGTCAGAATTATTTTGTGAAGATATAACAGAATTTTACTTGTTTCTATCTTATTCCCTGTTTATTACTTGTGTAATTACGTTATTACTGTTATAATTGACTAATGGTTCCTTTAAGTCCTTTTCCCTCTCACTCCCTCTCACTGCCTTCCCTGGATTTCCCTCCCTCTCCCTTCCCTCCCTCTCCCTTCCATTTGTTATTCTACCAAAGTCAAAAAATGTTTTGAAAAAGTATTACCCTATTTTTAATATAAAATTCAATAAAAATTATTGGAAAAGAAATTAGAAGTTCACGTACACTGTATAAAAAGACATGTATGTTTTTCATTTTTCTCAATATCTGACATGAAATCAGAATAAACCTTTCCTGTTTTTAGGTCAATTAGGATTACCATAATTATTATTTGCCATATGCCAGAATGAGAGAGAGGTTGCAGTAAGTAATACAAATGCCCTAAACCAAAGTCAAAAGTTTACATACATGAAGATTACTATGCCTTTTACCCCTTAATGACCCAGCCTATTTTGACCTTAACCCCTTTAACCCCAAGGGTGGTTTGCACGTTAATGATCGGGCCAATTTTTACAATTCTGACCACTGTCCCTTTATGAGGTTATAACTCTGGAGCGCTTCAACGGATCCCAGTGATTCTGACACTGTTTTCTCGTGACATATTGTACTTCATGATAGTGGTAAAATTTCTTTGATATTACCTGCGTTTATTTGTGAAAAAAATGGAAATTTGGCGAAAATTTTGAGAATTTCGCAATTTTCCAACAAAATTGACTGGAATTGAGATGGGACGCCATGTTGCATTTGGAGAGCCACTGATGTGCCTAAACATTGAAACCCCCCACAAGTGACACCATTTTGGAAAGTAGACCCCCTAAGGAACTTATCTAGATGTGTGGTGAGCGCTTTGACCCACCAAGGGCTTCACAGAAGTTTATAATGCAGAGCCGTAAAAATAAAACAAACATTTTTTTCCCACAAAAATTATATTTTTAGCCCCCAGTTTTGTATTTTCCCGAGGGTAACAGGACAAATTGGACAACAAATTTTGGGGTCCAATTTCTCCTGAGTGCGCTGATACCCCATATGTGGGGGGGAACCACTGTTTGGGCGCATGGGAGGGCTTGGAAGGGAAGGAGCGCCATTTGGAATGCAGACTTGGATGGAATGGTCTGCAGACGTCACATTGCGTTTGCAGAGCCCCTAATGTACCTAAACAGTAGAAACCCCCCACAAGTGACCCCATATTGGAAACTAGACCCCCTAAGGAACTCCTCTAGATGTGTTGTGACAACTTTGAGCCGCCAAGTGTTTCACTACAGTTTATAACGCAGAGCCGTGAAAATAAAAAATCATTTTTTTCCCACAAAAATTTTTTAGCCCCAGTTTTGTATTTTCCCAAGGGTAACAGGACAAATAGGAGAAATTGGACCCCAAAAGTTGTCCTGAGTACGCTGATACCCCATATGTTGGGGTAAAACCCTGTTTGGACACACGGGAGAGCTCGGAAGGGAAGGAGCCCTGTTTTACTTTTTCAACGCAGAATTGGCTGGAATTGAGATCGGACGCCATGTCGCGTTTGGAGATCCCCTGATGTGCCTAAACAGTGGAAACCCCCCAATTATAACTGAAACCCTAATCCAAACACACCCCTAACCCTAATCCCAACAGTAACCCTAACCACACCTCTAACCCTGACACACCCCTAATCCCAACCCTATTCCCAACCGTAAATGTAATCTAAACCCTAACCATAACTTTACCCCAAAACTAACCCCATCTTTAGCCCCAACCCTAACTGTAGCCTTAACCCTAGCCCCTAACCCTAGCCCTAATGGGAAAATATGGAAAAATAAAAAAAATATATTTATTTCCAACTAAGGGGGGTGATGAAAGGGGGTTTGATTTACTTTTATAGCGGGTTTTTTAGCAGATTTTTATGATTGGCAGCCGTCACACACTGAAAGACGCTTTTTATTGCAAAAAATATTTTTTGCGTTACCACATTTTGAGAGCTATAATTTTTCCATATTTTAGTCCACAGAGTCATGTGAGGTCTTGTTTTTTGCGGGATGAGTTGACGTTTTTATTGGTAACATTTTCCGGCACGTGACATTTTTTGATCGCTTTTTATTCTGATTTTTTGTGAGGCAGAATGACAAAAAACCAGCTATTCATGAATTTTTTTGGGGGGAGGCGTTTATACAGATCTGCATTTGGTAAAATTGATAAAGCAGTTTTATTCTTCGGGTCAGTACGATTACAGCGATACCTCATTTATATTTTTTTTATGTTTTGGTGCTTTTATACGATAAAAACTATTTTATAGAAAAAATAATTAATTTTGCATCGCTTTATTCTCAGGACTAACTTTTTTATTTTTTTGCTGATGATGCTGTATGGCGGCTCATTTTTTGCGGGACAAGATGTCGTTTTCAGCGGTACCATGGTTATTTATATCCGCCTTTTCGATCGCGTGTTATTCCACTTTTTGTTCGATGGTATGATAATAAAGCGTTGTTTTTTGCCTCATAGTAACATAGTAACATAGTTAGTAAGGCCGAAAAAAGACATTTGTCCATCCAGTTCAGCCTATATTCCATCATAATAAATCCCCAGATCTACGTCCTTCTACAGAACCTAATAATTGTATGATACAATATTGTTCTGCTCCAGGAAGACATCCAGGCCTCTCTTGAACCCCTCGACTGAGTTCGCCATCACCACCTCCTCAGGCAAGCAATTCCAGATTCTCACTGCCCTAACAGTAAAGAATCCTCTTCTATGTTGGTGGAAAAACCTTCTCTCCTCCAGACGCAAAGAATGCCCCCTTGTGCCCGTCACCTTCCTTGGTATAAACAGATCCTCAGCGAGATATTTGTATTGTCCCCTTATATACTTATACATGGTTATTAGATCGCCCCTCAGTCGTCTTTTTTCTAGACTAAATAATCCTAATTTCGCTAATCTATCTGGGTATTGTAGTTCTCCCATCCCCTTTATTAATTTTGTTGCCCTCCTTTGTACTCTCTCTAGTTCCATTATATCCTTCCTGAGCACCGGTGCCCAAAACTGGACACAGTACTCCATGTGCGGTCTAACTAGGGATTTGTACAGAGGCAGTATAATGCTCTCATCATGTGTATCCAGACCTCTTTTAATGCACCCCATGATCCTGTTTGCCTTGGCAGCTGCTGCCTGGCACTGGCTGCTCCAGGTAAGTTTATCATTAACTAGGATCCCCAAGTCCTTCTCCCTGTCAGATTTACCCAGTGGTTTCCCATTCAGTGTGTAATGGTGATATTGATTCCTTCTTCCCATGTGTATAACCTTACATTTATCATTGTTAAACCTCATCTGCCACCTTTCAGCCCAAGTTTCCAACTTATCCAGATCCATCTGTAGCAGAATACTATCTTCTCTTGTACTAACTGCTTTACATAGTTTTGTATCATCTGCAAATATCGATATTTTACTGTGTAAACCTTCTACCAGATCATTAATGAATATGTTGAAGAGAACAGGTCCCAATACTGACCCCTGCGGTACCCCACTGGTCACAGCGACCCAGTTAGAGACTATACCATTTATAACCACCCTCTGCTTTCTATCACTTAGCCAGTTACTAACCCATTTACACACATTTTCCCCCAGACCAAGCATTCTCATTTTGTGTTTTTTTGTTTTTTTACGGTGTTTACTGAAGGGGTTAACTAGTGGGCCAGTTTTATAGGTCGGGGCGTTACGGACGCGGCGATACTAAATATGTGTACTTTTATTGTTTTTTTTATTTAGATAAAGAAATGTATTTATGGGAATAATATATATTTTTTTCATTTAGGACTTTTTATTTTCTTTCACACATTTGGAAAAATTTTTTTATTTTTTTTACTCTGTCCCGGGGGGGGGGGGACGGGGGGACATCACAGATCGTTGATCTGACAGATTGCACAGCACTCTGTCAGATCAGCAATCTGAGTTAGAGCACTGCAGGCTTACCAAGCACCTGCTCTGAGTAGGCACTTGGTAAGCCACCTTCCTCCCTGCAGGACCCGGATGCCGTGGCCATTTTGGATCCGGGCCTGCTGCAGAGAGGGAGGTAAGGAGACCCTCACAGCAATGCGATCACATCGCGTTGCTGTGGGGGTCTCAGGGAAGCCCGCAGGGAGCCCTCTCCCTGCGCGATGCTTCCCTATACCGCCGGCACACCACGATCATGTTTGATCGCGGTGTGCCAGGGGTTAATGTGCTGGAGGCGGTCCGTGACCGCTCCTCGCACATAGTGCCAGATGTCGGCTGTGATATTCAGCTGACACCCGGCCGCGATCGGCCGTGCTCCCCCCGTGAGTGCGGCCGATCGCGTATGACGTACTATCCCGTCGGTGGGCATATGGGCCCACCCCACCTCCGCTGGATAGTACGTCAGATGTCAGAAAGGGATTAATGACCTGGCCATTTTTTGCAATTCTGACCAGTGTCCTTTTATGAGGTAATAACTCAGGAACGCTTTAACGGATCCTAGCGATTCTGAGATTTTTTTTTTGTGACATATTGGGCTTCACGTTAGTGGTAAATTTAGGTCGATAATTTTTGCGTTTTTGTGAAAAAATGGAAATTTGGCTAAAATTTTGAAAATTTCGCAATTTTTGAATTTTTATTCTGTTAAACGAAAGAGTTATGTGACACAAAATAGTTAATATATAACATTACCCACATGTCTACTTTACATCAGCACAATTTTGGAAAAATTTTTTTTTTTTTGCTAGGAAGTTATAAGGATTAAAACTTGACCAGCGATTTCTCATTTTTAAAGCAAAATTTACAAAACCATTTTTTTAGGGACCACCTCACATTTGAAGTCAGTTTGAGGGGTCTGTGGCTGAAAATACCCAAAAGTGACACCATTCTAAAAACTGCACCCCTCAAGGTGCTCAAAACCACATTGAAGAAGTTTATTAACCCTTCAGGTGCTTCAGAGCAGCAGAAGCAACATGGAAGGAAAAAATTATTGTAAAATTTGTCCTGAGTACGCCGATACCCCATATGTTGGAGTAAACCACTGTGGGGGGAACCAGTGTTTGGGTGCACGACAGGGCTCGGAAGGGAAGGAGCGACATTTGACTTTTTCAATGAAAAAATGGCTCCAATCTTTAGCGGACACCATGTTGCGTTTGGAGAGACCCTGTGTGCCTAAACATTTGAGCTCCCCCACAAGTGACCCCATTTTGTAAACTAGACCCCCCAAGGAACTTATTTGGATGCATAGTGAGCACTTTGAACCCCCAGGTGCTTCACAAATTGATCCGTAAAAATGAAAAAGTACTTTTTTTCACAAAAAAATTCTTTTAGCCTCAATTTGTTCATTTCCACATGGGCAACAGGATAAAATGGATCCTAAAATGTGTTGGGTAATTTCTCCTGAGTACACAGATACCTCATATGTGGTCATAAACCACTGTGTGTGCACACGGCAAGGCTCGGAAGGGAAGGAGCGCCATTTGACTTTTGAATGAAAAATTGGCTCCAATCGTTAGCGGACACCATGTCGCGTTTGGAGAGCCCCTGTTTGCCTAAACATTGGAGCTTCCCCACAAGTCACCCTATTTTCAAAACTAGACCCCCCAAGGAACTTATCTAGATGTATAGTGAGCACTTTGAACCCCCAGGTGCTTCACAAATTGATACGTAAATATGAAAAAATACTTTTCTTTTTTTTTTTAGAAAAAAAATTCTTTTAGCCTCAATTTGATCATTTCCACATGGGCAACAGGATAAAATGGTTGCTAAAATTTATTGGGCAATTTCACCTGAATACACTGATACCTCACATGTGGGGGTAAATCACTGTTTGGGCACACGACAGGGCTCGGAAGGGAAGGAGCGCCATTTGACTTTTTGAATGAAAAATTAGCTCCAATCGTTAGCGGGCACCATGTCGCGTTTGGAGAACCCCTGTGTGCCTAAACATTGGAGCTCCCCCACATGTGACCCCATTTTGGAAACTAGTTCCATGGGAGGTCTAATCTAGATGTGCGGTGACCACTTTAAACCCCCAAGTGCTTCACAGAAGTTTATAACTCAGAGCCGTGAAAATAAAAAATCATTTTTCTTTCCTCAAAAATTATTTTTTATCTCGCAATTTTTTATTTTCACAAGAGTAACAGGACAAATTGTACAACAACTTTTGGGGTCCAATTTCTCCTGAGTACGCTGATACCCCATATGTGGGGGTAAACCACTGTTTGGGCACACGTCGGGGCTCGGAAGGGAAGTAGTGACGTTTTGGAATGCAGACTTTGATGGAATGGTCTGCGGGCATCATGTTACGTTTGCAGAGCGCCTGATGTGCCTGAACAGTAGAAACCCCCCACAAGTGACCCCATTTTGGAAACTAGACCCCTCAATGAACTTATCTAGATATGTGGTGAGCACTTTGAACCCCCAAGTGCTTCACAGAAGTTTACAACGCAGAGCCGTGAAAATAAAAAATCATTTTTCTTTCCTCTAAAAATGTTTTAGCAAGCAATTTTTTATTTTCACAAGCGTAACAGGAGAAATTGGACCCCAATAGTTGTTGCCCAGTTGGTCCAGAGTATGCTGGTACCCCATATGTGGGGGTAAACCATTGTTTTATCGCACGTCGGGGCTCGGAAGGGAGGGAGCACCATTTGACTTTTTGAACGCAACCACAACCCTAATCCCAACCCTAACCCTAATGCCAACCATAACCACAACCCTAACCCCAACACACTCCTAACCATAACCCTAACCACAAGCCTAATCTTAACCCTATTTCCAACCCTAGCCCTAATTCCAACCCTAACTCTAATTCGAACCCTAACCCTAAGGCTATGTGCCCATATTGTGGATTCGTGAGATTTTTCCGCACCATTTTTGAATAATCCGCAGGTAAAAAGCACTGCGTTTTACCTGCGGATTTACCGAGGAGTTCCAGTGTTTTTGCTCGGATTTCACCTGCGGATTCCTATTGAGGAACAGGTGTAAAACACTGCAGAATCCGCACAAAGAATTGACATGCTGCAGAAAATACAACGCAGCGTTTCCGCGCTGTATTTTCCGCACCATGGGCACAGTGGATTTGGTTTTCCATAGGTTTATATGGTACTGTAAACCTGATGGAAAACTGCTACGAATCCGCAGCCAAATCCGCACTGTGTGCACATAGCCTAATTCTAAGGGTATGTGCACACGCTGTGGAAAACGCTGCGGATCCGCAGCGTTTCCACAGCTGCGGGTCCGCAGCAGTTTCCCATGAGTTTACAGTTCAATGTAAACCTATGGGAAACAAAAAACGCTGTGCACATGCTGCGGAAAAAACTGCGTGGAAACGCAGTGGTTTACATTCCGCAGCATGTCACTTCTTTCTGCGGATTCCGCAGCGGTTTTACAACTGCTCCAATGTAAAACCGCAGTGAAATCCGCAGAAAAACCGCGATAAATTCGCAGCGGTTTTGCACTGCGGATTTATCAAATCCGCTGCGGGAAAAATCCGCAGAAGACCAGAATGTGTGCACATCCCTAACCCTAGTTCTAACACTAGTGGGAAAAAAAATTCTTTATTTTATTATTGTTCCTACCTATGGGGGTGATAAAGGGGGGGTTCATTTACTATTTTTTTTATTTTGATCACTGTGATAAAACCTATCACAGTGATCAAAATGTGCATGGAACGCATCTGCCGGCCAGCAGATTTGGCGGGCGCACTGCCCATGCCCCCGCCATTTTGGAAGATGGCGGCGCCCATGGAGAGGACGGACGGACGGACGGACACTGGGAGGATCGATAAGTATGAGGGGGGGAATGGGAGCACGGGGGGGATTGAAGCACGGGGGAGCGGATAGGAGGATGGGGAGCGGACCACAGAACGGAGGGCTGGGGAGGAGATCGGTGGTGGTGGGGGGGCAGATCAGGGTCTCCAGCCATGGCTGATGCTATTGCAGCATCGGCCATGGCTGGATTGTAATATTTCACAGTTTTCATATGTGAAATATTACAAATCGCTCTGATTGGCTGTTTTACTTTCAACAGCCAATCAGACCGATCGTAGCCACAGGGGGGTGAAGCCACCCCCCCTGAGCTGAAGTAGCACTCCCCCTGTCCCTGCAGATCGGGTGAAATTGGAGTTAACCCTTTCACCCGATCTGCAGGAATGCGATCTTTCCATGACGCCACATAGGTGTCACAGGTCGGATTGGCACCGACTTTCATGACGCGTACATGACATCAATGGTCGGGAAGGGGTTAAACAATTCTGAACTGTCTATATCAGGGGTGTCAAACTGCAATCCTCAAGGGCTGCAAACAGGTCATGTTTTCAGGATTTCCTTGTACTGCACAGGTGATAATTTAATCACCTACACACATAATGATTACAGCACCTTGTGCAAAGTTAAGGAAATCTTGAAAACACGCATGGTTTGCGGCCCTCGAGGAATGCAATTTGACACCCCTGGTCTATCTCATTGTCTTGTGTTTGGAAGCTTCTACTAGGGTTTTGGCAACATCTGAGTTACACACCTGTGGATGTATTTTAATGCACACCTGAAACGCACTGCTTCTTTGTGTAGCATTATGTTAAAGTCTAAAGCAATCAGCCAAGATATCGGGAAGAGAATTGTGGACTTCCCAAGTCTGGCTCATCCTTGGGTACAATTTCAAAATACCTGAAGGTGCCTCGTTTATCTGTACAAACAAATATATGCAAGTACAAACAAGATGGGAATGTCTAGCCATCATATCACATTGGAATGAGACGGGTTCTGTGTCCAGACATGAACGTGCTTTGATCCAAATTGTACATATCAACCCAAGAACAAAAGCAAAAAACCTTGTGAAGATGATGGCAGAAGCTGGTAAGATTGTGTCAATATACACAGTGAAACGAGTAATGTATCAACATGGGCTAAAAGGCTGATCTGCCAGGAAGAAGTGATAACTCCAAAAGAAACATGAAAAAGCCAGATTGTTTGCAAATGCTCACCGGAACCAAGCCCTTAGTTTTTAGAGACTAAAATTGAATTTTTTTAGCATAATGACCATCGTTACATTTGGAGGAAAACGGAAGAAGCTTGCTAGCCTAAGAACATCATCTCAACTGTGAAACACAGGGGTGACCGCATCATGTGGGGTTGTTTTGCTGCAGGAGCGACTTGTGCACTTCACAAAATAGATGGCATCATGAGAAAAGAAGATTGTGTCAATACTGAAGCAACATCTCAATACATTAGCCAAGAAGTTAAAGCTTGAGCGGAAATGGGTTTTCCAAATGGACAATGACCCGAAGCATACTGTTATCCTTAAGCCACTTTGTTACCATTTTGACAAAGTCCGTGTTTGGGAGAGGCCATCACAAAGCCCTGATCTCAATCCAATTGAAAATGTTTGGGCAAAACTGAAAAGTCAGGTGCGAGCAAGGCGACCTACAAACCTGGATCAGTTACACCAGTTTTGTCAGGAGGAATGGGTCCAAATTCCGACCAACTATTGTGAGAAGCTTGTGGAAGGTTTATTCTGATTTCACGTCAGATATTTATAAAAAAATAAAAAAAGACACATGATAGTTTTGCTCTAGTCTACTTCTGGTTTCGTCTGGTTATATATATTTTTGTATAGGGTAAAACATATGGCATGGACAATCATGTACACAAGGTTTTTCAGACTTCATTATAGCAACACACATTTTTATTTAATTTTTGTTGGATTGCTATAATGGGGATTAATTCCATACCTTTTTTTTCAAACCCATATTATTCCATTCCCAAGTAACTGTTTTTCTGAATTTTTTTTTGTGTAAATGAGCCACAAGTGCAGTTACTTCTCCCTGCCCCTGTCCCTCATTCCCAGTTCACAGATGTCCTCCGTTCACCGAGTTTCTTGCCTTCCCTGACTGAGTGCTCACAGTCAAGTCCTGATGACTCTTTGAGAAACGGACCAATAGATCTCTGCATGTGCTACTTAAAGGAATGATGGTGCCTGTGCAAGATCTCCACTGGGGAAGAAAGGTCATTCAGACAAGCGTGACTGGAGGATGGTGAGGGAAGAAGGGAGAGTGAGCTGTAATTGCTCTTGTGGCTGATATACAGTCATAGCCAAAAGTATTGACACCCCTGCAATTCTGTCAGATAATACTCATTTTCTTCCTGAAAATGATTGCAAACACAAATTATTTGGTATCATCTTCATTTAATTTGTCTTAAATGAAAATACACAAAAGAGAATGAAGCAAAAAGCAAAACATTGATCATTTCACGCACAACTCCAAAAATGGGCCAGACAAAAGTATTGGCACCCTCAGCCTAATACTTGGTTGCACAACCTTTAGCCAAAATAACTGCGACAACCGCTTCCGGTAACCATCAATGAGTTTCTTACAATGCTCTGCTAGAATTTTAGACCATTCTTCTTTGGCAAACTGCTCCAGGTCCCTGATATTTGAAGGGTGCCTTCTCCAAACTGCCATTTTTAGATCTCCACAGGTGTTCTATGGGATTTAGGACTGGACTCATTGCTGGCCACCGTAGAAGTCTCCAGTGGTTTCTCTCAAACCATTTTCTAGTGCTCTTTGAAGTGTGTTTTGGGTCATTGTCCTGCTGGAAGACCCATGACCTCTGAGGGAGACCCAGCTTTCTCACACTGGGCCTTACATTATGCTGCAAAATTTGTTGGTAGTCTTCAGATTTCATAATGCCATGCACACGGTCAAGCAGTCCAGTGCCAGAAGCAGCAAAGCAACCCCAAAACATCAGGGAACCTCTGCCATGTTTGACTGTAGGGACCGTGTTCTTTTCTTTGAATGCCTCTTTTTTTTTTTTTCTCCTGTAAATTCTATGTTGATGCCTTTGCCCAAAAAGCTCTACTTTTGTCTCATCTGACCAGAGAACATTCTTCCAAAACATTTTAGGCTTTTTTAGGTAAGTTTTGGCAAACTCCAGCCTGGCTTTTTTATGTCTCGTGGTAAGAAGTGGGGTCTTTTTGGGTCTCCTACCATACAGTCTCTTTTCATTCAGACGCCGACGGATAGTACGGGTTGACACTGTTGTACCCTCGGACTGCAGGGCAACTTGAACTTGTTTGGATGTTAGTCGAGGTTCTTTATCCAACATCCGCACAATCTTGCGTTGAAATCTCTTGCCAATTTTTATTTTCCGTCCACATCTAGGGAGGTTAGCCACAGTGCCATGGGCTTTAAACTTCTTGATGACACTGTGCACGGTAGACACAGGAACATTCAGGTCTTTGGAGATGGACTTGTAGCCTTGAGATTGCTCATGCTTCCTCACAATTTGGTTTCTCAAGTCCTCAGACAGTTCTTTGGTCTTCTTTCTTTTCTCCATGCTCAATGTGGTACACACAAGGACACAGGACAGAGGTTGTGTGAACTTTAATCCATGTCAACTGGCTGCAAGTGTGATTTAGTTATTGCCAACACCTGTTAGGTGCCACAGGTAAATTACAGGTACTGGTAATTACACAAATTAGAGAAGCATCACATGATTTTTCGAACAGTGCCAATACTTTTGTCCACCCCGTTTTTTATGTTTGGTGTGGAATTATATCCAATTTGGCTTTGACAATTCTTTTTGTGTTTTTTTTTTTCATTTAAGACAAATTAAATAAAGATAATACCAAATAATTTGTTTGCAATCATTTTCAGGAAGAAAATGAGTATTCTCTAACAGAATTGCAGGGGTGTCAATACTTTTGACCATGACTGTACATAAATTTGCTTTTCAAGGAATCCTTTAAAATGCTGATGGAGATGAGGTGACTTTGATGACTAGTCACAGATGTTTCTCCATGCTCTCTTAGTTTGACAGGCGTTCACCTTTACATACCTATATAGAGACCTGTGAATGTAGGTCAGGGCTGTCCTTCTACCTTGTCCCCTGCCAGCTACTCCCTGCCTCGTATCTCACCTTAATTCACTGTACTAGTCTCGCTATACATGCACATAAGGAAGGAACGGGCATTCCTTGTCTCTGGCCTTTATTTTAAAGTAGCCTTTTTATGAAAGGTTGCAGAATTCTAGTGTAAAACATATTTATGTCAAATGACTGGTCTCTGATTTATGCCTCTTGTAGTTTGGGCTGCATGAATCAGCCAACAGGTTTTCTTTAAACAGTTTTCATTTTATTTTCTTATCTAGTTGGTGGTCATGATTCAACTGAAGATGCTACTGCATGTATGGAGTTGATTATCTGGAAAGTGAAAGAAGATACCAAAGGCAGGAGATAAGACTACATCTACTACAGCCCCTACTCATTCTTTCCTTAACTTTTTTTTTTTCCTTCATATTTTGTATATACTTTAAAAGTTTGGTTCGTGAATTGTTACTCTCCATGCTGTAATGTCCATGTTTTTCAAGCTTTTCAGTTTGTTAAAAAAAAATATAAGTAAAAAAATTTAATTTGTTTGTATATTGCTTTGTGAGATTGTAAAGAATGTGTATAATTGTGCTATTTCACTTAAACCTTAATCTTTCCAAATAAAGAATACTGAACATGTGTGGATTTACTGTGCAAACAATAATAGAAAGTCTTCGTGTTCTACAGTAAACGTTGCCGGCCCAGAGTGGTACAGAAATTGCCTGCTCTTTACCTATAGCAAACTATAGCGTGTAGCATTCTGAAAAGATAATTCTGACTTGTAAGGTTTAAATTTGAATTGATAAATAAAAGGTTTTAGGCATACAAGCTCAAGGATCCTTAGACTGTGATCCTTATTAGGGTAAATTAGCACAGTGCAGAGTTGTTACTTAATGTGCTGAGTGTCCCTTTCACCATTATGGGACTTGCAGAAATTTAAGCACAAGCTCCAGAAACTGTCAGGAATGGAGATTTCTGCAACCAGGGTGATTTTGCAATACTGTCTCTCATCTACATTTACGCTATCTACTAAACAGCCATAAAATGTGCCAGATTATCAGCGTAGTGCATGCTGTTTGATGTCACAGATAAAAATTCGGTCTTTCCTTGTATGTGGAAAAAAAGCAGAATGACGTCTTGTAAACCATTTTAAAAATTCTCCAGATTTATCAGAGTTGCATCAGTTTTTCTCTGATGGGAGACACTTTCCCATCCATTTACTCCCCAAATTCAGTCTGTGGAAAAAAAAAAAAAAAAACACACCGCACACTGAAAAAAAATTTTTTCTCCATGGACCCATTGACTTGCAGATTTTGATCTGACACTTTGATCAATTTTGGACAGGTCTCTGCAATTCTGTACTTAGGAGACAATTGGTCTTGTGAACAGCCCCTTACACTTTCATATCTACAAATACTATTCGTGAAAAACATTGCTCGCATTTGTATGAGAAAAATTACATGTGAATGAGCTGTAACATTTATTAGTTGCTTTAAATGTAAGCCATAAGCTAAGTGTGATGCCTTGTTAGGTCACACCCCTTTTCTGAAAACCTTCCCAAATTAACAAGGTTTTGTGTTTTGTTTTTTTGCTTACTTGGCTTTATCAATCAGCCTCCCGTGTACGTGCATTCTTTTATAGTCTCTTTAAACATGGGGAAGAGTATCTAGAAGATCTCTATTCCTGAAACTTGTCATAATGTTTGTATTGGTTACACTGCTGTCACTGGCTTTACAGGAGGGGCAGCGAGCCTGCATCTTGTGGCGCATTCAGACATTTGAACAAATCAGTCCACTGCACTGACTGTCTCGCTCTGGTTGGCAGACCCGTGGCCAGTCGACGTGGAAATGTCTATGTATGCCCTTATATTCTAGCGGTGAAAGGTAAACTAATGGAACTGGGAAGAGGTGATAAATACAGTGCAACGAACTTTGTTTTAAGGCTATAATACAGTATTTATTTTACATTTGATAAGTATTTAGAGTGAATAGTTGCATTTTTGGGTACACTCCAGACATTTTCTTATTAAAAGAATAAAATACTGTGCAATGCAATGTAGATGAGTCCTATCTGATTACTCTAAGTCCATATACCACTTTTTCTCTTGCATTTGATTTGATAGAGCAATCACCCTGTCCAGGTTTTAGTTGCTGTAGATAATCTGCCAGAAATGGAAGTATCCAGACCCCTATGTAAAAATTTGACTGTACAGCCTGCTGTTGGAATATTACATCGTTGTAAGGTCGGGGTCACACTACAGCGTAATACGGATGAGTGTTCAGCGATAAAAAATCCCATAGAACTCGGACCAATGTTAATCTATGGGGCAGCTCCCATCATCCGTTTTTTTTTTCCTCGTCTGTATTACGCATGCAAGTGAAATCGCAGCATGTTGCGATTGTCTGCGTATCTCAGCTGAGAAATGCCAATGCAAGTCTATGGGTGTGAGAAAAAAAATAGCACAGCACACGGACCATCAGTGTGACTTCCGAGAAATTCTCAGGCATTGGGCAGGTGACAGGAAAGGCTCAGCCATTATTTGCTCATTTTGCAAGTGTGTGAGAAAATCTCACCATACGAATGAGATACTAATGACACATGGAAACTTCTTTGAGAAAGAAACGCATCCTGGCATTGCACACGGATGAGATCCGGATCACCATACATACATTTGTGCGATTCTCAGCAGACAAAATCGGATATATTTTTTAATATAAAATGGTGAACCTGGACCCCAGCTTTATAATGGCACTTAAACCTTATTTATTCTAGATGTAATGGATTGCCTCTTGTCTCCATCGCAGGCCTAGGTGTACAAAGATCATTAGAAAGATATCTGCACTGTGCCCTGATACATTTGTGCATTGTAATTAGATTGCCCCTAAGCCTTCTAATTTTCAAACTGACTAACCCCACGTTTGATAACCCATCTTGGTATTGCAGTCCACCCATTTCCTTAATAACCTGGGTTACTGTTCTCTGCACGTGCTCTAATTCACCTATATCTTTTTTAAACATTTAATATCAAAATTTTACACAGTATACTAAGTGTGGCTGCACGAGTGACTTGTATAGAGGTAAACCGATGTTCCTTTCATAAGCATCTATAATACCTCCCAATGCATCCCATTATTTTATCTGCCTTGGCAGCAGCGGTCTTGCACTTGTTACTTAAGTTGAGTTTGTTGTCCACCCTTTTACAAAGTCTTTTTTAGTGACTATTTTACAATTTAATACATATTTTTCCTTTTTTATTTTCTATGCCAAAGAACAAGACCTTGTATTTAAGTACATTAAGCCTCAATTGCCATTTTTCAGCCCAAGCCTCTAGTTAACTTAACCCCTCTGTGACCTTAGACGTACTATCCCGTCGAGGTGCCCTGGGCTTATCTGACCCTGGACGGGATAGTACGTCATAGCCGATCGGCCGCGCTCACGGGGGGAGCGCGGCCGATCGCGGCCGGGTGTCAGCTGCTTATCGCAGCTGACATCCGGCACTATGTGCCAGGAGCGGTCACGGACCGCCCCCGGCACATTAACCCCTGGCACACCGCGATCAAAGATGATCGCGATGTGCCGGCGGTGCAGGGAAGCACCGCGCAGGGAGGGGGCTCCCTGCGGGCTTCCCTGAGACCCCCGGAGCAACGCGATGTGATCGCGTTGCTGCGAGGGTCTCACCTCCCTCCCTGCTCCCTCCAGCCCCGGATCCAAGATGGCCGCGGATCCGGGTCGTGCAGGGAGGGAGGTGGCTTCACAGAGCCTGCTCAGAGCAGGCACTGTGAAGCCTGCAGCGCTGCATGTCAGATCAGTGATCTGACAGAGTGCTGTGCAAACTGTCAGATCACTGATCTGTGATGTCCCCCCCTGGGACAAAGTAAAAAAGTTAAAAAAAAATTTTCAAAATGTGTAAAAAAAATAAAAAAAAATATTCCAAAATAATGAAAAAAAAAATAAATATTATTCCCATAAATACATTTCTTCATCTAAATAAAAAAAAAACCAATAAAAGTACACATATTTAGTATCGCCGCGTCCGTAACGACCCGACCTATAAAACTGTCCCACTAGTTAACCCCTTCAGTAAACACCGTAAGAAAAAAAAAAAAAACGAGGCAAAAAACGCTTTATTATCATACCGCCGAACAAAAAGTGGAATAACACGCGATCAAAAGGACAGATATAAATAACCATGGTACCGCTGAAAGCGTCATATTGTCCCGCAAAAAAAGAGCCGCCATACAGCATCATCAGCAAAAAAATAAAAAAGTTATAGTCCTGAGAATAAAGCGATGCAAAAATAATTATTTTTTCTGTAAAATAGTTTTTATCATATAAAAGCGCCAAACCATAAAAAAATGATATAAATGAGGTATCGCTGTAATCGTACTGACCCGAAGAATAAAACTGATTTATCAATTTTACCAAACGCGGAACGGTATAAACGCCTCCCCCAATAGAAATTCATGAATAGCTGGCTTTTGGTCATTCTTCCTCACAAAAATCGGAATAAAAAGCGATCAAAAAATGTCACGTGCCCAAAAATGTTACCAATAAAAACGTCAACTCGTCCCGCAAAAAACAAGACCTCACATGACTCTGTGGACCAAAATATGGAAAAATTATAGCTCTCAAAATGTGGTATTGCAAAAAATATTTTTTGCAATAAAAAGGGTCTTTCAGTGTGTGACGGCTGCCAATCATAAAAATCCGCTAAAAAACTCGCTATAAAAGTAAATCAAACCCCCCTTCATCACCCCCTTAGTTAGGGAAAAATAAAAAAAAATGTATTTATTTCCATTTTCCCATTAGGGTTAGGGCTAGGGTTAGGGTTGGGGCTACAGTTAGGGTTGGGGCTAAAGTTAGGGTTTAGATTACATTTACAGTTGGGAATAGGGTTGGGATTAGGGTTAGGGGTGTGTCAGGGTTAGAGGTGTGGTTAGGGTTACCGTTGGAATTAGGGTTAGGGGTGTGTTTAGATTAGGGTTTCAGTTATAATTGGGGGGTTTCCACTGTTTCGGCACATCAGGGGCTCTCCAAACACGACATGGCGTCCGATCTCAATTCCAGCCAATTCTGCGTTGAAAAAGTAAAACAGTGCTCCTTCCCTTCCGAGCTCTCCTGTGTGCCCAAACAGGGGTTTACCCCAACATATGGGGTATCAGCGTACTCAGGACAAATTGGACAACAACTTTTGTGGACCAATTTCTCCTGTTACCCTTGGGAAAATACAAAACTGGGGGCTAAAAAATAATTTTTGTGGGAAAACAAAAAGATTTTTTATTTTCACGGCTCTGCGTTATAAACTGTAGTGAAACACTTGGGGGTTCAAAGTTCTCACAACACATCTAGATAAGTTCATTGAGGGGTCTAGTTTCCAATATGGGGTCACTTGTGGGGGGTTTCTACTGTTTAGGTACATTAGGGGCTCTGCAAACGCAATGTGACGCCTGCAGACCAATCCATCTAAGTCTGCATTCCAAATGATGCTCCTTCCCTTCCGAGCCCTCCCATGCGCCCAAACGGTGGTTCCCCCCCCCACATATCGGGTATCAGCGTACTCAGGACAAATTGGACAACAACATTTAGGGTCCAATTTCTCCTGCTAACCTTGGAAAAATACAAAACTGGGGGCTAAAATATAATTTTTGTGGAAAAAAAAATATTTTTTATTTGCATGGCTCTGCGTTATAAACTGTAGTGAAATACTTGGGGGTTCAAAGCTCTCACAACACATCAAGATGAGTTCCTTAGGGGGTCTACTTTCCAAAATGGTGTCACTTGTGGGGGGTTTTTACTGTTTAGGTACATTAGGGGCTCTGCAAACGCAATGTGACGCCTGCAGACCATTCCATCTAAGTCTGCATTCCAAATGGCGCTCCTTCCCTTCCGAACCCTCCCATGCGCCCAAACGGTGGTTCCCCCCCACATATGGGGTATCAGCGTACTCAGGACAAATTGGACAACAACTTTTGGGGTCCAATTTCTCCTGTTACCCTAGGGAAAATACAAAACTGGGGGCTAAAAAATAATTTTTGTGGGAAAAAAATTTTGTTTTATTTTTATGGCTCTGCATTATAAACTTCTAAGAAGCCCTTGGTGGGTCAAAGTGCTCACCACACATCCAGATAAGTTCCTTAGGGGGTCTACTTTCCAAAATGGTGTCACTTGTGGGGGGTTTCAATGTTTAGGCACATCAGTGGCTCTCCAAACGCAACATGGCGTCCCATCTCAATTCCTGTCAATTTTGCATTGAAAAGTCAAACGGCGCTCCTTCCCTTTCGAGCTCTCCCATGCGCCCAAACAGTGGTTTACTGCCACATATGGGGTATCAGCGTACTCGGGACAAATTGGACAACAACTTTTGAGGTCCAATTTCTTCTCTTACCCTTGGAAAAATAAAAAATTGGGGGCAAAAATATAATTTTTGTGAAAAAATATGATTTTTTATTTTTACGGTTCTGCATTGTAAACTTCTGTGAAGCACTTGGTGGGTCAAAGTGCTCACCACACATCCAGATAAGTTCCTTAGGGGGTCTACTTTCCAAAATGGTGTCACTTGTGGGGGGTTTCAATGTTTAGGCACATCAGTGGCTCTCCAAACGCAACATGGTGTCCCATCTCAATTCCTGTCAATTTTGCATTGAAAAGTCAAATAGCGCTCCTTCCCTTCCGAGCTCTCCCATGCGCCCAAACAGTGGTTTACTGCCACATATGGGGTATCAGCGTACTCAGGACAAATTGGACAACAACTTTTTGGGTCCAATTTCTCCTGTTACCCTTGGTAAAATAAAACAAATTGGGGCTGAAGTAAATTTTTTGTGTAAAAAAGTTAAATGTTCATTTTTATTTAAACATTCCAAAAATTCCTATTAAACACCTGAAGGGTTAATAAACTTCTTGAATGTGGTTTTGAGCACCTTGAGGGGTGCAGTTTTTAGAATGGTGTCACACTTGGGCATTTTCTATCATATAGACCCCTCAAAATGACTTCAAATGAGACGTGGTCCCTAAAAAAAATGGTGTTGTAAAAATGAGAAATTGCTGGTCAACTTTTAACCCTTATAACTCCCTAACAAAAAAAAAAATTGGTTCCAAAATTATGCTGATGGTATGGAGACATGTGGGAAATGTTACTTATTAAGTATTTTGTGTGACATATCTCTGTGATTTAATTGCATAAAAATTCAAAGTTTGAAAATTGCGAAATTTTCAAAATTTTCGCCAAATTTCCGTTTTTTTCACAAATAAACGCAGGTACTATCAAAGAAATTTTACCACTATCATGAAGTACAATATGTCACGAGAAAACAATGTCAGAATCACCAGGATCCATTGAAGCGTTCCAGAGTTATAACCTCATAAAGGGACAGTGGTCAGAATTATAAAAATTGGCCTGGTCATTGACGTGCAAACCACCCTTGGGGGTAAAGGGGTTAATATTACAGAGGGGATTATGTAATCATCCTCATTGTTGGTACTAAACTCGGTAATGTAGTCACCAGCAAAAATTAAAATTCTATTTGATATGTCCACTACAAGGTCATTAATAAATATGTTAAAAAGAGTCCAATATGGACCCATGTGGTAACCTCACTTGTTAACTGTGAGACAGTCCGAGTGTGTTCCAGTAATAATCACCTACTGTTTCCCATCATTGAGCCAGTTGTTAACAGTTGCTTTCCCCTAGTCCAATTTCTCATTTTATGTAGTAATTGGTCATGATCGAATGTGTGTTAACCGAGTGACTTTGGTGTGATCGAAAAATGTTTGAGTCCCCGTAGCTGCATGTCTTGCAGCTGTTTGACAGCCCCAACACATGCAGGAATTGCCTATTAGGCTGCGAGACATGTAGGCGCTGGGACTCAAACCTATTTTCCGAGCACGCTGATGTCATTTGGTTAGCATCCTCAAATAACACCTTATCACTGCTCATTACTAGTACTAACCTTTTATGTGGCACCTTATCAAACTCCTCAGAAGTTAAATTTACCTGCACATAACTTTCCGGTATAGTTTTTGTTCCTTTTTTTATTGAAATATTAGCACCGCCTTTGCTATGTGCTACTACTGTGGTATAGACCCTGTTATGGAATCTTTGAAAATAAAAAATAATGGTCAGCCTATCACGGCACTTAATTTCTGCAGTGCTCAGGGGTGTATGATATCCAGGCCTGGTGATGTGTCTATTTTAGCAATTTTGAGACAACGCCATACTCCCTGCTGGGTTAAGCAGGTGACATTTATTAGAGCATTTATGGTCTCCCTGATCATGTCATCGGTCGTGTGATTTTTCTTGTCATTTCCACAGATTTAAGCTTTTATCGCAAAGTTAAGGACCTCATATACATTAGACTAAAGGTGGCCGCCGAACCCACTGGTTTTGTTGAATCGCCAGCAATCTAATGCGTATCTCCGAGTGAAGGTCTATCTCCCTTGGCTCAGCAGAGCAGTTATTCAGTATCGAGGGTATTATAGCTTTCATATCATGTACACATTTGTTTCTAGTAGAAAATATCTTCAAAGACATGGCACTCCACAGCCGTATGGCAACTGGCTATAGCGTGAAATACTTTATTACAACATACTACATTCAAGTCAATCACACATAGAATATAAAACCTATATCTATACAATGTGCATAAGTTCAGATATCCTGTGCCATAACATAATATTTCCATGTACAGAGCCATTTTTCTAAATGCTAGACTATTCTGACATATCAGATATTATATAACCCAGAGCCACAACAACATATATACAATGTAGATTTTGTAATTTGTTAATAGGATACACAAAATTGGGTAAATTAACAATTCTGCTCATAAAAGTAATACATGCAGAAAACTAGGGTAACCCTAAATTATAGAAGAAATCGTATTTACATAGTTCTATAAACATTTACACTTGAAGCTGACACTAAAACATATTTTCCGAATATGATACTTCACACTCGACAGTCTAAAGATATAAATGGGACTTCATGCCGCCTCTTCTGCTGAGCAGTCAATACCCGCATATGCAAACTTCTCATAAAGTGTTGTATTCACATAGGTCTAGAAAATAAAAGCATGCATTAGAATGATGGCATAGATTCAGGCTAGAAATATGTGGCACTGTTTACAATAGCATCATGGGTTTTTAATAATAGTGGAAGCTATGATGTGCCTAATCTGTTTTCAATTAATCCAAACAGATCCCAAATGATCTTCTTGACTGTAAATTTCTACTTAAAGAAGCTTGGTATAGGAATTGTATATTAGGGTGAAATTTGTTGTTAAGCATCATTGTGTTGGCTGACATTCGTATTCAATCCTGACTGTAAAAAAGGCAGGTCTTTTTGCTGGGAAAACCTTGACCACATTCCAGTATACTAGACCTGTTTAAGGGCAGTCTCACACGTCCAGATAATTCCAGTACCAGAAAAAATCGGTACCGGAATTATCCGTGTCCGTGTGCCCCAATGTTTTTGTGGCACATCAGTGTGGCACACGTGCGCCGCCCGTGTGCCCACTGGGTACCACATGCACCGTGCTGGGTACCACACGTACCAGCATCTGGTGCTGAAGCTCCATTCATATCTTCCCTGCAGCAGCGTTTGCTGCAGAGAAGATATGAATAATAGTGTTTAAAATAAAGATCTATCTTCCCACCGCCCTCCCACCCCCTGTGCATTCCCCCAAGCCCTGTGCGCCCCTCCCCACACCCCCCCACGACCCCCCCCCCCCCCCCGCTGTTCTGAAAATACTCACCCGGCTCCCTCGTTGGCTGTCGTTTCTTCCTGTTCTGGCCACAGCTTCTCCTGTATGCGGTCACGTGGGGCCGCCCCTATGGGAGGTGGAGCTGCATATTCATTACTGTAAATGAGCGGCCCCACGTGACCGCATACAGGAGAAGCTGCGGCCAGAACAGGAAGAAACGACAGCCAACGAGGGAGCCGGGTGAGTATTTTCAGAACAGCAGGCGGGCGCACAAGGGGTGGGAGGGGGGTGGGCACATAGATCTTTATTTTAAACACACTTATTCATATCTTCTCTGCAGCAAACGCTGCTGCAGGGAAGATATGAATCGCGGCTTCAGCACCAGTGGGGGGGACAGCGCTTAATGTAGCGCTGTCTCCTGCACGGCACACAGACTGCACACGGACAACGTCCGTGTGCGGTACGTGTTTTACATGGACCCATTGACTTTAATGGGTCCGTGTAATACGTGCGCTCCCACGAACACTGACATGTCTCCGTGTTTGGCACACGGAGACACGGTCCGCAAAAAATCAATGACCTCTGAACAGATGCATTGATTTTTATGTGTCTACGTGTGTCAGTGGCTCTGGTACGTGAGGAAACTGTCACCTCACTTACCGGAGCCACTGACGTGTGAAACCGGCCTAATGGTGTGTTCACACTGAGATTTTGGAGCTAAAACTTAGAAATGTCAAGGTTTTGTGGAGGATTTGGAGAGTTTTCACTCTCTGCTCTAAAAACGCCTTATAAAACTCATTTTTTACATACCTTAAGAATTACTGGACTAAGATGTACTTTGGCTAGCTGACTGCACAAAGAAATTTGATGATTTTTCCCACAAAAAAAATGGCTCACTGCTGCTTTCCTTATGCCCAGATGTGAATCTAGACGTCCAATGGCCCTAGGACTCCCACAGGCTTAGACCTATTCTAAGAAGGAAAGGCTTTGGCTGAGCTTCCATAATCCTCGAGGTCCATCTAGCACTATTTTTTACTGTTCATAAGAGAAAATACACCTTTGCTTCCTGTGAAGAATCACGTTGGATTAGAGCATTGAGCTTTATTCTCTGTCTATGTTCAACTCAGTTGCAGTGAAAATCTTCAATAACAGCAAGTAGTTACACAATTGACACAAATGAAGTAAAATGCAGACTATTGCTTAATCCAAAACCAACAGTTCTCACCTTCCTTTCCTCAAGCATTCGTGTCAGAGAAACCAGTATTTTCCCAAATGATGGTCGCTCATATGGCTTTTCACGCCAGCACTGTCTCATAAGGTCATACCTGTAAGTCAATAAGCACACGGATTACTGCAACCATATTATAAAGAGGCTAGTGATGTCTTGAGCAACCGAAAGCAGTGGTTTCAACATAGGAGAAATAAAAATAGTGAAAATAAAATAGTAAAAGGGCAATACAGTAAAGTCATGCCACATGTGAGGCCAGCAAAACTATGTCTTATGCAAAAGCCCAAAACAGTTGAAAGCCTACTCCAGTTGTCATTTTGTACAACCAAACTATCTTCCTTTATGACTGATAAAACAGAGACTGGAGAATAATATGACTTACACTTCATCATCACAATTTAATGGTTTCTCCAGTCTGTACCCTTGTGGTAGCTTCTCATAAAGTTCCGCACAAGTCATACCACAATATGGAGTCCCACCTGTGATCAAAATAAAGTTTCATTGTCATCACTAATTTTAAATCAATATTACACCTTTACTGGTATTTTTCAAAACTCTTAATCTGAATGAGTATTTATTTGGTGTGGGCACAACACTGAATTTAGTGTAAGGCTAGGCACACACTTATTTTCAGACATTTCATTTCACGTTTTCCAGGGATTCAAGTGTAAGCCCCGATGGAGCCATTAACAGTAGGCTAAAATGCAAAGATAGTCTTACCTAAAATGAAATGACCAAATGCAAATGTGATACATTTTGTATTTTTTAGGATTTACATTTAGGACACTAAAGCATAGTCAGGTGAGTAGCACAGTATAAGTAGCACTTTTCATTTTCCCATCGATGCTAGGTCTATTTATTATGGTATCCCAGTCCCATGTGACACGGACTTTAAGTGGAATATCTGTTACATATATTGAAAACCAAATACTTACCCAAACTGACAATTTCCCATAGCAAAACACCAAATGACCACCTAAAATGAAACACGTGAAAAATGTTTGTCTCATATGTAGAGCATGAAAGCTACCTGAAAATTTATGCCAAGAATTTATACCTAAAGAAAGACTTAGCCACAATATTTAATGGGGTTATCCATATCATCTTTATTTTAACAAATTTGTTGGGCACGTGATTTTATGGCACTCAATAGTAATATTGGTGTTATAGGTGTTCCTCCTGCACTTGATGCAACCTTCCTCACAGACCGCATAGTACTCCTGTCCACAAACTTGCTGCTGACGGGGAAGCATGTGAACAGTCTTGTCTATCAGCCACTTCCAATTTAAAAAACATTTCACATGGAAAATATATTTATTAGCTGGAGGAGGCTATGTCCCCATTAAGTGTCATATTTTCGACAGCACATATCCTGGGAAATGGGCTGCCGAGAGCAGTAACTTTTGTTTCCGCATAAATGATCCAAATACCTGATGAATGAACATCATCTTACTTGTTCATTGAACGACTGCCAACATTTTTACACCAAACTGTTATCTATAATGTTGGTATTATTAGTATGTGAATTCTACACGTTCGATATTGCATACACACACTCCGTGCCATATACCCATACATTACACACACATCAGTGTAGAGAACTTACCAGTCTATCTCTTTTATTTTTTTAATTCTTCCATACACCTGCAAGGTTGTTACATGCCCATAATGTCATCAAAGCGCCTTCTGCACTCCCAACCTTGGAAACTACACTAATAATGCAGGACTGACATTATCAGTGCTGTTCCTGGCTTCTACAGGCTGAGGTAATTGGGAATGGAGACCCTGGGCAGATGCCCAGTTTTTATTCCCCTAACGCTGGCCCTGCATCAGGGGTTTTTATATGCAGTTAATCTGCAAACCTTGGAACCCCTACCCATCGAGAGAAAAGGGAACAGCAGTCTGCAGCTTTTCATTGAAGTCCGGGGATGCTATAGAACTAGCAGAGCAAGTATTTTCCAGACACTTATTACGGCATATCAATATTGGCCTTTAATTGAATGCCAGCTTTTAACGAGATCATATAGTTATACATTAATATACAATAATTCGATGTTTCACATGTAGAGAAAATTAGAAAAAGCAGCAGTACACTTACACATCACTGTTTGACGTATAAACACTGTAGTTTAAGGATTCAATTGCCATCCATCGAACCGGAAGTCTTCCCTAGAAAATTCCATTAAATCAGATAAGTATACCAGATAGAAAATAACCAACAGACATGTTTGAGAGAACGCTAAAACATACAGTAGTGTTCAAAATAATAGTAATGTGTTCAAAAACATGAATTAATCACAAAATCTTTATACTAGTTTTTATTTCCATGCATTGGGAACATTGCACACTGTTTTCTAATTTAAAACATGAAGAGAAATGTATATAATTTTTAACTACTTTACAGAAAATAACAAAAAATGAACATGTTGCATAGAGTCAACCAAAATCTGGCACCTGTCAACTTATTCCAGTCCAGGATGCTTGGACTACATCCAGGGTCGGTCTGGCTTGGCGGGGCACCGGGGAAATCCTCAGTGGGCCCTTGGCTGTGGGAAGGAGAGGAGGGAAAAAAAGTCTGCAGTTTTTAGGGGCACAAGCCCTTTTAAAGCACAGGCCGCGTATGTGCAGGGGCGCACGCATGCAGCGTTCATTACCTGAACCACTGTGACGCGCGTCCCGATGGATACTGGCAAGTGTACACATTCACCTCTGGGACGATACCGGGAGTGCAGTCAGGTAAGAGGAATGTTTTTTTTTCCTCTCATACGAGGATAAGGGGGCCAGGATGAATACACATACTGGGGGAAGGGGGCCAGGTTGGACACACATACGGGGAAGTGGGCCAGGATGGATATACATACAGGGGGAAGGGGGCCAGGATGAATACACATGCTTGGGGAAGGGGGCCAAAATGGATATACATACGGGGGAAGGGGGCCTGGATGGATATAATAATAACAATAATCTTTATTTATATAGCGCCAACATATTCCGCAGCGCTTTACAGTTTAACAGTTTCAAACACAAAAGTCATAAGTAACAACGTCAACAATACAATAATTAAAGCAAAATAAGACGACCCTGCTCGTGAGAGCTTACAATCTACAATGTATGATACACAATACATTGTACAATCTACAATGTATGATATACATATGGGATGAAGGGGGCCAGGATGGATACACATACTGGGGAAAGGGGGCAAGGATGGATACACATACGGGGGAAGGGGGCCAGGATGGATACACATACAGGAGGAAGGGGGCCAGGATAGATATACATATGGGGGTAAGGGGGCCAGGATGGATACACATACTGGGGAGAAGGGGGCTAGGATGGAAATACATACGGGGAGGAGAGGGCCAGGATGGATATACATACAGGGGAAAGGGGCCAGGATGTATACACATATGGGGGAAGGGGCCAGGGGAAGGACAAGAGGCCGGCTGGATACATATGGAAGGGCAGGACAAGGGGCCAGATGGAGATATGGGGGGGCAAGATGGATATATGGGGGAGCCAGGATGGATTTATGGGAGGGGCAGGACAAGGGTCCAGGATGCATATATGGGGCGGGCGGCTAGGATGGATATATGGGGGGGCCAGGATAGATATATGGAAGGGGCAGGAAGGATACATATGAGGGGGCCAGAATGCATATATATGGGGGCCAAGATGGATTTATGGGGAGGGGGACAGGACAAGGGACCAGGAGGCATATATATGGGGGCAGGTTGCATATATGTGGGGTCAGGATGGATATATAGGGGTAGTACAAGAGACCAGGAAGCATATATATGGGAGGGGGGCAGGTTGCATATATATGGAGGAGCCAAGACAAGGGACCAGGAAGGATATATGGGGGTCCAGGAGAGATATATGGTGGGGCAGGACAAGGGACATTTGAGGGCCATTATATATAACTAGGGAAGCGGGATGGATATATATGAGAGGGCCAGAATGCATATATGGTGGGGCCAGGATGGATCAAGAATCTGTGGAAAGAGCTGAAAACTGCTGTTCACAAATGATCTCCATCAAATCTCACTGAGCTCGAGCTGTTTGCCAAGGAAGAATGGGCAAGAATTTCAGCCTCTCGATCTACAAAACTGATGGAGACATACCCCAAGCGACTTCCAGTTGTAATCACAGGAAAGGTGGCGCAACAAAGTATTAAGTTAAAGGGGCCGAATAATATTTTACACCCCACTTTTCAGTTTTTGAATTTCCCCAAAAATTTAAAATAAGCAATACATTTCTTTCAACTTCACAATTGTGTTCCATTTGTTGTTGATTCTTCACCAAAAATTTACATTTGGTATCTTTATGTTTGAAGCATGATATATGGGAAAAGGTTCAAAAGTTCCAGGGGGCTGAATACTTTTGCAAGGCACAGTATATGAAGGAGGGGCAGGACAAGGGACCAGGCTGGATATATGGGGAGCCAGGATGCATATATATTGTACAGCCAGGATGCATTCATATGAGGGGCCAATATGGATCTATGGGGGAGGGGGGCAGGACAAAGGACCAGGATGGATATATATGGGGGTCAGGTTGCATATATGTGGGACCAGGAATGATATATGGGGGTCCAAGAGAGATATATGGTGGGGCAGGACAAGGGATATATGAGGGCCAGTATATATATATATATATATATATATATATATATAGCTGGGGAAGCGGGATGGATATCTGGGGGCCAGGCTGGGTGAGATTATTAAATAAGGGGGGCCAGGATGAGGGACTTAATTACTGTTTTCAGGCCAGAATGAGGAACATGCTATACTAGTTTATGGTAACAAGTGGGGAACATAATTTCTTTAGGGTCCAATTAGAGACATTATTACTACTGTAATATAATTTACTTTTTAGGAAACTGTTTTTCGTGGAGGGAACAAAAGGGGGGTCCTGCTACTGTGCAGGGCGGTACTATGTCTCTTTTCTTCATCTGACGTAGTGTAGAAGTCAGGGAAAATGTGCTCTGGAAGTGATCAGCTATTGATGACTGTGTTATTTTTTGCAGAGACCGAGTCCTGGCTGGAAGAAGTGACGGCAGTCTATGCTGGTTGAAGAAGAAAAGCGAAGATGAAGGACTTCAATTACAGACGTCACTGGTGAGTCAGTGTATTACATGTACATGCACACTAAATACTGTGTACAGAGCTCCTGTGAATAATGTCACTAGTGATCACTGTATGACCTGTACACTGACACTATATACAGAGCTCCTGTTTATAATATCACTGGTGATCACTGTGTTACCTGTACACTGGCACTATATACAGATCTCATGTGTATAATATCACTGGTGATTACTGTGTTACCTGTACACTGGCACTATATACAGATCTCGTGTATAATGTCACTAGTGATCACTGTATTACCTGTACACTGACACTATATACAGAGCTCTGTATAATATCACTAGTGATCACTGTATTATCCGTACACTGACACTATATACAGATCTCCTGTGTATAATGTCACTTGTGATCCCTGTATTACCTGTACACTGACACTATATACAGAGCTCCTGTGTATAATGTCACTAGTGATCACTATTATCTGTAGAATGACACTATACAGATCTCCAGTGTATAATGTCACTGGTGATCACTGTATTACCTGTACACTGACACTATTAACAGATCTGTATATATTGTCACTGGTGATCCCTGTATTACCTGTACACTGACACTACATACAGAGCTCCTGTGTATAATGTCACTAGTGATCACTGTATTATCTGTAAATTGATGCTATATACAGATCTGCATAAAATGTTACTAGTGATCACTTTATTATCTGTACACTGACACTATATACAGATCTCCTGTGTATAATGTCACTGGTGATCCCTGTACACTGACACTATATACAGATCTCCTGTGTATAATGTCACTGGTGATCCCTGTATTACCTGTACATTGACACTATATACAGAGTTCCTGTGTATAATGTCTCTAGTGATCACTGCATTATCAGTACAATTACACTATATACAGAGGCTCTGTGTATATTGTCACTGGTGATCCCTGTATTATCTGTTCACTGACAATATATACAGAGTTCCTGTGTATAATGTCTCTAGTGATCACAGTATTATCTGTAAATTGACACTATATACAGATATCCTGTGTAAAATGTCACTGGTGATCCCCGTATTACCTGTACACTGACACTATATACAGAGCTCTTGTGTATAATATCACTAGTGATCACTGTATTATCCGTACACTGACACTACTGTATATACAGATCTCCTGTGTATAATGTCACTGGTGATCCCTGTATTACCTGTACACTGATACTATATACAGAGCTCCTGTGTATAATGTCACTGGTGATCCCTGCATTACCTGTACACTGACACTATATACAGAGCTCCTGTGTATAAAGTCACTAGTGATCACTGTATTATCTGTACACTGACACTATATTCAGATCTCCTGTGTATAATGTCACTGGTGATCACTGTATTACTGGTGATCACTGTATTACTTGTACACTAAAGATATATATCTTGGTACCGTGTTAGCCTGTAGATCGAAAAATATTTAGAATGCCTGATGAAGAGGCCTGAGAAGTCTTGAAAGCTTGCAATTTGTTACCATCTTTTCAGTTAGGCATTAAAAGGTATCAACCACTGAGGACTCTCAATTCTAAATATTTCACTTGTACACTGACACTATCTACAGAGCTCTTGCGTATAATGTCACTGGTGGTAATAACAGTGTTGTTAGTATTGCGGTTTGTATTTATAATCAGTATTGTATTATTCGGTCACTATGTGGTCTGGTCCCGGTGTGGCAGTATTTCTCCTTGTATGTGGTATTATTTGGTACCTATATGCTGGTAATATGTCATATTTTTTGGTCACTATGTGGTGGTAATATGTGTTCTGGTCATGATGTGGTGGTATTTGTCCCTTGTATGTAGTATTATTTGGTCACTTTGTGGTCTGGTCATGGTGTGGTCTGGTCATGGTGTATTTCTTCCTGTATGTGGTGGTATTTGTCTTAGTATAGGGGATTGTGTTGTGTATGGCGGTCATTTGTTCTCTCTGATATTAATTAGAAGATTCTTTATTTCCATTAGAGATTAGATACTTGGAACACAGCTGCAGAGATGCACTTACAGGGGTTTCCTGTGGAAAAAAGTAATCACCTATCCACAGGATAAGTGATAATGTATTGATTGGTGGGGGTCAAACTGCTTGGACCCATTAAGCAAAATGTGGAACTTTTTATCCTCATTAGACTGGAGTGGCATTTCCAACTTGACCACTGATCCATTCATTCCCTCAGTGGCTGCACTTGTTTTCTTCTAGAAAGAGAATGAATGGAGCCGCAGTCAGATATCCCACCTACCGCTCCATTTTAAAATGGGGATAAGTGTCCTATCAGCGATATAACTTCCTCATTCTTCCAATCGGTTCAGTTTCTAATGGTTGGACCTAAGCAATCACCTATCCTGTGGAGCCCATGGATCGGTGATAACTTGTTTTAACCAAAGAACCCATTAATATAAACTACCGTAATTATACATCCCAGTTATGGGGGCGCACAGTAGATGTGCAGGAGCCGCCTGTGTTTTACAGCCGATGCTCCTCTATAATGGGGATAATGACTGACAGATATTTGCATATAGCTGCAGGGTGGGCCCCAAGAGTCCATTCCCCTGATGGGCCCCAGATACCCCAGTACGACCCTAACTACATCCCACAATTTTTGGGCATTTGTTGCCTCAGAAACTACATTTTTTATGTCACCCCACAAGTGTTCCATCAGATTAAGGTCTGGGGAATGGGCTGGCCACTCCATAACCTCAATTTTGTTGGACTGGAACCAAGAGTTTGCTTGTTTCCATGTGTGTTTAGGGTCATTGTCTTGTTGAAACACCTATTTCAAGGGCATATCCTCTTCAGCATAAGGCTGGAGTCACACTAGCGAGTTTTACGGACGTAAGAGCGCAGAAAATACGTCCGTAAAACTCGCCAAACAAGCGTCCCAATGCTTCTCTATGCCCCTGCTCCTATCTGCCGTATTTTCCTGATCAGTATTATACGGCTTTCTACGGCCGTAGAAAATCGCAGCATGCTGCGATTGTCACCGTATTGCGCAAAAAAAACGCCAATGAAAATCTATGGAAACCCCAAAAATACGGATTACACACGGACCAGCAGTGTGACTTGCAAGAAATACGCAGCGCTGTTAGAGAGAAAAGCCGGCAATTCAGCGCGGTGTACAGTAAAATCACACTGACAGCTTACAATAGAATAGGTAGAATAAATGTGTACACATAGAATAGGTATATATATATATATATATGTCAGTGAGACACATGTATATATATTATTATTTCATCCAGCGCTAGATAGCTTTAAAGCCGGTAATTCAATTGCCGGCTTTTGCTATCTCCTTCCTAAACCCGACATGATATGAGACCTGGTTTACATACAGTAAGCCATCTCATATCACCATTTTTTTTGCATATTCCACACTACTAATGTTAGTGTATATATGCAAAATTTGGCCGTTCTAGCTATTAAATTAAAGGGTTAAATGGTGGAAAAAATTGGCGTGGGCTCCCGCGCAATTTTCTCCGCCAGAGTAGTAAAGCCAGTGACTGAGTGCAGATATAAATAGCCTAGAGAGGGTACACGGTTATTGCCCCCCCCCTGGCTAAAAACACCTGCCCCCAGCCACCCCAGAAAAGGCACATCTGGAAGATGCGCCTATTCTGGCACTTGGCCACTCTCTTCCCATTCCCGTGTAGCTGTGGGATATGGGGTAATGAAGGGTTAATGTCACCTTGCTATTGTAAGGTGACATTAAGCCAAATTAATAATGGAGAGGCGTCAATTATGACACCTATCCATTATTAATCCTATAATAGTAAAGGGTTAAAAAAAAACACAAACACATTATTAAAATTATTTTAATGAAAAAATCACAAAGGTTGTTGTAATATTTTACTCTACACTCAATCCACTCACTGAAGACCCTCGATCTGTAACAAAAAAAAAAACCAACAATATCCATACCTTCCGAAGATCTGTAACGTCCAACGATGTAAATCCATCTGAAGGGGTTAAAATATTTTGCAGCCACGAGCTCTGCTAAAGCAGCGTTGTTCGTGGCTGCAACACCCCGGGGAATGAAGGTAAAGTAGGTCAATGACCTATATTTACCTTCATTTGCGGTGAGGCGCCCTCTGCTGCTTGTCCCTAGATCGTGGGAACTTTCCTAGAAAGCTCCCAGGCTCGAGTTCATAAGAGGGCGCCCTCTGCTGGTTGTCCTCATATGAACTCGAGCAGATCGAGGGTCTTCAGTGAGTGGATTGAGCGTAGAATAAAATATTACAACAACCTTTGTGATTTTTTCATTAAAATAATTTTTAATAATGTGTTTGTGTTTTTTTAACCCTTTACTACTATAGGATTAATAATGGATAGGCTTCATAATTGACGCCTCTCCATTATTAATTTGGCTTAATGTCACCTTACAATAGCAAGGTGACATTAACCCTTCATTACCCCATATCCCACCGCTACACGGGAATGGGAAGAGAGTGGCCAAGTGCCAGAATAGGCGCATCTTCCAGATGTGCCTTTTCTGGAGTGGCTGGGGGCAGATGTTTTTAGCCAGGGGGGGGCCAATAACCATGGACCGTCTCCAGGCTATTAATATCTGCCCTCAGTCACTGGCTTTACTACTCTGGCGGAGAAAATTGCGTGGGAGCCCACGCCAATTTTTTCCGCCATTTAACCCTTTAATTTAATAGCTAGAATGGCCAAATTTTGCATATACACACTACTAACATTAGTAGTGTGGAATATGCAAAAAAATGGGGATATGAGATGGTTTACTGTATGTAACCATGTCTCATATCATGTCGGGTTTAGGAAGGAGATAGCAAAAGCCGGTAATTGAATTACCGGCTTTAAAGCTATCTAGCGCTGTATGAAGTAATATATATACATATATGTGTCAACTGACATCTATATATATAATTGCCTAAGGGTTTTTCCGTCTGTCTGTCCTGGAAATCCCGCGTCTCTGATTGGTCGAGGCCGCTAGGCCTCGACCAATCAGCGACGGGCACAGTATCAACGTAGAAATCACACGTCTCTGATTGGTCGAGGCCGCCAGGCCTCAACCAATCAGCGACGGGCACAGCGACGATGATGTCATAAAGGACGTAGAAATCCCACGTTTCTGATTCAGCGACGGGCACAGTATCGACGTAGATGTCATAATGGTTGCCATGGCGACGATGATGTCATAAAGGTTGCCTCGACCAATCAGCGATGGGCACAGTCTGCCGCGAATTCTGGAATCATCATTGTCCATATACTACGGGCACATGCATATTCTAGAATACCCGATGCCGCCAGACCTCGACCAATCAGCGACGGGCACAGCATGGCGACAATGATGTCATAAAGGTTGCCTCGACCAATCAGCGACGGGCACAGTCTGCTGCGAATTCGCCTCAACCAATCAGCGACGGGCACAGTATCGACGTAGATGTCATAATGGTTGCCATGGCGACGATGATGGCATAAAGGTTGCCTCGACCAATCAGCGACTGGCACAGTCTGCCACGAATTCTGGAATCATCATTGTCCATATACTACGGGGACATGCATATTTTAGAATACCCGATGCGTTAGAATCGGGCCACAATCTAGTATATATATATATATATATATATATATATATATATAGACAGTATATGTTTTTTTTTTTTTTTTACACATGGATCCCTTGTATAGCCGTATGTCGGTTTTGCAAGCCTGCGATAAAAACACGCAGTACGGATGCCATACGGATTACATACGGAGGATGCCATGCTCAAAAAACGCTGACACACCCTGCCTACGGAGGAGCTACGGACCACTATTTTGGGGACTTTTCAGCGTATTACGGCCGTAATATACGGACCGTATTGTCTAACGCTGAGTGTGACTCCAGCCTAAGGCAACATGACCTCTTCAAGTATTTTAATATATGCAAACTGGTCCATGATCCCTGATATGCGGTAAATAGGTTGGTACCATAGTAAGAGAAACATGCCCATATCACGATGCTTGCACCACCACGCTTCACTGTCTTCAGAGTGTACTGTGGCTGGAATGCATAGTTTGGGGGTCATCTGACGAGCTGTCTGCGGCCCTTGGACCCAAATAGAACAATTTTACTTTCATCAGTCTACGATATGTTTTTCCATTTCTCTTTAGGCCAGTTGATGTGCTTTTTGGCAAACTGTATGCGCTTCAGTAGATGTCTTTTTTGTAACAGTAGGACTTTGTGGGGACTTCTTGCTAAGAGATTAGCTTCACAAAGGCATCTTCTAACTGTCACAAGTAACTTGAGACTGTCTTTGATCATCCTGGAGCTGATCATTGGCAGAGCCTTTGCCATTCTGGCTATTCTTCCATCCATTCGAAGGGTTGTCTGACATTTTCTTCCACGTCTCTGGTTTGGCTTTCCATTTTAAAGCACTGGAGATCATTTTAGATGAACAACCTATCATTGTATGCACTTCTTTATAAGTTTTACACTCTCCAATCAACTTTTTAATCAAAATATGCTGTTCTTCTGAACAATGTCTCCAAAGACCTATATTTCTCAGGCGTTCAAGGAGAAATGCATGTGCACTGCTCAAAAAAATAAAGGGAACACTTAACCCCTTTACCCCCAAGGGTGGTTTGCACGTTATTGATAGGGCCAATTTTTACAATTCTGACCACTGTCCCTTTATGAGGTTATAACTCTGGAACGCTTCAACGGATCCTGGTGATTCTCTCGCCTCACCCCTTTAAGCCTGTCTCCTGTCTCCATTAGGCATCTGGGCTCATGGTATACCAATGTTCAGTGTTCATGCCGTTCCTTTGGAATATTTTTTCCTATCTTTACTCCCCCCATTTTTTCTTATATCTTGGCACCCATTGGGTTATTATTTGATTGCAGGGGAGTACCAGTGTATGCCTATTTGAGGCTTTCTGGCACATGCTTGTAGCCTGCATTTATATACCTATCTTGGTACTGCCATCATCTTGGCTAAACAGCATGCTGATATAACACTTTATATTGTTATATACCTAACAATGAATTGCAGTAATTTTATTGCTAGATTATCTGTCAGTGTTCGACTACAGGTGTACGAATGCATTTGTTTCGGCCTTTATATATTCATGTATGTCATATTTGAGGCTTTCTGGCACATGCTTGTAGCCCGCATTTATATATCTATCTTGGTACTGCCATCATCTTGGCTAAACAGCATGCTGATATAACACTTTATATTGTTATATACCAAACACTGAATTGCAGTGATTTTATTGCTAGATTATCTGTCAGTGTACGACTACAGGTTTACGTATGCAATTGTTTCGGCCTTTATATATTCATGTATGTCATATTGGACCGTTACATGTTTAGACAGGATACATCTTGTATATATATAGCACTTTATCCATGCAGTGTTGTTATTTCATGATATTTGTACTTAGGTGTGGTGACTTATGGTTCTGTACTCAGACCTTTTTAAATGGTTTTATATGTTTGTCATGTTCTTTGAGGTGTATTAAACATTTTTTTATATTTTCACATATTTTATGGGTGTGCATACCATTATTGGTCGAGTCTTTTTTCTTTTGTGTTTATCGGATCCTGGTGATTCTGACATTGTTTTCTCGTGACATTGTACTTCATAATAGTAGTAAAATTTCTTTGATATTACCTGCGTTTATTTGTAAAAAAAATGGAAATTTGGCGAAAATTTTGAAAGTTTCACAATTTTCCAACTTTGAATTTTTATGCAATTAAATTACAGAGATATGTCACACAAAATACTTAATAATTAACATTTCCCACATGTCTACTTTACATCAGTACAATTTTGGAACCAACATTTTTTTGTTAGGTAGTTATAAGAGTTAAAATTTGACCAACAATTTCTCATTTTTACAACACCATTTTTTTTTAGGGACCACATCTCATTTGAAGTCATTTTGAGGGGTCTATATGATAGAAAATAACCAAGTGTGACACCATTCTACAAATTGCATCCCTCAAGGTGCTCAAAACCACATTCAAGAAGTTTATTTTTTCACAAAAAATGTAATACAGCTCCTATTTGTTTTATTTTACCAAGGGTAACAGGAGAAAATGGACCCCAAAAGTTGTTGTACAATTTGTCCTGAGTACGCCGATACCCAATATGTTGGAGTAAACCACTGTTTGGGCGCATGGCAGAGCTCGGAAGCGAAGGAGCGCCAATTGACTTTTCAATGTAAAATTGACTGGAATTGAGATGGGACGCCATGTTGCGTTTAGAGAGCCACGGATGTGCCTAAACATTGAAACCACCCACAAGTGACACCATTTTGGAAACTAGACCCCCCCAAGGAACTTATCTAGATGTGCTGTGAGAACTTTGAACCCCAAGTGTTTCACTACAGTTTATAACACAGAGCCGTGAAAATAAAAAATCTTTTTTTTCCCCACAAAAAATATTTTTTAGCCCCCAGTTTTGTATTTTCCCAAGTGTAACAGAAGAAATTGGACACCAAAAGTTGTTGTAAAATTTGTCCCGAGTAGGCTGATACTCCATATGTGGGGGGAACCACTGTTTCGACGCATGGGAGAGCTCGGAAGGGAAGGAGCGCCATTTGGAATGCATACTTAGATGTAATGGTCTGCAGGCGTCACTTTGCGTTTGAAGATGCCCTAATGTACCTAAACAGTAGAACCCCCTTACCAAATGACCCCATATTGGAAACTAGACCCCCCCAAGGAACTTATCTAGATGTGTTGTGAGAACTTTGATCCCCCAAGTGTTTCACTACAGTTTATAACGCAGAGCCGTGAAAATAAAAAAAAAAATTTCCACAAAAATTATTTTTTAGCCCCCAGTTTTGTATTTTTCCAAGGGTAACAGTTGAAATTGAATCCCAAAAGTTGTTGTCCAATTTGTCCTGAGTACGCTGATACCCCATATGTTAGGGTAAATCCCTGTTTGGGCGCACGGGAGAGCTTGGAAGGGAAGGAGCACTGTTTTTCTTTTTCAACGCAGAATTGTTTGGAATTGAGATCGGACGCCATGTCGCATTTGGAGAGCCCCTGATGTGCCTAAACAGTGGAAACCCCCCCAATTATAACTGAAACCCTAATCCAAACACACCCCTAACTCTAATCTCAACGGTAACCCTAACCCTGACACACCCCTAATCCCAACCCTATTCCCAACCGTAAATGTAATCCAAACCCTAACTTTAGCCCCAACCCTAACTTTAGCCCCAACCCTAACTGTAGCCCTAACCCTAGCCCCAACCCAGCCCTAACCCTAATGGAAAAATGGAAATAAATACATGTTTTAATTTTTTTTACTTTTCCCTAACTAAGGGGGTGATGAAGGGGGGTTTGATTTACTTTTATAGTGGGTTTTCCAGCGGATTTTTATGATTGGCAGCCTTCACACACTAAAAGACGCTTTTTATTGCAAAAAATATTTTTTGCATTACCACATTTTGAGAGCTATAATTTTTCCATATTTTGGTCCACAGAGTCATGTGAAATCTTGTTTTTTGCGGGACGAGTTGATGTTTTTATTGGTAATCTTTTCGGGCACGTGACATTTTTTTATTCATGAATTCCTTTGGGGGGGGGGTGTTTATACCGTTCCGCTTTTGGTAAAATGGATAAAGCCGTTTTATTCTTTGGGTCAGTACGATTCCAGCGATACCTCATTTATATCTTTTTTTATATTTTGGCGCTTTTATATGATAAAAACTATTTTATAGAAAAAATAATTACTTTTGCATCGCTTTATTCTGAGGACTATAACTTTTTTATTTTTTCGCTTATGATGCTGTATGGTGGCTCGTTTTTTGCGGGACAAGATGACCTTTTCAGCGGTACCATGGTTATTTATATCCGTCTTTTTTATTGCATGTTATTCCACTTTTTGTTCGGCGGTATGATAATAAAGCGTTTTTTGCCTCGGTTTTTTTTTTTGTTTGTTTTTTACGGTGTTCACTGAAGGGGTTAACTAGTGGGACAGTTTTATAGGTCGGGTTGTTTTTTATTTAGATAAAGGAATAATTTATTGGAACAATATTTTTTTTTTTTATTATTTATTTAGGAATTTTTTTATTTTTTTTACACATGTAAATTTTTTTTTTTACTTTGCCCCAGGGGGGACATCACAGTAAAGTGACAGTGACAGTAAAGCTTCCCGGCGTCTACTCTGTGCAGGCGCTGTGAAGCCACCTCCCTGCAGGACCCGGATGCAGCCCCGCGGCCATTTTGGATCCGGGCCTGCTGCAGGGAGGAGGAGGTAAGAGACCCTCGCAGCAACGCGATCACATCGCATTGCTCCGAGGGTATCAGGGAAGCACGCAGGGAGCCCCCTCCCTGCGCGATGCTTCTCTATACCGCCGGAACACTGCGATCATGTTTGATCGCAGTATGCCTGGGGTTAATGTGCCGGGGGCGGTCCGTGACTGCTCCTAGCACATAGTGCCGGATGTCAGCTGCAATAGTCAGCTGACACCCGGCCGCGCTCTCCCCATGAGTGCGGCTGATCATGCTGGACGCACTATTCCGTCCTTGGGAAGTAGGGCCCACCCCACATGGACGGAATAGTACGTCCAATGGCAGAAAGGGGTTAAACAGCAGAATATAAATCCAAGTAAATCAAACTTCTGTGAAATCAAACTATCCACTTAGGAACCAACACTGATTGACAATCAATTTCACATGCTGTTGTGCAAATGGAATAGACAACAGATGGAAATGATTGGCAATTATCAAGACACCCTCAATAAAGGAGTGGTTCTGCAGGTGGGGACCACAGACCACATCTCAGTACCAATGCTTTCTGATGTTTTGGTCACTTTTGAATGTTGGTTGTGCTTTAACACTCGTGGTAGCATTAGATGGACTCTACAACCCAAACAAGTGGCTCAGGTAGTGCAGCTCATCCAGGATGGCACATCAATGCGAGCTGTGGCAAGAAGGTTTGCTGTGTCTGTCAGCGTAGTGTCCAGAGGCTGGAGGCGCTACCAGGAGACAGGCCAGTACACTAGGAGACGTGGAGAGTGCCATAGGAGGGCAACAACACAGCAGCAGGACCGCTACCTCCGCCTTTGTGCAATGAGGATCTGGAGGAGCACTGCTGGAACCCTGCAAAATGACCTCCAGCAGGCCACAAATTTGCATGTGCCTGCCCAAATGGTTAGAAACCGACTCCATGAGGATGGTCTGAGTGCTCGACGTCCACAGATGCGGATTGTGCTCACAGTCCAACACCGTGCAGGACGCTTGGCATTTGACACAGAACACCAGGATTGACAAATTCGCCACTGGCGCCCTGTGCTCTTTACAGATGAAAGCAGGTTCACACTGAGCACATGTGACAGAGTCTGGAGATGCTGTGGAGAGCGATCTAGTGCCTGCAACATCCTTCAGCATGACTGGTGTGGCAGTGGGTTAGTAAGGGTGTGGGGTGGCGTTTCTTTGGACGGCCGCCCAGCCCTCCTTGTGCTCACCAGAAGTAGCCTGACTGCCATTAGGTACCGAGATGAGATCCTTAGACCCCTTGTGAGACCATATGCTGGTGCGGTTGGCCCTGGGTTCCTCCGAATGCAGGACAATGCCAGACCTCATGTGGCTGGAGTGTGTCAGTAGTTCCTGCAAGATGAAGGCATTGAAGCTATGGACTGGCCCGCCCGTTCCCCAGACCTGAATGCGATTGAGCACATCTGGGACATCATGTCTCGCACCATCCACCAAGTCACTTTGCACCACAGACTGTCCAGGAGTTGGCGGATGCTTTAGTCCAGGTCTGGGAGGAGATCCCTCAGGAGACCATCCGCTGGCTCATCAGGAACATGCCCAGGCATTGTACAATAGGGAGGTCATACAGGCACATGGAGGGCACACACAATACTGAGCATCTTTTCCTTGTCATGAGACATTTCCACTGAGGTTCGATCAGCCTGTAATTTGATTTTCCACTTTGATTTTGAGTGTCATTCCAAATCCAGTCCTCCATGGGATATTCATCTTGATTTACATAGATAATTGTTATGTTTTATTTATAAAAAATTTATATATGAACATATTCCATTATACAATGAATAAAAATTTGCAATTTGAATATTTCATTCAGAGATATCTAGGGTGTGGTATTTTAGTGTTCCCTTTATTTTTTTGAGCAGTGTACAACATGTTCTGGTTTAAACCTTAAATAAGGTCCACCTGATTCACACCTGTTTCTTCACAGAATGATTGACCTTACTAATTGAACTCTACACTGCTATTATTTTGAACACCCCCCTTTCAATTAACCCCATAAATCCAATGACAGAGTCCATCATTGGACGCCTCCCCCTATTGGTGCGGGCTCCAGCGATGAGCCCCCACCTTTTCTAGCGCATGACAGCTAATCTAATCAGCTGTCATGTGCCCCTAACCGCCACGATCTACACGCAGCTGTTAACATATTAAATGCCGCTGTCAATCTCTGACAGTGGCATTTAACATGCATATGCAGGAAGCCCATCATTACCTCCTCCCATCGGCACCCGTGTCACATGACCGCAGGTTGCTGATGGTTTGGCAGGAGACCCCTGTGGTGGTCATAGCCGGATAGCTATGAGCACCGCCAAGTGGTCGGTGCTCATGGCAAGCGAGCATGTGTGCTACTTACAGCAGGGCTGCAGCCCTTCTCTATGTAGCACAAGCAATTAGATGATTGCAGCTTCTAGGCTCCCATGGAGACTATTAAAGCAAGTAAAAAGTAAAAAAAAGTTTACAAATATAAAAAATATATAAAAGTACAAATCACCCCCCTTTTCGCCCCATTGAAAATAAAACAATAAAAAAATTAAAATATACACATATTTGGTATTGCTGCATTCAGAATCGCCCGATCAATATATAAAAAGAATTAATCCAATCGGTAAACGGCATAGCGATAAAAAAAATCAAAACGCTAGAATTATGTCTTTTTGGTCGCTGCAACATTGCAATAACGGGCGATCAACAAATACACCAAAATGGTATCAATAAAAAACGTCAGATTGGCGCACAAAAAATAAGCCCTCAACAGGCCCCAGATCCCGAAAAAAGTCCTATGGGTTTCGTAAAACGGCAACATATTTTTTTTTTTTTTACAAACCTTGAAATTTTTTTTACCACTTAAGTAAAAAGGAACCTAGACGTGTTTGGTGTCTGTGAACTCATAATGACCTGGAGAATCACATTGGCAGTTCAGTTTTAGTATTTAGTGAACATGGTAAAAAAATCCAAAAAACAATTTTGTGAAATTGCACTTTTTTGCAATTTCACCATTGATTTTACCATATCATGTACTGGAAAATAGTACATGACATGGTAAAATCAATGGTGCCATTCAAAAGTATCACTCGTCCTGCAAAAAATAAGCCCTCACATGTCCATATTGACGGAAAAATAAAAAAGTTATGGCCGTGGGAAGAAGGGGAGCAAAAAATGGAAATGCAAAACCAGAAATACCCCTGGTCCTTATAGGGTTAATTATTCTAATACACAAACTCATAAACATGCAGATGATTGATGAATGCGGAGTCTGTTGGTTTTCTTAGAATTTACTGCACCAACTGGTAAATTGTGTGACATGTGGTAATATCATTTATAACAAAAACAGTGACTAATCTGGTTACTCATATTGGACTGCTATTATTTTGAACACTACTGTAAATAAAGGCAGCTAAAAGAATAAAAATAAGATACAAATCTATTAGCAGTTTTATTATAGTACTATTTCAGGGCATGTTCAAACAAGCAGAAGTAAGAAACTGCAACAGAGAGGTTTTACATAATGATGAATGGGAATTTTTAAAGTCCCATATGTAGACCTGAACATTATAATTTCTCTGAACGGTATGGATATGCTTCAATTACTGCATTTTTTCCAGGAATACAATCACTTGAGTTGTTGATTCTCATGGTCACTGGCATGTTGCCTTTACTAGTGGATGCCAGAGTTGGTGTTTGTCACTTGGATTTGTATGAAACTAACCTGGAAAATCCTCTGCCTGTCTTCATACAAAATCAGAGACTGAAGTATGGTAGAGGGATGAAATAATCAATGTACCAAAGGATTGACATTTGCATATATTTTTCGTTCTTCAAAAACTCCCTGAAATGTCTCTTGCATGATATTTTGCTAGTTTGTACACCATGATGCATGTTTTTATAAGAGTTTGATAACATAATGGATCAGCTTTAACAACACACTTACCATTGTCTTTTTTACATAAACCTCTTGTCCTCTTGATAAACCAAAATCTGCAATTTTTGCAATAAAGTTTTCACCAACCAAAATATTTCTGGCTGCCAAGTCCCGATGTATGAACTAGAGAAAAACGCATGAGTATTATTATTATTTCAAATTTGAAAGTCGATCTGTAATGGTGGCATAACACAGATAAGGGCTTGTACTCCTATGAGTCTAATACGCCTAAAAATGTTGTGCCAAATGGCTCATAGAATTAATGAAACAACACTGTGCTCATAGCTGTGAGTCTGATTAACTCGTGAGATGGGTTTTCCACCTCCACTCACTCCACTTCGCAGGGTTTGACAGGCTTCTTCGTATGCACATACACACAGCAACCTGTCAACACCAGGGCATTCTGTCAGACATAAGTTGTTGTTTTTCAGGACTAGATTTCCTTTAGATCATTGCCATTTTTTGTGTACATATACAGTGGGTACGAAAAGTATTTTTCATTCTTTGTTTCATTGCAGCCATTTGGTAAATTCAAAAAAGTTCATTTTTTCACATTAATGCACACTCTGCACCCCATCTGGAGTGAAAAAAAAACAGAAATGTAGTAATTTTTGCAAAAAAAGAAATACTGAAATATCACATCATCATAAGTATTCAGTCCCTTTGCTCAGTATTGAGTAGAAGCACCCTTTTGAGCTAGCACAGCCATGAATCTTCTTGGGAATGATGCAGTTTTTCACACCTGGGTTTGGGGATCCTCTACCATTCTTCCTTGCAGATCCTCTAGTTCCGTCAGGTTGGATGGTGGACATTGGTGGACAGCCATTTTCAGGTCTCTCCAGAGAAGCTCAATTGGGTTTAGGTCAGGGCTCTGGCTGTGCCAGTCAAGAATCATCACAGAGTTGTTCTGAAGCCACTCCTTTGCTATTTTAGCTGTGTGCTTCGGGACATTGTCTTGTTGGAAGGTGAACCTTCAGCCAAGTCTGAGGTATAGAGCTTTCATATGTCTTGCACTGAGGAGAGGCTTCAGTCGGGCCACTCTGCCATAAAGGCCCGACTGGTGGAGGGCTGCAGTGAAAGTTGACTTTGTGGAACTTTCTCCCATCTCCATACTGCATCTCTGAAGCTCAGCCACAGTGATCTTGGGGTTCTTCTTTACCTCACTCACAAAGGCTCTTTTTCCACGATTGCGCAGTTTGGCTGGACAGCCAGGTCTAGGAAGACTTCTGGTGGTCCCAAACTTCTTCCATTTAAGGATTATGGAGGCCACTGTGCTCTTAGGAACCTTGAGTACTGCAGAAATTCTGTTGTAACCTTGTCCAGATCTGTGCCTTGTCACAATTCTGCCTCTGAGCTCCTTGGCCGGTTCCTATGACCTCACGATTCTCATTTGGTCTGACATGCGCTGTGAGGTCTTATATAGACAGGTGTGTCCCTTTCCAAATCAAGTCCTATAAGTTTCATTAAACACAGCTGGACTCCAATGAAGGAGTAGAATCATCTCAAGGAGGATCACAAAGAAATGGACTGCATGCGACTTAAATATGAGTGTCTGGGCAAAGGGTCTGCATACTTATGACCATGTGATATTTCGGATTTCCTTTTTTATTAAATTTGTAAAAATTTCAACATTTCTGTTTTTTTTCAGTCAAGATGGGGTGCAGAGTGTACATTAATGTGAAAAAATGAACTTTTTTGAATTTGCCAAATGGCTTCAATTAAACAAAGAGTGAAAAATGTAAAGGGGTCTGAATACTTTCCGTACCCACTGTATTTGATATATGTTACAGATGTAGTTAGTTTTTAAGATTAAATAGTTCAATATTGAGTATTATATTCAGTTAGGTTTCAAACAACCCCTTTAAATAGTTAAAGTACCAACATCTAAAATTGTTGAAAATCACATAATTCTTACCCTACAGCTTCAAATAGCCAGGGTGTAATTTATATGATGCTTCCAATTACATCTCTTTATGTAAATCTGTAATATTTTCCAGAAACTTTAGCTATGCTATGTTATGTATGAGAATATATCTCATAAATGATCTTGTTGAAACATATTCATATATTTAGAAACCACTTTTATGACTATTTATAATTGCTGTACAAACTGGGTCATAATTCAGCCAGGAATTCACAAATGTCATACTTTAAATCACACGCTTGTATTTTATGGCATAGGAAAATATACAGAGTGTCAACCTGTTTTTGGCTCAGGTAATCCATGCCTCGAGCGACATCTGCTGCAAACTGTAGAAGCTGCTGTGAAGACAAGGTTGATGCTGTGCTGTTGGCTATGGCAAATGCTGGGTCTGTTTCCAGAACTCTGCTTTTCCGTAGAAAGTCCAACAGGTTGCCATGGGGGGCATATTCTATAGCCAAATATAAGTAACCTGTATGGAAGAGATGATAAAAAATGTGAAGCAGATACATTGTATTATGATTAGCAAAAGCAAAAAGTATGTACTGTATTTCCAAAAAGAAGATCCATTTTTTAAAAACCTAATAACAATATTCCACAGACATCATCTAATGAGTTCCATTTACTCTTTAAAAGAGAGTCAAGTATAAACACAAATACTGGCAGCTTTATCATTTCTTCCTTATACTGTATTTATCTCATTTATATGGCATCATTAATTCCACAGCACACTTGAGAACTTTGTACACCTTTAATGTCACCTATAATCTGTTCAATTCAATTGTAAAAAAAAAATACGAAAATCTTTTCTGGCGCAAAAAGAAAATAAAGAACTAAATTAATGTGGTTGAATAAATATGCAAACCGTTAAACTATTACTTTGTTTAAGTACCCTTCAAATTTATGCATTCTTTTTTAGTAAAAGTTTATCAGCATGGCACATGTAGAAATGGCTCCATGTATGTCAGATTGCAAGGGCATCTCTGTGCACACTGTACGGGTTTCAAGTATAGACTCTGACTGAGAAATTCCAAGATTTTGATCTTTTGGTAAAACCATCCTTTTAGAGGTATGCTTAGGGTCATTGTGGTGCTGTACGGTGAAATTTCTCTTAAACTTTTTAACAGAGGCCTGAAAAATGGACTGAAATTTGGTACTGTTGATAATTCCGTCCACCTTGACTTAAGCCCCAGTTCCATCTTCTAAAAAACAGCCCAAAAGCATAGTGCTGTCTCCACTATGCTTTACTCTGGGTATGAGGTTCTTTTTGTGATGTGCAGTGTTACGGTAGTTTTTACACCAAAAATACTGTTAAGAATTTGTGGAGCCTACTGAAACAGACTAAGTGACCTTTTAAATGCTTAGGAAGCCTTTGCAAGGTGTTTTTTGTTAATTAATAAATAGTAGTAAATTTGCGCAAATAAAAACCTAGGAGAAAGAGAAATGTTTACTGAGAGTAATAGGTCACAATACAGGTAAGCCAAAAAAAGATACAGATTGCACTTGGCCCATTAAATGATTGCACTTAGCCCAACTTGGTGATTGCACCTGGCCCAACTGTGGATAAGAATTATTTGTACAACAAACACAGGTTAATAACCACCCATATATAGTTCCTGTTTCTAGGAAAAATAAATTATTGCAATACCTGCAAGGGAAAAGGTTAGAGATATGTCGAAAGGAAGCCGATGACTTTGCGATGATACAGAAGTCTTAATGAGATAGTCCACATTCCTTTGTATAGAGTCTTAGTAAGAAGGTTCACTGTCCTTTGTATTGCGAGCCCCTTTAGGCCATAAATGAAAAAAGTTTTAGAGTCAATTGCAGAACATGCATGTAGTTGCTATAGGTTATACAACAAGAAGCTGCCAAGGCCGGTGGCAGTGCTTCTATTAGAGTACTGATGCGGTACGCAGTAGACAGATTATCCGGGTTGGAAACCTGCCGTCTGCGTGCCATTTTCCTTGTGTGGAGCCGGTGTAGCGGTATTGGCCGCTGGTTCTTCCTTCGTGATGCGGGCGGCGGGTGTGTTCGGCGGTCTGCTATGAATCCTGGTCTCCAGGATTAGTCACTGCCTGTTTGCGGTGAGTGATAGTTGAAGCAGGACCTGGCGTGACGCAGAGGATCACGTGGGACCATGAGGCTTAGGCTGGATGTCGACATGTACGGATAGCAGAAAAGACCAAGAATATCCAATGCGTTTCGGAAACAGCACTTTCCTTCATCAGGGATGGTCCTTAATGCATTAGGGGTCCTTTTATAGGTCTGTTCATGGTCAGTTGGTGTTTAGAGGAAACCGAATAGTTCAATTTCACTATTAAGTCCTATAGGGATCAAAGTGTCCAAAGTGAATATCCACTTGCTTTCCACGCAAGACATTAAAGCAATATAGTTTCCCTTCCTCTGGTACTTTTTCAAATCCTGTAATTTCCATGGAGTGTGTTTCGCTATTGTGGTGTTCCACAAAGTATTTAGAGAGTGGGTGGCCCAGAAATTTTTTTTATATTACGGATATGCTCACTGATTCTTACCTTAAATGGGCGTTTGGTGAGTCCCACATACAATTTATTACATGGACATTTAATAACATATATAACCCCCTCTGAGGAGCAAGTGATAAAATGCTTAATTGCATAATCTTTGCCATCTTTATTAATTATAGACTTTTTGCTGGTTCGTGTTTGTCTGCACATTGTACATTTACGACAAGGAAAAAAACCTTTCATATCATTTTCAAAAAATGTAGCAGGTTTATGAGCATAATAATTCTGTGCCATAGGTGCAATAAAATTGCCAAGATTGCTCGCTTTTTTGTATATAAACTGTGGAAATGTGGGGATATGACCTCCCAGAATTTTGTCATCTTTCAGTACCTCCCAGTGTCTGTTCACTATATTTTTGAGGACACTGGAATTGGATTTGTACTGAGTTATGATTGGGACAAAATCAGTCATCTCCTTTTCCTTTTTTAAGAGTTTTTCTTTAACCCCTTTCTGCCATCTGACGTACTATCCCGTCAAGGTGACCAGGGACTTAATTCCCAGGGACGGGATAGTACGTCATGGGCGATCAGCCGCGCTCACGGGGGGAGCGCGGCCGATTTCGGCCAGGTGTCAGCTGATTGTTACAGCTGACATCCGGCACTATGAGCCAGGAGCGGTCACAAACAGCTCCCGGCACATTAACCCCCGGAACACTGCGATCAAACATGATCGCAGCATTCCGGTGGCATAGGGAAGCATCATGCAGGGGCTCCCTGCATGCTTCCCTGACACCCTTGGAGCAACGCGATGTCTTTGCATTGTTCCAAGAGTCTCCTCCATCCTCCTCCCTGCAGGCCCCGGATCCAAGATGGCCGAGGGGGGCCTTCCGGGTCCCGCAGGGAGGTGGCTTGCTAATTTGGCTAGGTGAGAGGTGGCGCTATAGAGTTAAGTCCTCTTTTTCTCAGAAGAGGCAATTTGCATATTATATTTCCTAGAGGAGCATTGCATGGCGAATAAGCCTCCTTACCTTGACAAGCCAGAGATGGTATGTCACTCTCCATAAGGAGAAACGATACCCCTTAGACCCCAGTCCAGAGCCTCTCACCTAGCCAAATTAGTTCTCATGCTTCGCACAGACGAGGGCCAACAGCCCGAAACACTGTGTCTTTGAATTGAGATACTAATTTGGCTTTTATCATAAGTCATATTGCACGACTCGTTAAAGAGTTGATTGTGACTTGTAGGATCGCTACTTCCAACAGGTGGCGCTATAGAGTTAAGTCCTCATTTTCTCAGAAGAGGCAATTTGCATATTATATTTCCCAGAGGAGCATTGCATGGCGAATAAGCCTCCTTACCTTGACAAGCCAGAGATGGTATGTCACTCTCCATAAGGAGAAACAATACCCCTTAGTCCCCAGTCCAGAGCCTCTCACCTAGCCAAATTAGTTCTCATGCTTCGCACAGATGAGAGCCAACAACCCGAAACACCGTGTCTGTGAATTGAGATACTAATTTGGTTTTTATCCTAAGTCATATTGCACGACTCGTTAAAGAGTTGATTGTGACTTGTAGGATCGCTACTTCCAACAGGTGGCGCTATAGAGTTAAGTCCTCTTTTTCTCAGAAGAGGCAATTTGCATATTATATTTCCCAGAGGAGCATTGCATGGCGAATAAGCCTCCTTACCTTGACAAGCCAGAGATGGTATGTCACTCTCCATAAGGAGAAACGAGACCCCAGTCCAGAGCCTCTCACCTAGCCAAATTAGTTCTCATGCTTCACACTGATGAGGGCCAACAGCTCGAAACACCGTGTCTGTGAATTGAGATACTAATTTGGCTTTTATCATAAGTCATATTGCACGACTCGTTAAAGAGTTGATTGTGACTTGTAGGATCGCTACTTCCAACAGGTGGCGCTAGAGAGTTAAGTCCTCTTTTTCTCAGAAGAGGCAATTTGCATATTATATTTCCCAGAGGAGCATTGCATTGCGAATAAGCCTCCTTACCTTGACAAGCCAGAGATGGTATGTCACTCTCAATTTTACCAAACGTGGAACGGTATGAACACCCCACCCAAAAGAAATTCATGAATTGCTGGTTTTTGTTCATTCTGCCTCCCACAAATTGTAATAAAAAGCGATCAAAAAATGTCATGTGCCCAAAAATGGTACCAATAAAACGTCAACTCGTCCCATGAAAAACAAGACCTCACATGACTCTGTGGACCAAAATATGGAAAAATTATAGCTCTCAAAATGTGGGAACGCAAAAAATATTTTTTTGCAATAAAAAGCGTCTTTTAGGGTGTGACAGCTGCCAAACATAAAAACTCGCTATAAAAACCCGCTATAAATAGTAAATCAAACCCCCCTTTACCACCTACCAGTTATTGAAAAGTAATAAAATAAATAAAATGTATTTATTTCTATTTTCCCATAAGGGTTAGGGCTAAAGTTAGGGTTAGGGTTGGGGCTAAAGTTAAGGTTACGGTTTGGATTACATTTACGGTTGGGATTAGGGTTGGGATTAGGGTTAAGGGTGTGTCAGGGTTAGGGGTGTAGTTAGGGTTATGGTTGGGATTAGGGTTAGGGGTGTGTTGGAGTTAGGGGTGTGGTTAGGGTTGGGATTAGGGTTAGGGGTGTGTTGGGTTTAGTGGTGTGGTTAGGGTTGGGATTAGGGTAAGGGGCGTGTTCAGGTTAGGGGTGTGGTTAGGGTTATGGTTAGGGTTGGGATTAGGGTTAGGGGTGTGTTGGGGCTAGGGTTGGAGTTAGAATTGGGGGGTTTCCACTGTTTAGGCACATCTGGGATTCTCCAAATGCCACATGCCATCCAATCTCAATTCCAGCCAATTCTGCGTTGAAAAAGTAAAAGAGTGCTCCTTCCTTTCCGAGCTCTCCCGTTCGCCCAAACAGGGGTTTACCCCAATATATGGGGTATCAGCGTACTCAGGACAAATTGGACAACAACTTTTGGGGTCCAATTTCTCTTGTTACCCTTGGTAAAATAAAAATTTGTGGGGAAAAAAAGATTTTTTATTTTCACGGCTCTGCGTTATAAACTGTAGTGAAACACTTGGGGGGTCTAGTTTCCAATATGATGTCACTTGTGAGGGGTTTCTTCTGTTTAGGTACATCAGGAGCTCTGCAAAAGTGCCATGATGATCACAGACCATTCTATTTAAGTCTGCATTCCAAACGGCACTCCTTCCCTTCCGAGCTCTGCCATGCGCCTAAACGGTGGTTCCCCCACATACAGGGTATGACCGTATTCACGACAAATTGGACAACAACTTTTGGGGCCCAATTTCTCCTGTTACCCTTGGGAAAATATAAAAAGGGGGCTAAAAAAATCATTTTTGTGGAAAAAAAAATATTTTTTATTTTCATGGCTCTGCGTTATAAACTGTAGTGAAACAATTGGGGGTTCAAAGTTCTCACAACACATCTATTTAAGTTCCTTGGGGGGTCTAGTTTCCAATATGATGTCACTTGTGAGGGGTTTCTACTGTTTAGGTACATCAGGAGCTCTGCAAAGCGCCATGATGATCACAGACCATTCTATTTAAGTCTGCATTCCAAACGGCACTCCTTCTCTTCCGAGCTCTGCCATGTGCCTAAACGGTGGTTCCCCCCACATACAGGGTATGACCGTACTCACGACAAATTGGACAACAACTTTTGGGGCCCAATTTCTCCTGTTACCCTTGGGAAAATACAAAACTGGGGGCTAAAAAAATCATTTTTGTGGAAAAAAAATATTTTTTATTTTCACGGCTCTGCGTTATAAACTGTAGTGAAACAATTGGGGGTTCAAAGTTCTCACAACACATCTAGATAAGTTCCTTAGGGGGTCTACTTTACAAAATGGTGTCACTTGTGGGGGGTTTCCACTGTTTATGCACATCAGGGGCTCTCCAAACGCGACATGGCGTCCTATCTCAATTCCAGTCCATTTTGCCTTGAAAAGTCCACGCTCCTTCCCTTCAGAGCTCTGCCATGCACCCAAACAGTGGTTTACCCCCACATATGGGGTATCAGAGTACTCAGGACAAATTGTACAACAACTTTTGGTGTCCAATTTCTCCTGTTACCCTTGGGAAAATAAAAAATTAGAGGCAAAAATATCATTTTTGCGAAAAAATATGATTTTTTATTTTTACGGCTCTACATTATAAACTTCTGTGAAGCACTTGATGAGTCAAAGTGCTCACCACACATCTAGATAAGTTCATTAATGAGTCTACATTCCAAAATGGTGTCACTTGTGTTTTTTTTTTACTGTTTAGGCACATCAGGGGCTCTCCAACCGTGACATGGCGTCCTATCTCAATTCCAGCCAATTTTGCATTGAAAAGTCAAACGGCTCTCCATCCCTTCCGAGTAGGGTTGAGCTAAATGGATCGGACAAATTCAAAAATCGCCGACTATTGGCAAAGTCGGGTTTCATGAAACCCGACCCGATCCTAGTGCGGGATCGGCCATGAGGTCGCCGATCTGCGCGCAAAAGTTGCATGTCATATGACGCTTTCAGCGCCATTTTTCAGCCAATGAAGGAGGACGCAGAGTGTGGGCAGTGTGATGACATAGGTCTCGGTCCCCACCATCTTAGAGAAGGGCATGACAGTGATTGGCTTGCTTTCTGTGGCGTCACAGGGGCTATAAAGGGGCGTGCATGCGGAACGCCATCTTGCTTCTGCCGATCTTAGCATAGGGAGAGGTTGCTGCATCTTCATCAGAAGAAGGGATATAGTTAGGGAGGGAAGATTAACCCCCAAACTGCTTGTGCTGTAGAGATTTCCACTGTCCAACACCACCATTTTTTTTGCAGGGACAGTGGAGGCTATATTTTTGTGCATCAGCTCTGTAGCTTATTAGGCTGCCTTATAAGGCTCCCTGATAGCTGCATTGCTGTTTGCACGCAGCTGTGCACACCAACTGCTTTTTTAAAAGCAAAAATCCTGTTGCTCCTTTCTGCACAGTTATCTTGTTTATTTGTCCACACTTTTGTATGCAGCAGTCCTTTTTATTGCTGCCATACTTTTCCTGAGATCATTGTAGGGAGATTGAAATTGTACTACAGTCCTTTTATTTTTTCATATATCTTCCAGCCACTTTCTGCCACTTACATTGTGTTGTTTTATACACTGGGCCTGAGTTTTGGTTCAGTCTCCCCCCAAAAAAGTGAGATTCAAATTCTCACAAAGTGGATATACTTCAGTCCTGTTAGTTTGTCATATGTCAGCCAGCCACTTTCTGCCACTTACATTGTGTTGTTTTATGCACAGGGCCTGAGTTTTGGTTCAGTCTCCCCCCAAAAAAAGGGAGATTTAAATTCTCAACAAGTTTATATACACCTTCTACCTTGTTTTACAGTACCATATAATGGTTGTTATTTTGGTTAGATTTTCCAAAAAATGAGGAAGTCTGGTGGAAGGGGCCGTGGGCGGTGGTTGCCAGCTAGTACTGACGATGGGGGTGGTGATGCATCTGGTGGTAGTGGCAAAAGCACAATAGAACCTAAGGCTGGAGGTCAAATTATTTTGCCCCACCTTCCCCTGCTGACATGTAGCTTGCCTGAAAAATGTCTTGCTTTTGGCCTCCTCTTACTGACTTCTCCAATTCCTCCATTTGCAGCTGCTGAATGTCCACCAAAGGCCATTTTTATACCTCCCTAAATGGGCTGACTCCCCCCACAGGGCCGTGGTCACCACCTGGAGCAAGCACCCGTGCGAGTGCCGTTTGCCTGGACAGGTGGGTGGGCCCACTCTTGGGCAACGGCACTGGCACAGGGTCCCTCATAGAACAATGAAGTGTCTCTGACGGTGGTGGTGCACAACCAACGTCAGACACACCGTCATAATATGAGAGGCCCTGTGCCAATACCGCCACCCACAAGAGAGTGTTCCCCCCAGCTCGAACAGTGCTCTACCACTTGCAATACTTACCTCTCCCTGCTCCACCACTGTGTAGTCTGTGCTGTTAAATCCTTCAATGGCACTGCCAATACAAATTTGTTGAAATGATAGATGATAGTTAAAATATACAGGGGCCTTGGCCTCCATTTAGACCAGTTAATACTTTGCGCCATCTACCACTGTCTGCTACTCAGCAGAGGAGCCCACCCCAGTACCTAGCTATGCCACCTGTTTATTTATGAACAATTTTTTGGCAGACATTTAGCCCACTTTATTATTTGGGCCTACTAACTTAGTCTGCTACTCATTACAATTTTCCGACACTGAGCAAAGCAATGTCGCCTGTTTATTTATGAACAATTTTTTGGCAGACATTTAGCCCACTTTATTATTTGGGCCTACTAACTGTGTCTGCCACTCATTACAGTTTTCCTCCTCTGAATGCCGCCTGTTTAGTCCTGTTACCAATTTTGAACTGCATTTAGCCTACTTTATAAATATGGCCTACTAACTATGTCTGCCACTCATTACAGTTTTCCTCCTCTGAACAAAGCAATGCCGCCTGGTTAGTCCTGTTACCAATTTTGAACTGCATTTAGCCTACTTTATTATTTGGGCCTATCGCAGTGGATAGCACAGCAGCCTTGCAGCGCTGGAGTCCTGGGTTCAAGCCCCACTAAGGACAACATCTGCAAAGAGTTTGTATGTTCTCTCCGTGTTTGCGTGGGTTTCCTCCGGGCACTCCGGTTTCCTCCCACATTCCAAAGACATACTGATAGGGAATTTAGATTGTGAGCCCCAACGGGGACAGTGATGATAATGTGTGCAAACTGTAAGGCGCTGCGGAATATGTTAGCGCTATATAAAAATAAAGATTATTTATTATATCTGTGTATCCTCCTCATCCTGCCCATTGCCCAGCCACTGCTAGATGAGTCTGCTGGTACATTGACCCAGACCACTACATTCCCCTTGCACTCTACACAGCCAGAATCTGACCCTGCTGAAAGACAGGTTCCCCTTCCCGCATACTATACCACCTTACACGGGGACAAAGAGGAAGGTGCAGATGAAAGTGCAGGTTCCTTCATCAGGTGGGGGGCGCATACTCATTGGCGACGTCACTGGCACAGAGCCCCTCATAGTATGCAAAAGTGTCTTTGCCAGTGGGAGAGTGTGATTTAAGGGCATGAAAATTCAATGTTGGAAAATTGTGAAATTTTCTAAATTTTTACCAAATTTCCATTTTTTTCACAAATAAGCACAAGTAATGTCAATAGCAAGGTGGCTTTAACCCCTTATTACCCCATATCCCACCGCTATACGGAAGTGGGAAGAAAGGGGCTAAGTGCCGGAATTGGCGCATCTTACAGATGCGCCATTTCTGGGGCGGCGGCAGACTGTTGTTTGTAGCCGGGGGGCAATATCCATGGCCCCTCTCTAGGCTATGAATATCAGCCCGCAGCTGTCTGCGTAGCCTTTCTGGCTATAAAATATAGGGGGACCCCACATCATTTTTTTGGGGGGTCCCCCTATTTTAATAGCCAGTAAAGGCTACGCAGACAGCTGCGGGCTGATATTCATAGCAGGCTACAAATATTGGCCCCCGGCAGTCGGCTTTCCCCCTCTGGCGCAGAAAATTGTGCGGGAGCCCACGCCTTTTTTTCCATTTTTTTGTTGTTTTTTTTTTAATTAAACGCTCATTAAGGCCTCTTTCATACTTGAGTCGGTACGGGTCCACCGCTATGCGTCGGTACCGACGCACGTTGTGAAATTTGTGCAGGACGTGGGCAGCGGATGCGGTTTTTCTTCGAATCCGCTGCCCATTCTGAAGTCTGGGGAGGAAAGGGCGGAGTTTCGGCCGTGCATGCGCGGTAGAAAATGGCGGATGCGACGGACAAAAAAATGTTCACTTGAACGTTTTTTCGTGTCGATGGTCCGCCAAAACATGACGTATCCGTTGCAAAATGGATGCGACGTTTGGCCATCCGTCGCTAATACAAATCTATGGCTAAAAAACACATCCTGTGAGCACATTTGCAGGATCCTTTTTTTTCCAGAATCCGTCAGAAAAGCTGTTTTTGCCGGACAGAAAACACATACAGAGAAACGGTTTTTCTGTCCGGCGAAAAAACCCACAGCAACGGATCTGGCAAAAAACGGATGCAAACGTGTGGCCATCAGGCACAATCCAGCGCTAATACAACTCTATGAGAAAAAACGGATCTAGTAAAAAAAAACGGATCCATTTTTTTCAAAACTTGATTGATTGTGCCTGACGGCAAAGCTGTGTGTGAAAGCAGCCAGATATGTGAATAGATACATCTATGTATCTATAGATATATCTATCTATAAATATATCTATAGATAGATATATCTATAGATATATAATAGAAAGGCCGATGTTTCTAAGGCTACTTTCACACTTGCGTTTTTAGCAATCCAACGCAATCCGTCGTTTTGGGAAATAAACGGATCCTGCAAATGTGCTCGTAGGATGCGGTTTTTACCCATAGACTTGTATTAGCGACGGATGGCCACACGTCGTATCCGCCGTGCAACGGATCCGTTGTGTTTTGGCGGACCGTTGGCACGAAAAAACGTTCAAGTGAACGTTTTTTGTCCGATGCATCTGCCATTTTCTACCGTGCATGCGCCGCCGAAACTCCTCCCCCTCCTCCCCGGACTTCAGAATGGGCAGCGGATGCGTTGAAAAACTGCATCCGCTGCTCACGTCGTGCACAAATTTCACAACGTGCGTCGGTACGTCGGCCTGACGCATAGCGACGGACACGTACCGATGCAAGTATGAAAGAGGCCTTAATGAGCGTTTAATTTAAAAAGAAACGGCATGGGCTCCCGCGCAATATTCTGTGCCAGAGAGGGAAAGCCAACGGCCGGGGGCCAATATTTGCAGCCTTCTATGAATATCAGCCCGCAGCTGTCTGCATAGCCTTTACTGGCTATTAAAATAGGGGGACCCCCCAAAAAAAAAATGATGTGGGGTCCCCCTATATTTTATAGCCAGAAAGGCTATGCAGACAGCTGCAGGCTGATAGTCATAGCCTAGAGAGGGGCCATGGATATTGGCCCCCCGGCTACAAATACCAGTCCGCAGCCGCCCCAGAAATGGCACATCTGTAAGATGCATCAATTCGGCACTTAGCCCCTCTCTTCCATTCCCGTGTAGCCATGGGATATGGGGTAATAAGGGGTTAATGTCACCTTGCTTTTGAAAGGTGACATTAAGCCGGGTTAATAATGGAGAGGTGTCAATAAGACGCCTATCCATTATTAATCCAATACTAGTAAATGGTTAATAAAACACACACACATTAGGAAAAAAGTATTTTATTATTCTTTATTTAACCATACTTACCATACTTCAGCGCCTTCAGAAAAAGTAAAATAATAAACCGTATATTACCTGTCCGCCATAGTCCAATTAATAACGAGTGTCCCACGACGATCTCCCCTATAGAATAGTGACATCAGGTGATGTCACTGCTCTATAGGACCTTCAGTGACACACTGACAGGAGACAATGGCTCCTGCAGTGCATCATTGAGAGGTTACTAGAGTTCAGAGTCTCACTTTATGGCAATTGCTGCGTGGGAAAATTTCTCACACAGAAATGCCAAAATTGAGACTAGGTACTATTTTTTTTGCAGCGGCGGAGGAATACAGTGCAGAAGGATACCTTCCTCGCATCATTGTGTTCCTGGAGCCCCTAGAGAGCGGTCGCATCAGCTGATGCTGCCGTTCTCCACGGGAGATCATCGTGGGACATTCGTGGATTTCTGCGGATCAGGGAGTATAGTGTTTGTTATTTTCATATTTTTTACAGATGACACTGGCTTCGGGGATCAAAATGGCAAGTGATGGTGAGTATGTACTCTATGTTATATGTACTGTATGTCTATATGTATGTATTGTATGTAATGCATGAATGTATTGTATGTAGTATGTATGTAGTTTGCATGTATGTATGTATGTAGTATGTTATATTTATGTATGTAGTATGTTGTATGTATGTAGTATGTATGTATGTTGTATGTATGCAGTATGTACGTGGTATGTATGTATGTAGTATGTATGTAGTATGTATGTATGTAGTATGTGTGATGTGTGTAATATGTATGTAGTATGTATGTAGTACGCATGTAGCATGTATGTATGTAGTATGTATGTAGCATGTATGTATGTTGTATGTATGTTGTATGGATGTATGTATGTATGCAGTATGTTGTATGTATGTTGTTTGTATGTAGCATGTATGTATGTTGTATGTATGTGGTATGTTGTATGTATGTTGTATGTATGTAGTATGTATGTAGCATGTTGTATGTATGTTGTATGTATGTAGTATGTTGTATGTATGTAGCATGCATGTAGTATGTTGTATGTATGTTGTATGTATGTATGTAGTATATAGTATGCTGTATGTGTGTTGTATGTATGTGGTATGTTGTATGTATGTTGTATGTATGTTGTATGTATGTAGTATGTCTACGTTCACATTAGCGTCGCGTCGCCATTGCGTCGGCAACGCACGGAAAAACGCGCGCAAACGCGCGCAAAAACGCGCACGTTTTGCGACGCATGCGTCGTTTTTGATGAAAATCGGACGCACAGAAAATGCTACATGTAGCGTTTTCTTGCGTCCGACGCTAGCGTCGGAAACGACGCACGTGGCGAAAAACGCCACCAAAACAACGCACGCGTCCCCTATGTTAAACATAGGGGCGCGCCGCCGCTGCGTCGCCGCTGCGTCGCCGACGCAACAGCGACGCACATTAGCGTAACGCTAATGTGAACGTAGCCTAAGTTGTATGCATGTAGTATGTATGTAGTATGTATGTATGTATGTAGTGTGTATGTAGTATGTATGTATGTTGTATGTATGCATGTAGTATATAGTATGTTGTATGTATGTGGTATGTTGTATATATGTTGTATGTATGTAGTATGTATGTAGTATGTTGTATGTATGTATGTATGTAGTATGCATGTAGTATGTTGTATGTAGTATGTATGTTTTTTTTTACATTCAACACATTAGCCGGATGATGGGACTACTACTGTCCCATGACTGACAAGTGATGGTGAGTATGTACTCTATGTTACATGTACTGTATGTCTATATGTATGTATTGTATGTAATGTATGAATGTATTGTATGTAGTATAGTATGTATGTAGTATGTATGTAGTTTGTATGTATGTATGTAGTATGTATTTATGTATTATGTATGTAGTATGTTGTATGTATGTATGCAGTATGTATGTAGTATGTTGTATGTAGTATGTAGTATGTATGTAGTATGTATGTATGTTGTATGTATGCAGTATGTATGTAGTATGTGTGTTGTATGTATGTATGTATGTAGTATGTATGTAGCATGTATGTATGTTGTATGTATGTTGTATGGATGTATGTAGTATGTTGTATATATGTTGTATGCATGTAGCATGTATGTATGTTGTATGTATGTGGTATGTTGTATGTATGTAGTATGTATGTAGTATGTACTGTATGTAGTATGTTGTATGTATGTTGTATGTATGTAGTATGTTGTATGTCTGCTCTATGTTTGTATGTAGTATATAGTATTTTGTATGTATGTTGTATGTATGTTGTATGTACGTATGTAGTATGTTGTATGTATGTATGTCGTATGTATGTAGTATATTGTATGTATGTTGTATGTATGTATGCTGTATGTATGTAGTATGTATGTATGTTGTATGTATGTATGTTGTATGTATGCATGTAGTATATAGTATGTTGTATGTATGTTGTATGTATGTGGTATGTTGTATGTATGTTGTATGTACGTAGTATGCTGTATGTATGTACTGCATGTAGTATGTATGTAGTATGTTGTATGTATTATGTATGTTTTTTTTATTTTTTACATTCAACACATTAGCCGGATGATGGGACTACTACTGTCCCATCATTGGCTAATGTGTCAATCACTGCCATTGTAGCAGGCATAGCACGATGGGACTTGTAGTCCCATTGGACGATGCCTGCACACCCGCACAGACCCCCGGCAGGTCGCACAGACCTCCGGCAGGCCGCACAGACCCCCGAGAGGCCCGTACAGACCCCCGGCAGGCTGCACAGACCCTCGGCAGGCCACACAGACCCCCAAGAGGCCCGTACAGACCCCCAGCATGCCCGCACAGACCATCGGCAGGCCGCACAGACCCCCAAGAGGCCCGTACAGACCCCCTGGCAGGCCCGCACAGACCCCCGGCAGGCCGCACAGACCCCCGGCAGCACGCACAGACCCCCAACAGGCCCATACAGACCCCCGGCAGGCCAGCACAGACCCCGGCAGGCCCGCACAGACCCCCAGCAGGCCCGCACAGACCCCAGGCAGGCCCGCACAGACCCCCGGCAGGCCCGCGCAGACCCCTGGCAGGCCGCACAGACCCCCGGCAGGCCCATATAGACCTCTGGCAGGCCCGCACAGACCCTGCCCACACACACAGACACGCAGTCTCCACCCACGCACCGCCCACACTCCATTATATTGCATCATTGCACTATAGGAACTTCCTATTCCGGTGTCCGATATCTTAAAAGTATCGGAACTCCAATACAGCGAATATCGGCTGATACCCGATATTTGCAGTATCGGAATGCTCAACACTACTGAAGACACATTTTGAGAGAGCGTTGGCTGCCAGACATGACAAAACCTCCAAGGTGTGACAGGCGAGCTTAGGCCACTCTACCATTTTTGAAGACCAAAATGCAAAAGTGTCCAAATTCCCCCTGATGGCACTGATATTGAACTCCAGATACTCCTGCACCATCCTCTCCAGTCGTTTTACATGTCAGACTTGTGCACTGTTCTGCCGGTGCACGGGTTGGTCTAAAAAAATGTGTGAAATGACTCACAGAAATTGATTATGCCACTTACACTGCTGCTACTGCTTATGTATTTGCGATGAAATCTTGACGTTCCCTGGTTTGGACGTCTAGAACTTTGATGCACACTGTGTGCCTCACTTCTGTCTTCGGGAGAAACACTCTTAAGATTGTCTACAAGCCTGTTTCGATACTATAGCATGCGTGCATCCCTTTCCAGGGGGAAAGCATCTGGCTAAATTTACTCTTGTACACTCTCAAACACCAAGCCTATACCCTCTTCCACGATTACCTCGCTTTTTCCCACTCATGTTTATGCACCCTTCCCTCTTGTAACCTTCTGTTTCACAACCTTAGGTCCACACCTGTCAGTCACCTGTCACTAAATGAACAATCACTATTTATTTTCTTAGATGTGTGCATGAACAACAGTGTTACACCTATGATTTTTACGAGAATATGTGGCCTTCTGATTTTTCACTGAAACACAGTTTTATCACAAATGATTTGAATTAGCAAATGGGGCCTCTTCAGACTGCAACACAGTTTTAGCACAATCTAGTTAGATGCTGGAAGATGGATTTCACACAGGACAGGATCCTATCTAACAGACAAGTTCCCTATCAGCAGCAGCACTAGCAGTATCTGGCTTCTCTGCACTGTGACACTGAGAAAATGACGCCAGCAAAACAAGATGTCTGCTTTTTATATGGACAGGGACATGTGACTTCGGCAGCCGCTTACAGAAGACCTTGTGTCATGACATTGTGGATGGTTTCTGTGCCCTGATTGGCTGCAGGACTGTACACACATTAATTTATTAAAGAAAAAAATGACAGTCCGCAGATCCTCCGATTTAGACACCCTGTCCCCTCATTAAAAACTTCCCCCATCCACCCCGCTAATCATACAGCACAACTATCCTAGCCAAAGTGATGACAAAAGCAATAGTGGAAACGCGGTAACTGTGACCAAATTTTGCCTACTTTTAGTAAAAATGCTTGGGAACCCGAACACAAATCCGAATGTGGTTTTTCGTGCTGAATTTGAGATTGGTGAACGCTTTCCGAACAAGTTCGCTCTTCTCTACTTCTCAGTAACATCACTGCTCAGCAGACTATCTAGCTCACTCTATGCTTGATGTGTGTCCAAGGCTCCATAGACTTACATTGTAAAAGCCACTATCAGGTCAAGCAGAGCACAGTGTGACCTGGAGCGCCTGAAGAGCGGTGAGCAGTGAAAATTGGAACAAAAAGGCGCTGGATCCCGGAGAAAAGCAGGGTAGGTGAGTATACCAACACACTCAAGCTACACTGCACTATATATACGGTACAAATGTTTAGAAAAAAAAAAAGTTCATGGGAAGGCTGCTTTAAGATGAATCAAATATATTTTTTTTATAGATGTACAGTGACAGAATACTTGGATACACCACCAAGGTTTTGTTGTTCCTGAACCCTGATCGTAGGTGGTATTCTGCCTGCAAGAGATAAAGAAAAGAAACCAGTGCATCCAGCTCTTTAGAAACGTGAACAGGAAAGTATTCCATTCTATAAAAATACAATACTTATTAAAAGTAATCTGATAAGCATCTTAAAGGGTTTGTCCCTCAAACAAAGTACACTTTAATCAATAGATTTTTTTAATAAAAATAAGTTCCTCAATTGGATGTGTTAAATAAAATGTTTCTGTGCTGAGATAATCTTATAAATGTGCCCCAGCTGTGTGCTGTGTATTGGCTGTGTCTGACCTACAGGAACATGGTCTGATCATACCACATCTCCTGGTCTACGAAGGACGCAAAAGATTATACAGACATTATGGCACAGGATCACGGCTGCTGGTTTCTGTAAGGATAAAAATTTTCCTGCCTATTTATAAATTTCTTTTACCTCCAAAAAAGAAGCAGCTGTGATCCCATGCTGTAATGTCTGTATACTTTTTTGCTTCCTCTATGTTTAATGGTTGTTGATATGTTCTTTTCCTGAAATTCTGTGCCCTTTTTTCACCACACATAAGTTTGATGATTGTGGCCAAGGATGTTAGAGGTCAAGTTCCCGCTTCTGCACAGGGGGAATCTCGAGCCATCTCCACTGCGGTCTCCCATTCTGTTCCAGCCGCAGTGGAGTCTGCTCAGCAAAGACGTCGGTCCCAGCGTCTTGCTCAATCTCACTCTGTTCTAAGAGTTACTGCTGCTTCTCCAGCTTCTGCCATTAAAGCCAGTACTGGTCAGCAGCAAGCAGACTTCTCTGGGACTAAGTCCTTGTCTGCACATACTGAGCATGCCCAGGGCAAGATCTCCCGTTGGAGATCGAGGGTCAGGTGCTCAGGCTCTGCGGCACATCCCATTGGTCCTCTTGGCAGGTCTTGGAAGAGCAAAAGTTCTGTAGCCACTTCCTGTGCTGCAACTATATAAACTGCGCATGACCGCACGGCCATGCGCTAGTATTGTCTCATAATTATATATGTGTGTGTGTAGATGGATGTATGTCGATGGATGAAAGCTCCTAAATATCCCTCCCTAGAGTTGTTGTCTGCTCGCGGATGATGGTAGCTATCTAGCGCCCGACTAACCATCTGCACGATACACACATTACAGCGTCCTCTTGCTGTGTTCGCCTGTACGGCGCCGTGCGCTTGCCTAGCGCTTTCCATACACAAGCCTGTGTGGTTGGTGGCGTCCGTCAGTGCGGCATTGCTCGCACTCCTGTGCATTTATATATTTCTAATTAGTTTCCTTACACACCCAGTTGCGGTGTAGTGCCAGCAAGGGTCTAATCGGACTTCAATCCCAGTTGGGGTTAAGTACGCTGACTGCTTGCTCGCGCTTTAGGTGCGGTACCGCGGTCCTGTGACGCAACAGGATTGCTTCCTTCACGCTGGGTGAGGTTGAACCCACGTGTGTTTACTTTAGTGTACCGCCATATAGTCTGCAATTTACTAGCAGCGGGTTTTCACCTGCACGGTGGACCTCGGACTGCGAACGCATCTATATTATCTTTCTGGGTGCGTTCCGCCAGTCCTAACAAAGGAGTTCTACTTCAACCTCATCGGTCCACAGGACTTTTTTCCAAAATGCATCAGGCTTGTTTAGATGTTCTTTTCTTTTGCATACTCCTGACACTGAATTTTATGGTGGGGATGCAGGAGAGGTATGAAGATCTGAGGTTGTGTGTTGTAATAATCACCTTGGCATGTTAACAATGTAATTATTTTTATTCCTTATGTCCATGGTCTTACAGCAATTCCAGGTAGATGGTCACAATGCAATGTCCCCAGTCCACAAGATCCCATCCTGGGGGCCAATGGTTCCACTGCTCTCGTACCAGGAAATACCCATTGTTTCTCAACTTTTGGTTGGACCACAGCTTTTGTGTCTTCTGTATGTAGTATTTGATCACTATGTGGTGATAATATGCAGTCTGGTTATGGTGTGGTAGTATTTTTCCCTTGTATGTGGTATTATTCAGTCACTATGTGGTGGTAATATAAGGTCTAGTCATGGTGAGGTGGTATTTGTATCTTGTATGTGGTATTATTTAGTCACTATGTGGTAATATGTGGTCTGGTCAAGGTATAACAGTATTTTTCCCTTATACAGTGGGGCAAAAAAGTATTTAGTCAGTCAGCAATAGTGCAAGTTCCACCACTTAAAAAGATGAGAGGCGTCTGTAATTTACATCATAGGTAGACCTCAACTATGGGAGACAAACTGAGAAAAAAAAATCCAGAAAATTACATTGTCTGTTTTTTTATCATTTTTTTTGCATATTATGGTGGAAAATAAGTATTTGGTCAGAAACAAACAATCAAGATTTCTGGCTCTCACAGACCTGTAACTTCTTCTTTAAGAGTCTCCTCTTTCCTCCACTCATTACCTGTAGTAATGGCACCTGTTTAAACTTGTTATCAGTATAAAAAGACACCTGTGCACACCCTCAAACAGTCTGACTCCAAACTCCACTATGGTGAAGACCAAAGAGCTGTCAAAGGACACCAGAAACAAAATTGTAGCCCTGCACCAGGCTGGGAAGACTGAATCTGCAATAGCCAACCAGCTTGGAGTGAAGAAATCAACAGTGGGAGCAATAATTAGAAAATGGAAGACATACAAGACCACTGATAATCTCCCTCGATCTGGGGCTCCACGCAAAATCCCACCCCGTGGGGTCAGAATGATCACAAGAACGGTGAGCAAAAATCCCAGAACCACGCGGGGGGACCTAGTGAATGAACTGCAGAGAGCTGGGACCAATGTAACAAGGCCTACCATAAGTAACACACTACGCCACCATGGACTCAGATCCTGCAGTGCCAGACGTGTCCCACTGCTTAAGCCAGTACATGTCCGGGCCCGTCTGAAGTTTGCTAGAGAGCATTTGGATGATCCAGAGGAGTTTTGGTAGAATGTCCTATGGTCTGATGAAACCAAACTGCAACTGTTTGGTAGAAACACAACTTGTCGTGTTTGGAGGAAAAAGAATACTGAGTTGCATCCATCAAACACCATACCTACTGTAAAGCATGGTGGTGGAAACATCATGCTTTGGGGCTGTTTCTCTGCAAAGGGGCCAGGACGACTGATCCGGGTACATGAAAGAATGAATGGGGCCATGTATCGTGAGATTTTGAGTGCAAACCTCCTTCCATCAGCAAGGGCATTGAAGATGAAACGTGGCTGGGTCTTTCAACATGACAATGATCCAAAGCACACCGCCAGGGCAACGAAGGAGTGGCTTCGTAAGAAGCATTTCAAGGTCCTGGAGTGGCCTAGCCAGTCTCCAGATCTCAACCCTATAGAAAACCTTTGGAGGGAGTTAAAAGTCCGTGTTGCCAAGCGAAAAGCCAAAAACATCACTGCTCTAGAGGAGATCTGCATGGAGGAATGGGCCAACATACCAACAACAGTGTGTGGCAACCTTGTGAAGACTTACAGAAAACGTTTGACCTCTGTCATTGCCAACAAAGGATATATTACAAAGTATTGAGATGAAATTTTGTTTCTGACCAAATACTTATTTTCCCCTATAATATGCAAATAAAATGTTAAAAAAACAGACAATGTGATTTTCTGGATTTTTTTTTCTCAGTTTGTCTCCCATAGTTGAGGTCTACCTATGATGTAAATTACAGAAGCCTCTCATCTTTTAAAGTGGTGGAACTTGCACTATTGCTGACTGACTAAATACTTTTTTTCCCCACTGTATATAGCATTTCATCACTATATGGTGGTAATATGTAGTCTAGTCATGATCTGGCAGTATTTGTCCCTTGCATGTGGTATTATTCAGTCACTATGTGATGGTAATATGTGGTCTAGTCATGTTGTGGTGGTATTTATCCCTTGCATATGGTATTATTCGTTCACTATGTGGTGGTAATATGTGGTCTGGTTATGGTATTTCACACATATTTGGCTTGTGGCTGCTGAGGCCAGAGATTAGGTGCAGGAAACAGTTCAGGTGGCAGATGGACAGGAGGTCATTCTTTCCAATTTGAGCAGAGTTCCTTTAGTACTAATTTTCAAAATTTGTAGAAAAAACCATTAATGCAATACACTATGCTAAGAAGTGACTGACAGTGTGACTGGAACAAAGTGTTTTTGACAAGAGGCAATGAGACCATCTACAAAGTGATAGGTAGGGTAAGAAGGGGAAAGTGTTTTTACTTTTAGATATTGTTACTTGTATTTTGTGGTTTATGGTGTTGTTATCAAAATAAGTGTGGCATTTAAATGGGTTTGGCTTTCAAATAGGCATGGGTTCCTGACAAATAGGGAATTTGTTAAAAATTCCAATCCCACCCTTGCGTGCATTCTTCTATATTAGGGTTTTATGAAGATAAATTTAATGATTTCTGTACATGAGATAGGTGAAAAAGTTCAGAGGAGAGCAGAGGAAGCACTAAAATAAAACAGAGAGCCCCAGACACTTACAGAATGAATGATCCATTTATACTAACCTCGATGTTCACATGCTCCTAAAAGATTTATAATATTGGGGTGACTTCCCAGTTTACAAAGGACTTCAAGCTCTCCAGCAAAATCACGGTGATCATCCTTTGATGCATATTCTAAGAGCAAACAAAAGATCAATATTTACTATTGATAGCAAAGGTGTAATACTGTTCTACTGAAATCTCATAGTAGTAAGAACTAAGTATGATTAACATATTTAGGCTATCTGTTTCAATTAATTTATTGATACTATTAAAGCTTGCAGCTGTGTTCTTTTCAGCCTAAAATCTAAAAATGAAGAGCAGACTAGAGGCCATTGTTAAAGTGTAACTATAATTTCAGGAGAACTTGCAGCCGGATATCAGGGTCTCCCTCCTTTTACTCCACCTCTACACTTATAAAATCTAATGAAGTGCGATTATCATCGGATTGGGAGATAACATTGAGCTCCAGTAATCCAGCCAGTTTCAATGCAGCTTCCAAGCAGGAGCGCACCGCATGCAGGAAGATGGGAGGCAGGGGAGCAGTGTGCTCCTGCAGAAGATAAGAACAACCATTTAACAATTGTCCAAATCTATGAATAGAAAGTGATTGCAATACACTTCCATTTGCATGTGGCTTGAGAACCAGGACTGTGAATCATAACTTCAGGTCAGTTTAGATCTGTTTTACAGATCCATCGAGTCATCATTTAATGAGTGTTAAAACTGTTAAGTCACATTATAGATACTAGCCATTTTCAACTGCATTTCAGTGTTACGGTGCATATTATTAGAACTTATTCCATGACATATTGAACTATGTGTAAATAATGGGGGAATTGCTATACCTACTGCTCAAGTCATTTAATACCACACAGTCATGGCTGAAAGTGTTGGCACCCTTAAAATTGTTCCAAAAAATGTATTTCTCCCACAAAGCTATTACACGTAGTTTGTTATACACATGTTTATTTTCTTTGTGTGTATTGGAACACAAAATAACAGAAAAAAAGGCAAATTGGACATAATTTCACACAAAACCCCCAAAATGAGCAGAACAAAATTGTTGCCACCCTAAACTTATTATTTTGTTGCACACCCTTTGGAATAAATAACTGCAATCAATCGCTTCATATAGCCATCAACAAGCTTCTTACAGCTCTCAATTTATGGCCACTCTTCTTTTGCAAATGGCTCCAGCTCTCTCAGATTTAAAGGGTGCCTTCTCCCAACAGCAATTTTAAAATTGTAATATCTCTCCACAGGTGTTCAATGGAATTCAGATCTGGACTCATTTCCAGCCACTTCAGAACTCTACAGCACTTTGTTTCCATCCATTTCTGGGTGCTTCTTGATGTATGTTTGGGGTCATTGTCCTGCTGGAAGATTCATGACCTAAGACACAAATTCAGCTTTCTGACACTGGGCACTATATTACAACCCAAAAGCTTCAGATTTCATGATGCCTTGCACACAGTCAAAGCACCTAGTGCCAGAGGCAGCACAACAATCCCAAAACATCTTTGAACTTCCACCATATTTCACTGTAGGTACTCTTTTCTTTGTAGACCTCGTTCCATTTTTGGAAAATAGTAGAATGATGTGCTTTACCATAAAGCTCTATCTTGGTCTCATGTATCCACAAGATGCTTTCCCAGAAGGATTTTGGCTTATTCGCATACATTTTGGCAAACTGCAGTGTAGCTTTTTATGTTTTTGTGGCAGCAGTGGGGTCTTCCTGGCTTTCCTGCCTTAGCCATTCATTTCATTCAAATATGAAGGGATAGTTCGCACAAGTAGTGCCTCTATTTGTTTGTTTGGATAGTTCACTTTGACACTGATGCTCCTGAACCTGCAGGACAGCTTGAATTTCTTTAGAACTTGATAGGGGTTGCTTATCCTCCATCCAGACTGTCCTGCTTTGCAACCTTTCACTTTATCTCAACTGTCCACGTCCGGGGAGATTAGCTGTAATGCCATGGGTTGTAAAATTCTTTATTATGTTGCACACCATGGTCAAAGGAACATCAAGATATCTGGAGATGGACTTGTAACCTTAAGATTGTTGATATTGTTCAACAATTTTGTTTCTGAGGTCCTCAGACAGTTTTCTTCTCCGCTTTCAGTTCTCCATGCTTAGTGTGGCACACACAGACATACAATGGAAAGATCGAGTTAGCTTCTCTTATTATCTGGTTTCAGATGTGATTTTCATATTGAAAAAAGGAGGTTCCAGCTTCTTCAATATAGAAAAATGTATTTGAAAATTAAAAGGATTCCATAATCAGATTAAAATTAAAATGAAAAACTGTCGCTGCGCTATATAGAATGAACATCTGCGGTATTTAGTCCTATAAGATGCTATCCAAATTAATCCCCATCAATTGTGCAAATGCCTGCTTGATAAATAAAATTATGAGTCACGCATAGCAAATTGCAATAAAAAAAAGGATATATTCAAAACAAGCACATATAGTTAAACATCATACACCATGCAATGAAAATTCGTTATCCAATAGTCGTAGTTGACAAAGCGAATAGCATGGTTGGCAGCACAGTTCGTTATTTACTAAGACCAATGGTTAATGGAGTTTTCCATATAATAATTTTTGTTGACTTTAGTTTATCCCTTTATATGGACAATTATTTAATAGTTATTAGCCACAGCTGGCAGACACAGTTCAATAGTCGTCTACAGTTTTGATCTTCGTGTTTCCTTAGCTACAGAACAACAAAATAAAGTAGCATTTAATCTTGTGTCAGTTCTATGCAGCAAGGACTATATGGCCGGGATCACACACAGCGAGATACGGCCGAGTATCGCAGGTTAAAAACAAGCTCTGGCACCGGCACTCCAGAGCGGAGCGTGTGGCCGCACAGCAATACATGGAGCTGCACGCTCCGCTCCAGAGTGCCGTGCCAGAGCTTGTTTTTAACCTGCGAGACTCGCACATATCTCGCTGTAGTGTGACTCCGGCCTCCGGTCACGTGTCAGTGGCTTTACATTGATGCTTGCAAATAATGAAGCACGGTGTTAAACTTGTAACACAAATAGGTATCCTTGTGGTTAATACCTTAGGCTAGGTTCACATTAGTGTTTCTGTGCGCAGCGTATCATCTGCATGCGCAAACGCATGCCAAAACACGTACGCCTCTGCATCATCTTACGCATGACGCAAAAAACGCTGCGTGTGCATGCATTCAAATGCGCTTTGGCATGCGTTTGCGGTTTTTACGCGCATGGTGGAGGTGGTGACATCATTTCCTTGACATGCGCAGTCTAAAGTATGCATGCTTATCGAATGCATATGTACGCATGTCCTTGCGTACCAATGCATTCCCATAGACAGTAATGCGTTTTTGATGCACTCATCCGCAATAATCTGCATGCACATGATTGCGCAATATATGACAACTCAAAAAATGCAACATGTTGTGCTCGCCGGACAACGCCGCACACCTCAAAACGACGCATGCGTATGCATCCACATGCTAAGGCATGCAAATGCATGTCCCTGTGTACACGTTACATAGTAACATAGTTAGTAAGGCCGAAAAAAGACATTTGTCCATCCAGTTCAGCCTATATTCCATCATAATAAATCCCCAGATCTACGTCCTTCTACAGAACCTAATAATTGTATGATACAATATTGTTCTGCTCCAGGAAGACATCCAGGCCTCTCTTGAACCCCTCGACTGAGTTCGCCATCACCACCTCCTCAGGCAAGCAATTCCAGATTCTCACTGCCCTAACAGTAAAGAATCCTCTTCTATGTTGGTGGAAAAACCTTCTCTCCTCTAGACGCAAAGAATGCCCCCTTGTGCCCGTCACCTTCCTTGGTATAAACAGATCCTCAGCGAGATATTTGTATTGTCCCCTTATATACTTATACATGGTTATTAGATCGCCCCTCAGTCGTCTTTTTTCTAGACTAAATAATCCTAATTTCGCTAATCTATCTGGGTATTGTAGTTCTCCCATCCCCTTTATTAATTTTGTTGCCCTCCTTTGTACTCTCTCTAATTCCATTATATCCTTCCTGAGCACCGGTGCCCAAAACTGGACACAGTACTCCATGTGTGGTCTAACTAGGGATTTGTACAGAGGCAGTATAATGCTCTCATCATGTGTATCCAGACCTCTTTTAATGCACCCCATGATCCTGTTTGCCTTGGCAGCTGCTGCCTGGCACTGGCTGCTCCAGGTAAGTTTATCATTAACTAGGATCCCCAAGTCCTTCTCCCTGTCAGATTTACCCAGTGGTTTCCCATTCAGTGTGTAATGGTGATATTGATTCCTTCTTCCCATGTGTATAACCTTACATTTATCATTGTTAAACCTCATCTGCCACCTTTCAGCCCAAGTTTCCAACTTATCCAGATCCATCTGTAGCAGAATACTATCTTCTCTTGTATTAACTGCTTTACATAGTTTTGTATCATCTGCAAATATCGATATTTTACTGTGTAAACCTTCTACCAGATCATTAATGAATATGTTGAAGAGAACAGGTCCCAATACCGACCCCTGCGGTACCCCACTGGTCACAGCGACCCAGTTAGAGACTCTACCATTTATAACCACCCTCTGCTTTCTATCACTAAGCCAGTTACTAACCCATTTACACACATTTTCCCCCAGACCAAGCATTCTCATTTTGTGTACCAACCTCTTGTGCGGCACGGTATCAAACGCTTTGGAAAAATCGAGATATACCACGTCCAATGACTCACCGTTAAAGATATGTACGCATGATGCATGCGGATCAATACGGATCATAGGCTGTGCACAGAAACACTAATGTGAACCCGGTCTTACATCCCCATTTCCACTGGTATGGAGAAGATACTCGCATGAGTTGGTGGAAAGAAGTCTCAAAAGTTAATTGCAGCACACCTCAAAGCAGGGAGTCCTGACCGGTGACTCACCAGATGTGGTTCGTGCCATGCTCATTGCTCAAGTATGGAGTCCCAAAGGGTCGTACTTTGTCTTACGCGTTACGGAGATACTGCTGTCTCCTTCATCACAGGGTATTTTCATTGCATGGTGTATGTGCTATATGGGCTTGTTGTTTTAAATATGTCCTTTTTTTATTGCAACTTGCTATTTGCGACTAACAATTCTATTTATCAAGCAGGTATTTGCACCATTGCTGGGGATTAGTGTGGATGGTATCTTACAGGACTAATTACCACACATATTCACACTATATAGCGCAGAGATGTTTTTTCATTTTAATTTTAATCTCATCATTAGTGATACACCACTGTGAGTGTTTTTTTGTCTAGTGCAGCTTTTTTATATATATGTCTTTGCACATGTATCCCTTTGCCTAAATGTCCTATAGACGTGAATAGTAACAAAATCTAAATTCTTAGGTTCCATAATCAGAATACACATGGCAACTTATTTTGCATGCACAACCTGTATTCTTTATCAGAGCTCTGATAAATTTTTGTATATTGAAGAAGCTGGAACCTACTTCTTTTTATATATTCTATCGCAAGTGGCTCCTTCAGTTCCATGCTTCAGCACGCCAGGAGCCTGGGTGAGCTGCTTAGTTTCTTTTTCTACACTATGTTTTTTTCATATTGCCCACACCTGTTACTTGCCACAGGTGAACGAGCATCACATGCTTGAAGCAAAGTTTACTCACAATTTTGGAAAGATGCGTACAATTTTGTCTGGCCCATTATTGGGGTTTTGTGTGAAATTGTGTCCAATTTGCCTTTTTTTCTCTGTTTTTTTTGTGTTGTTCCAATACACACAAGGGAAATTAACATGTGTATAACAAAACATGTGTAATTGCAGTAATTTTCTGGGAGAAATTGTTTCATTATTTAATGAATTTATACTTTTTCTATGCGTATGTTGATTTTAATGTCTAGCTTTTTTAATTACAATGAGTATTTTTGTTAACTTTACTGTATGTATTGCAGTAATTTTTGTCTAGACCCAGACAATTGTACACCTACTTCTGACTTTGTCTGCCTGCCTCTAGTTTATTAGTTTGATCTTTTAGCTATTTGCAATATTTTATTCTTTGATAGGACCAATAAAAAATATTCTCTACAGACATTTGTCCCTCTCTAAAAAATGGACAGAAGAAAGGGAATATAAAACATAATAAAAAAAATGCATCCTTCCCCAAAGTAACCCTAGTGGCTTCAGCATTGGGATGGGAGAGGAAGGTACCTTGTTCTTTGGTCACTTGGCACCTAGTCATATGACAGTGGCAGTCGGTCACATGCCTCGGCGGTAAGGTGACCAAAGAATGAGATGTCATCACTTCCTGTCCCAGTGGGTGAGTATGCCTTCTATAGTTATGTTTTATTGTACGTTTTTTAAAGGTTGGACAACATCATACAATACAGATACACAAGTTGTTGGTTTTCAGCTATAATATTGTGGATTTTCACTTATAGAATTTCAGTCAGATATACCTTTCATTCTTTTAATAGCCGCATCCATACGTAGACCATCCTTTTTAATACGAGCCTTAAGGACTTGCCCAAAATTCCCTTCACCAATAACATCCTGAAATTTGATATCATTCCATTCCAAAACTGGGTACTCCACGGGCTCTGGGCTGTTTTTAGCCTTTCTTAAATGGTTGAGCGTTCCAGCATTAAACTGCACAACTGGTTCTTCTCTCTGAATAAATAAAGTAATGCTGATGAGACTGGTGACATTTTGTTCTGTATACACTACCAATGTACTGCACTAACAAGAAGAGAGCACTACAATAAAAAAAATTATATGTGAAATAATAATAGTACAGAGTACATAAGCAGCTTAGAGTGAGTGAACATTGTATTAAGAATTTAAAGCGAACCTGTCAGCTGATACATGCCGCCCAAACCGTGACCAGCATGTATCAGCTCCTGACTGCGATCACAGCCATGAATGTTTTACCCTGAAACGCTGTGGCATTTCAGAGAAATTCATACTTTTAATCATCCGCTTTTCCCCATCCGCTGACACTGACTGACAAGACTCTGCCTGCAAGCACATATAGGCTGAGACTTGTCAGTCATTGTCAGCAGGTTGGGAGAAGCCATCAGAGACCCGCCAGTATGACTAGTCAATAGCACGGCTGGGTCCCCAATGGTGATTAAAAGTATGTTTTTCTCTGAAATGCCACAGCGTTTCAGAGTACAACATACATGACTGTGATCGCAGTCAGGAGCTGATACATGCTGGTCACAGTTTGGGCGGCATGTATCAGCTGGCATGTTCACTTTAAATATACTTTTTACACAATTAGGTAGAGGGTGTATTTCAGTTTCCACCTCAAACAGCAGCAACGGAGAACCCCATTTGATGTTCGGCATCTGATAATTGTAAATCTTTGGATAGTATATTAAAGTTCTTAATTATATATTTTTTATCATTTGATACCTTCAAATAGTTGCTCAATATTCCAGAAAATCCAAGCTGGATTTGCAGGTGTCAGGCTATTGGCATTTTGCTTGATTATATATAATGTGCTTATTCATCTCTACTGCAATCACTTCTGATTATATTTAAATGGACTCAGTCACCAGATTTTTGCTACCTAACCTTAATGCAGAGACAGAGACACAGATGCCAGTGATGTATCACTTAATGGGCGGCATAGTGTAGTTTTCATAAAATCGCTGTTTTTTCAGCAGGGGATTATCACAAGAGAACAAGTGAACCTGTCGCCTTGTAGTCCTACATATTCATGAGTTCTCTATAACCCCACCCCCTCTACTGATTGGTTTTGCGAGAAGCAGATCATAGTTTTGTAATGGTCGACCCAGAGGCAAGTCCTGAATTCAATTGAAAATTTGTGGGTAACCTGAGGAGGGCGCTGTTGCAACACCCCAGGTAACCGGTTGTTGCAGTGATGTTGCCTTTCTTTCGGGGGGGGGGGTGATGTAATGTGTGGACGCAAGGAGGATTCTCTTTACCAGGTAAGCACACACATGCAACACATTCTGAATCCAGGCCAGGAGGGGGACCCGGATTCAGGGGAGTTTCCCTCAGCTTTAAGTATCCTGGCCTGGAGGAAGAGTTAACCAGTCTGAGAGAGACACTGAGTGAGAAGGATGTCTGGAACAGACAGAGAGGCCTAGCAGCCATGTGGGAGCTGCAGCCTCTGGGAAGAGGAGATCCTGAAGGGTTGTTGCATGCAGTGGAGCATTGAGGAAAGGAGCGCAGGAGAGGAACAGGGCTCAGAGGGGAACTGTGACCGGTCATCTTCAGATAGTGGAACTGTAGGACACTTGGCAAAACCGGAGGGCTCAGAACTTTAAGTGAACAACCCGCACCACACCTGAGACGCAGCAGCACCTAAGGAGCCCGGGGCATGATAGAGTCCCTATCAAAAGGCTCAAGCTGCCCATCATGCAGGTACCTGTCCCAGGACAGGGGAAAAGAGGACTTTGCCAGTAAGCTTCAGGCAGCAGGGACCTCATATAACGGTGCTAGTTGGAAAGACTCACGGACCTCTACTGCAAAAGGGATTCTCCCATTGCTTCTGAGCCGGCCGGGCCACATCACCATCCATGCCTGGTACCCTGGACTATGGCCTGCCAACTACAGTAAACCAGGTAAAGACTTTACAACTTGTGTCCTTTACTCATTGCCCGGAATTCACCATCATCGCCATACACTATAGGACCCCTGGGGACCCCACTTCACCTGTGGGAAGCGTTACCATCTTTGCTGCAATAACATCCCCCCAGAGGACCCCTTTAATTCAGCGTCGGTTCCACTATTGACCGAACACCACAGGTGGCGTCATGACAGACTAATTTACAATATCCCTTTAAAGACCATTCCCCTTTAATTGGACGCCCATGGCCACGGACCGGGTCACAGCCACCGTGACATCCCCTTTAAGACCGTACCTGGTACCAAGTACCCCACTGCCCTGGTAGGGCGTTCCACTGTACACAGCAGAAGACCTCGCAATCTGGCAGATTGAGCGCATTACCGCAAGTAAGAGTGGGCAAAGATTGTCTATTTAGATGTGTCATGCTAATAGACTCCTACCTAAAAAGACTGGATGTTCTCCTAAATTCAAAGGTATATCAATAAAGTACTAGTAATAAGTTTTTTATGAGTTCTTTATTTTTCATTTTCCACCTGTAAAGATTTCAATTTGTTTTTCAATACTACTGTATATATTGTACACATTATAGGTCACAATATAGGTGGAAAAAGTTCTGAAATGTTTCTTCTTGATATGATTTTTTTCTGCCAAAAACTTTGCATTTTAACGGGTGTGTAGACTTTTTTTCCATTGTACATTTGCTCCTACATCATACTGCTCTGAAATGGAGTAGCAAAATCCTGGTGACAGATTCCCTTTATCTATTCCTGCTAAATGAACCTAAAAATATTGTTTCGGCTCAGTGCACCGGGCTATTCTTCACAAATTCTAGGAAAGTGAAATTTAACGGTACGTGACAGGAGAATCGAATAGCTTTGTGAGGGCCTCAAAATATACCAAACATTTATGACAACACATATACGGTAGTATTAATATATTCACAATAAAAACATTACAACCTACCACTCCGTTCTGGAAGGCTTGAGCCATTCTATGTTGGAAATTGGCACGTTTTAGTTGCAGCATAATAAGAAATGCCAGTAAAATGGTTAGACAGGTCATGCCAGCCGAGCCTAGGATGGCAATGAGGAGCATATTACTGTCTTTTGATTCATAGGACCCTGAAAGACAACGAGAAAGATAAAAGAAAACTGTGTATAAGGCCTTCTTTATAGAGATCAGTGACAATACAGCTTTTACAAAAAATAAAAAAAAAGCATTTGTTATCGTTGCTTCCAAAAATCTATTGAGTGAAGTCTTGTACTCCTGTGATATAGGAGATTGCAATTTTCACTATATCCTGCATATGCTATTTTGCTATTGCAAAACATATAGCATATGCTATCAGACAATCGCAGATTCAAGTTCCCTAAAGGGACTAAAAAACTGAAACAAAAAGTTAAGAAAAAAAAGTTTGCAAAAGTGTAAAAAAAAAAAATCTACGAAAGCAAAATATTTTTGGTATTGCCACAACAATAAAAATATGTTCTGTTAAAATATAAAATGAATTGACCGATACATTAAATGCCATAATGAGAAAAAATAATCTCAATGAGACAATTGTCCTATTTTCGATCACCACGCCATCCTAAAATAATGCAATAAGAAACAAGTAAAACATTGCCACATCCTCACTTAAGCGGTAGCTGCAGTGGTCACGTGACACAACAATGTCACATGACCAGTCAGTTATAGTAATACCTATATTACTGGAATGGCGCCTCTGTGGGAAGATGACTACAGATGATTTTATTTTTTTATGGGGGCAGGAAGTGGTCCAGTATTGGCCAACCCCTTTAATATGGTAACTTACCTTTAGCTTCCTTGCGGGTTTTTAATTCTCGAACAGGATTGTGAAGGCTTTGTCCAATATTATTCTCTGTGCATAGCTCAATCAGGTATGGGGAGTCAGCTTCAAGACCCTTCAGCTGATATTGAGTGATGGTAATATTTCTAATTTTTATGTCATGATTGTACTCTGTGTCTCCAAATAACTTATATCGGATGATAACAGTTGAAATTGAGTGTCCCTCCTCAATGGTCCAGGTGACAATCGCTGATGAATCCGTGATGTTAAGCACATTGATATGTGTGGGCGGTGGTGAAACGTCTGTAAATATAATAGGGTGAAAAGTCATTACAAACTATAACACAGGCAAAATTCATCATTCCCTTTGCGCCTGTTTTCTGTCTAGTTTTGTGCGTTTTACACTCTTATTTGTTTGCACCCAGTTCTTCATTATTCTATTTCTGCCTTTTTTTAAGTCTACGGTCACAATTCAACATTTGTGTGGTCCTTTCCTTTTTAGTCCTGTGGTATTAGTTGCTGTTTTTGGTGCCAAATTTATCAAAATGGCGCGCTCGATTCATGAATTTGGCGCAAAGTCAAAAAAGGGCTTTTTCCTGTTTTGAACTACTTTTGCGACTTTTGGTGCCAAAAGTCACAATTTGGCACGAAAAATAGCAAAAAATGCACCAAAATAGCGGCATATTCAAAAATACACCACAGTGGATATTGGAGTGAAATTGCACCAAATTTTGTGACTTTTTAAAAAGTTGCAATTGATGAATCAAAACATCAGGAATTGCTAGAAAATTGCTAGAAAATAAAATAAAAAACAGACGGGCACACATAATATAGACTTAAAAAAAGGCACAAATAGAATAGTGAATTCGGGTCAAACAAACAAAAAAGCACAAAACTAAAGAAATAACTGGCACAAAGGTAATCGTGCCTATACAGTGGGGAAAATAAGTATTTCATACACTGCCGATTTTGCAAGTTTTCCCACCTACAAAGAATGGAGAGGTCTGTAATTTTTATCGTAGGTACACTTCAACTGTGAGAGACAGAATCTAAACAGAAAAAAACTGAAAATCACATTGCATGATTTTGACATAATTAAATTGCATTTTATTGAATGAAATGGGTATTTGATACAATAGAAAAGCAGAACTTAATATTTGGTACAGAAACCTTTGTTTGCAATTACAGAGGTCAGACGTTTCTTGACCACGATAGCACACACTGCAGCAGGGATTTTTCACAGTTATGTGAAAAAGTGTTTACCCCTTCCTCATTTCCTTTTCTTTTGCATGTTTGTCACATTTAAATGTTTCAGATCACCAAACAAATTTAGATATTAGACAAACATAACAAAAGTAAACACAAAATACAGTTTTTACATTAATTTATTATTAAGGGAAAAATAAATCTAAACCTACAGGGCCCTGTGTGAAAAATGGATTGCCCCCTAAACCTAATAACTGGTTGGGCTACTCTTAGCAGCAACAACTGCAATCAAACGTTTACGATAACTGGTAATGAGTCTTTACAATGCACTGGAGGATTTTGGCCGACTCATCTTTGCAGAATTGTTGTAATTCAGCCACAATTCAGGACTTTGACCAGGCCACAGTCCACATTCTTAATTTTGTTTTTCTTAAACCGTTCAGAGGTGGACTTGCTGGTGTGTTTTGCTGCATAACCCAAGCGCTCTTTCATTTAATCATTTTCCTTCAGGATTTTTTGTAAACAGCAGAATTCATGATCCCATTTACCACAGCAAGTCTTCCAGGTCCGGAAGCAGCAAAACAGCCCTAGACCATCACATCACACCACTACCCTATTTTACTGTTGGTATGATGTTCTTTTTCTGAAATGCTGTGCTATTTCTATACCAGATGTAATGTGACAAACATCTTCCAAAAAGTTCAACTTTTGTCAGTCCATAAAATATTCTCCCAAAAGTCTTGGGGATCATTAAAATGTTTTCTGGCAAAACTGAGACAAGCCTTTATGTTCTTATTGCTCAGCAGTGTTTTTTGTCTTGGAACTCTGCCATGCAGGCCATTTTTGCACAGTCTCTTTCTTATGGTGGAGTCAAGTATACTGACCTTAACTGAGGCAAGTGAGGCCTGCAGTTCTTTGGATGTTGTTGTGGGTTCTTTTGTGACCTCTTGGATGAGTCATTGCGCTCGTGGGGTAATTTGGTCTGCCACACACTCCTGGGAAGGTTCACCACTAGGGTTGAGCGAAACGGGTCGGCCATTTTCAGAAGTCGCCGACTTTAGGCAAAGTCGGGTTTCATAAAACCTGACCCGACCCCTGTGTGGGGTCGGCCATGAGGTCGGCGATCTTCTGAATCTGGTATCGGAATTCCGATACCGGGTTCCGATATGTTTGCAATATCGGAAATCGGTATTGGAATCCATATTTAAGTGTAAAATAAAGAATTAAAATAAAAAATATTGCTATACTTACCCTCTGACGCGCCCTGGTACTAACCGGCAGCCTTCCTTCCTTAGAATCAGCGCGTGAATGACCTTAGATGACGTCGCAGCTTGTGATTGGTCGCGCGACCGCCCATGTGACCGCTCACGCGACCAATCACAAGCCGCGACGTCACCGAAGGTCCTTCAAGCGCTGATTCTTAGGAAGGAAGGCTGCTGGAAAGAAGCAGGGCGCTTCCGAGGGTGAGTATATACCTAATAGGAATATACTCACCCTTGGACGCGCCCTGCTTCTTTCCGGCAGCCTTCCTTCCTAAGAATCAGCGCTTGAAGGACCTTCGGTGACGTCGCGGCTTGTGACTGGTCGCGTGAGCGGTCACATGGGCGGTCGCACGACCAATCACAAGCCGCGACGTCATCTAAGGTCATTCACGCGCTGATTCTAAGGAAGGAAGGCTGCCGGTTAGTACCAGGGCGCGTCAGAGGGTGAGTATAGCAATATTTTTTATTTTAATTCTTTATTTTACACTTAAATATGGATCCCAGGGCCTGAAGGAGAGTTTCCTCTCCTTCAGACCCTGGGAACCATTGGAAACCCAATGCACTGCATTGGGTTTCGTGTTTCGACCGACCCCGACTTTTTTATAGGATCGGCCGATTTCACTCGACCCGACTTTTGAAAAAGTCGGGTTTCGTGAAACCCGACCCGATCCTATAAAAGTAAAAGTCGCTCAACCCTATTCACCACTGTTTCATGTTTTTTGCCATTTGTGGATAATTGCTCTCACTGTGATTTGCTAAAGTCACAATGCTTTATAAATGTCTTTATTACCTTTTCCAGACTACTAGTTCTCAATTACTTTTTTTTTTTCATTTGTTCCAGATTTTTTTTAGATCGCAGCATGATGTCTAGCTTTTGAGGATCTTTTGGTCTACTTCACTTTGTCAAGCAGGTCCTATTTAAGTGATTTCTTGAACAGGTGTGGCAATGATCAGGCCTGGGTGTGGTTAGGGAATTTGAACTCAGTTTCCCAAAGGTAAGATAAACCAAAGTTAATTTATGTTTTCAGGGGAGGGGGGCAATCACTTTTTCACACAGGTCCCTGTAGGTTTGGAATTCTTTTTACCTTAATAATAAAGACCTTAATTTTAAAACTGCATTTTGTGTGTACATGTGTTATCTTTGTCTAATATTTAAACTTGTTTGGTGATCTAAAACATTTATGTTTGACAAACATGCAAAAGAATAGGAAATCAGAAAGGAGGCAAACACTGTTTCACACAACTGTAGATCTCCAGATCTTTCAGGTTTCGGGACTGTCGCTAGGCAACATTGAGTTCCAGCTCCGTCTAAAGATTTTCTATTGGGAGACTGGCTAGGACCTTTTCACTGAAGGACCTTGTAATCCTTCTTTTGGAGCCACTCCTTTGTTGCCCTGGATGTGTTTTTCAGGTCATGCTGGAAGATCCATCTTCAATGCTCTTACTGAGGGAAGGAGGTTGTTGGCCAAAATCGCACGATACTTGACCTCATCCATCTTCTTTTTAATTTGGTGCAGTCATCCAGTCCCCTTTGCAGAAAAGCAACCTCAAAGTATGATGTTTTACCCACCATGCTTCACGATTGTGATGGTATTCTTGGGGTTGTACTCATCCTTCTTCTTCCTACAAACACGGCGAGTGGGGTTGATACAAAAAAGTTATATTTTAGTCTCATCTGACCACATGATCTTCTCCCATGCCGCCTCGGGATCATCCAGATGGTCATTGGTGAACTTCAAGTGGGCCAGGACATGTGCTCGCGTGAGCAGGTGGAACCTTGATAGCCCTGCAGGATTTTGATCCATTACGGCATAGTGTGTTACTAACAGTAATGTTTGAGACTGTGGTCTCAGCTCTCTTCAGGTCATTGAACAGGTCCTCCCATGAAATTCTGGACTGTTTCCTGACCTTTCTCAGAATCATCCTTACCTCATGAGGCGAGATCTTGCATTGAGCCCCAGACCAAGGAAGATGACAGTCATCTTGCATTTCTTTCCTTTTCTAATAATTGTGCCTACATTTGTTACCTGCTCACTAAGTTGCTTGCCTATTGTCCTGTAGCCCATCACAACCTTGTGCAGGTCTGCAATTTTATCTCTGGTGTCCTTAGACAGCTCTTTGGTCTAGCCATGGTGGAGAAGTTGGAGTGTGATTGATTGAGTGCATGGCCAGACAATTTTTATACAGGTAACAAGTTCAAACAGCTGCTATTAATATAGGTAATAAGAGCAAAGTAGGAGGGCTTCTTAAAGAAAAACTGACAGGTTTGTCAAGCCAGAATTCTTGCTGGTTGGTAGGTGATCAAATACAAGTGCTTCTCACTAAATTAGAATATCATCAAAAAGTACATTTATTTCAGTTCTTCAATCCAAAAAGAGAAACTCATATATTATATATAGTCAATACAAAGAGAGTGATCTATTTCAAGTGTTTATTTCTGTTAATGTTGATGATTATGGCTTACAGCTAATGAAAACCCAAAAGTCATTATCTCAGTAAATTAGAATACTTTATGAGACCAGGTTGAAAAATGATTTTAAAATCTGAAATGTTGGCCTACTGAAATGTATGTTCAGTAAATACACTCAATACTTGGTCGGGGCTCCTTTTGCATCAATTACTGCATCAATGCAGCGTGGCATGGAGACGATCAGCCTTTGACACTGCTGAGGTGTTATGGAAGCCCAGGTTGCTTTGATAGCAGCATTCAGCTCATCTTCATTGTTAGGTCTGGTGTCTCTCATCTCCCTCTTGACAGTACCCCATAGATTCTCTATGGGGTAAGGTCAGGCGAGTTTGCTGGCCAATAAAGCACAGTGATATTGTTATTTTTAAACCAGGTATTGGTACTTTTTGCAGTATGGACAGGTGCCAAGACCTGCTGAAGAATGAAATGTCCATCTCCTAAAAGCATGTCAGCAGGGTAAGCATGAAGTGCTCTAAAATTTCCTGGTGCTGCACTGACGTTCGTCTTGATAAAACACAGTTGACCTACGCCAGCAGATGACATGGCTCCCCAAACCATCACTGATTGTGGAAACTTCATACTAGACCTCAAGCAGCTTGGATTGTGGCCTCTCCACTCTTCCTCCAGACTCTGGGACCTTGATTTCCAAATGAAATGCAAAATTTACTTTCATATGAAAACAACACCTTGGACCACTGAGCAATAGTCCAGTTCTTTTTCTCCTTGGCCCAGGTAAGACGCTTCTGACATTGTCTATTGGTCATGAGTGGCTTGACACAAGGAATGCGACACTTGTAGCCCTGGATACATCTGTGTGTGGTGGCTAATAAATAAATTAATATTTTGATGATATTCTAATTTAGTGAGAAGCACTTGTATTTATTTCATGCAATAAAATGCAGTTTAATTATGTAAAAATCAAACAATGTGATTTCCTGGATTTTACTTTTAGATTCTGTCTCTCACAGTTGAACGGTACCTACGATAAAAATTACAGACCTCTCCATTCTTTGTAGGTAGGAAAACTTGCAAAATAGGTAGTGTTTCAAATACTTATTTTCCCAACTGTCTATGCTCACCTGTTTTATTTTTTTCCTTTTTTTGCTTTGTGGGTCAGTTTAACAATTCCAGATTTTTTCAGCTGATTCTTAATGTGCAACTTTGAACATTTGGTGCATATCCACACTAGTTTCCCCCTCCTTGTGTTTTTAGTACATCATTTTTTTTGCACAATTTTTGCAACATTTTGCAAAAAGTGTGACTTTTTTGCGCTAAAGGTTGCAAAAGCAGTTCATGACAGAAAAAAGGCCATTTTTGACTATTTGCAAAGTTTATGAATCACGTACGCTATTTTGAAGAATTTTGAACACAAAACCGGCATCTAATTCCACGAGACAAAAAGGAAAGTGACTTGAAACAAATCGCAATTTATGAATCGGTGCCTTTGTAACCAGAAGTCTAGCATACTGATAAAGAGATTTGCTGAAATAATCCTGATTACCAAAAAAAAAGTTAATCTCAAGCTTCAAAATATTCTGCTCCGAATGTAATGATGAGTTCCCCAGACATTTGTACTTACGATCACTGTATGTCCATGCAAACATTGGTTCACTCCATTCTCCCTGTGATTTGGTATTCACTCTTACTTTGCACTGGTATAATGTCTTTGGCTTGAGGTTATCTATTATACATCCGGTACCATTTCCTGGGGTTGTTTTGTAAATAGCTCTTTCTAAAGCATTTGTACTGCAGCACTCTGCTTCATACACATGTTCTTCCTCGGAATATTCTTCATTTGCCAACCAAGTCAAGTTAAGAGATGTCTGACTGCTAGGTGTCAAAGTGATCACTTTAGGGGGAGGAAGACCTAGAAAAAGTTAGGCAATAGGCAATAGTTAACATTGTTATCACTAAGCTATTGTACATTCCTGTTTTATTTCTACTTAGTTGCAATTGAGATTTTTAACATTATAAGAGTCTGTTCATCTGACAATCATACCTTATCCATCAATTTTAATGAGATTAAAGTGTTATTCTAGATAAAGCCCTGCATAAGAAAAGATGACAAATAATGTCTACTTACCTAGTAAAAACGCAAATTGTCTCTTCAGAGAGGAAGAGAACTAGAACTCTAGTGCCACCTATTGTAAGTAGCAATCCTAAAAGTCAATGCCGATGAACCTTGCCACATGACTTAGGATAAAATCCAAACCAGAATCTAAATTTGTAGACACTGTGTTTGGGGGTACTGCCCCTCATCAGTGCAAAGTGTCTGATCTAGTTTGGCTGGATGAGAGGTGTCTGTCCGTTATCCAAGGGGTAACATTTCTCCTTGTGGAGAGTGACATCTCAAGCCTGGCATAAAAAGGTGAGGAGACTTTTATGCCTTGCAATGCTCCTCTGGGAAATTAAATATGCAAATTGTCTCTTCAGAGAAGAAGAGGACTACAACTCTAGTACCACCTATTTAGGATTACTACTCTCTGCAAGGAGAAACATTATCCCTTGGATACCAGGAAAGACCAAATTCTCATCAATCAGGTAATGGAGTGTGAAAACAGATTTCCTATACTAGACCTATGTCACCATGACTAACAATGTACTTGTGTTAGGGTATGTGCACATGACGTCTTTTTCAGCTGGACTTCGGCGGGAATCCACCTGAAAAATCACTGCAAAGCCGCCTCAAAAATGTAAAAATGACATTGCTGTGCAAATTTTCAGTCTTTTGTTACTTCTTTTAACCACTTCAGGGTTCTGACACAGCTTCACGAAAGACCACCAACTTTTTTCTGAAAATACTTAAGACTTAGCAGGTACGTCGGCATCTTGCCCTTAGAAGGTATTAGACTAGAAAGTTTGAAAAAAGAAAAAAAATGCCCATACTGAAAAGTTATAGTGATCCGATGGCAGTGCATGAAAAATGAACCTTTGAATGGTGAGAGGTTCCTGTGGGCTGTAATAATACAATGCAACAAAAAGACACTGGATTAATGAGACGCTATGAAAAGGGGTAAATAGCGACAGTACAAACACAGCAAAATTCATATTTTTTATTAATTAGTGCAATTTCATATTAAATTAGAACACCCATCTTGCCAATGATTAGTACATTACCAAATGCCTCTGTGGTAAAGACAATTTCTGGACCTGGATGTCCCACTCCTCCATCTCCTTTGCGTCCCAACTGAACACAAACCTTGTATTCTGTCTTTGGTTCCAAATTTTCGAGTTTCACAATTTTGTAAGTCACAGGAACTGCAAATTAATTATACAATAGTCAATGATAATGTTTTATTTTTCTCACAATTGTTAATTATTATGTTAACCTTGATGCCATGTCTCCAAACACTCTTTTAGGCTAAGTCCACACGACTGTTTAAGAAAAAACGGATTCTTTTTCAACTTTGTTGTCATTTATATGCCAGCTATATGCCATTTCTATTCCTTCTGTATGCCATCTGTATGCCACCGGTATGGCATTCGTTTTTCTATATCAGCAGTGAATAAAATTGACAATACAGTTTCCTGTGTTAAGAATACCAATGTATCCGTAAAAATTGGAGACTGAGTTATATGGGATCCAAATTTTTGGGCACAACCATAGACTTGAATTAGCAATTCTTATCTGAAATACGGAGAACAGTAGTGCATGCTGCAACTGAATGTCCGTGTGACAAATCTGTCATCTGATGGCCAATTGTTCAAGTTTTTTCTACAGACAGCACACGGACTGACAATATGGTCATGTGAATGTAGCCTTCCAAGAAGAGTAGACGAAAGCCTTCAATAATGAAGCCTCATAGAACTCCAAGTTTAACACCGTAGTTTTATTATTTTCACAATTAATGGAAATAGAAGAGCATAGAATCACAAAACGAACAAGTGTGCTTAGTCTCTGCCTGACTCCAGTTTCATTGGGCTAATTTCCTAATTTCTTTCAGAACTAGAGTTACAAGATTTGACATCTAGGTGATAAAGGTGGTAAGGTAACACAAGCAACATGGTAGATTAATTAGCAATGTGCTCTAAAAAAGCGGTCTATGTTTCTATTACAATCCTAAGAATCTTCTGCGGAATCCAACGGTATCACAAGTGCAATTATGGCTTTTTTAGCCAAGTTGTTTCTCCATGTATGTTTGATTTATAACTTATTGATTTTTCCATTGAACATTGCTGTATGAATCCTTTGTTGCGGGACTAGCTGTAATTTTTCAGGCTGCAATATTTTTTTCAATTTATATTTATTAAATGTTTTTTTCATTATGGAAACCCCTATTATTACTCGTACATGGTTTAATATAACTTCAAATTCATGTTAATGTCTCTACTAGTGATTGTTGAGCGATACCTTCCGATATTTGCAAGTATCAGTATCGGATGGTATCGGCCGATACCGGTAACATATCGGATCTCGCCGATACCGAGTTCCGATACCAATACAAGTCAATGGGACACAAATATTGGAATGTATCCTGTATGGTTCCCAGGGTCTGAAGGAGAGGAAACTCTCCTTCAGGCCCTGGGATCCATATTAATGTAAAAAATAAAGAATACAAATAAAAAATATGGCTATACTCACCCCTCTGAAGCACCCTGGCTGTCACCGCTGCAAGCATCCGCCTCCGTCCTTAAGAATGCTGTGAGTGAAGGACCTTCGATGACGTCGCGATCAGGTGACCGGTCACCTGACCGCTCACGTGACCGCTCACCTGACCGCGACGTCATCGAAGGTCCTTCACTCACTACATTCTCAGGAACGGAGGCGGACGCTCGCAGCGGTGACAGCCAGGGTTCTTCGGAGGGGTGAGTATAGCCATATTTTTTATTTGTATTCTTTTTTTTTACATTAATATGGATCCCAGGGCCTGAAGGAGAGTTTCCTCTCCTCCAGACCCTTGGAACCATATGCACCGCACACTCCGATACCGATTTCCGATATCACAAAAATATCGGAACTCGGTATCGGAATTCCGATATAGCAAATATCGGCCGATACTTGCAGTATAGGAATGCTCAACACTAGTGATGAGCGAGTATACTCGTTGGTCGGTTTTCCCGAACACGCTCGGGTGGTCTCTGAGCATTTTTAGTGCTCAGAGATTTAGTTTTTGTTGACGGAAGCTGCATGATTTACAGCTGCTAGCCAGCCTGAGTACATGTGGGGGTTGCCTGGTTGCTTGGGAATCCCCACATGTATTCAAGCTGTCCAGCAGCCGTAAATCATGCAGCTGCATCGACAAAAACTAAATCTTCGAGCACTAACAAATACTTGGAGACCACCCGAGCGTGCTCGGGAAAACCCGAACAACGAGTATACTTGCTCATAAGTAGTCTCTATGTAAGAGCATTTAGTTAATTCATGTTTTATCTTTATTATGTATTAATTTGATATAAAGCAGCACAATACGTTTGGCTGAATATCTTCTTACCACTTAGGCTACTCCATCCAGTTGATTTTTTTGAGGGTTTGTATAATACAGTTGTGGTTACAATGGGACCATCTCCACCATAAGAATCAGTGTTAACATGTATATGAAGGTAGTTGGGTCCACTTTTATTCAACATTGGACCATACTTGGGATATGGGGCCACTGAAAAATGAAAAAAGAAACTTATGAAAAAAAGAACAGCTTACATCAGTAGTTTACACGTTGAATGACTGTGTGCAATATTTCAGAGCAAAACATTACATTTTTACATTAGACCCAATTTTTTTTTATTTTCTAAATCTCTGAGTGACGTGATTCAGATGAAACCAAAGAGGGCTCCATTCACTAAAATGAGACAGCAGAGTTACTACGGACTCCATCTGGCCTCTGTTAATTGGTGTCCTTATTTTCAGAAGTGCACAAAACTGTGGCTAATGGCACTTTTATGCAATCCTAAAAAGACCGACACCGCCGGATCACAGGTCAGACGGCGTACACAGTGCCTCCATCTGCCTCATTATATGGATACTTCGGCCCAGGGTTCCATCTGAATCATGTACTTCAGATATTTACACGGAAACCCTGGTGTAAGCACTCAGTGCAGAGTGCAGGATAAATGTGTGCCGAGCTTTACTGCGATCTTTGGGAGGCAGAATGAAAAAATCAACATCAGGTGAAGAATTGGTTTAATTTATTTTTTACGCCATTCCTTGTGCTATACCTATAAGTGATTAGAAACTCATATAGAGAACAAGCACCACCACAAATCAGTAAATAAAAAGATATCAAAGCTTTATTATAAACAGTAATGTAAAGTACAAGAATGTGACAGAGGTAAGCCAAAAATAAGTGGGATCACAATAGGCACCAGACACCAACAGGTGTATAACAATTAGAGGTTGAATAAATTGACTCCCGCGGAAGAAGGCTGTAGCGCCCAAACGCGCGTAGGGACGGTGGCATCACACACGGCTCCAGGCACTTTCAGGTAATTACCATGATCATTTGATCAGATCCAGTAACCTTTGTTTCATTGTCTCTAGATGTGGTACATCTCTGGAGTTCATCTGCTCTGGTATATACTTTCCTACTCTAGATCTTATATTATTATCACTATTGGGTATATACAAACTACTGAGCAATTTATTCAACCTCTAATTGTTATACACCTGTTGGTGTCTGGTGCTTATTGTTATCACACTTATTTTTGGCTTACCTCTGTCACATCCTTGTATTTTACATTACTGTTTATAATAATGGTTTGATATCTTCTTATTTACTGATTCGTGGTGGTGCTTGTTCTCTATATGAGTTTCATACTTATTTGGCACTGAATCCATTCCTTCTTTTCCACATATCTATTTAGATTTTTTTGTGGATATAGGCCTTGTGTGTATAGGTTGTCTATAAGTGATTAGGCAACTTTATTATACAGGTTGGTGTGATTACAGTGATACCAAATATATATCGGGTTTTTATGCTTGGCTGCTGACACACATTAAAAGACGTTTTTTATTGCAAAAACTAGTTTTTTGCATCACCATGTTTTTAGAGCTATAATTTATCCATAGTTTGGCCAAAGAGTCATGTGACGGATTGCTTTTTTGTGGGACGAGTTGACTTTTTATTGGTACCACTTTCTATTCCAATTTTTGGCAGGCAAAATGAACAGAAACCAGAAATTCAGGATTTTTTTTGAGAGGGAGGTGTTTATGTCATTCCGCGTGTGGTAAAATTGATAAGGCAGTTTTATTTTTGGGGGGTTAGTTATGTTATGTTTTGGCACTATAAAAAAATATTCTTGCATCGCTTTATTCTGTGAGTTATAACTTTTTTATTTTTCTGCTGATGGAGCTGTATGGTGGCTTGATTTTTGCGGGACAAGATGAAATTTTCAGTGGGTACGGAAAGCATTCATACTACTTTAAGTTTTTCACTCTTTGTTTCATTGCAACCATTTGGTAAATTCAAAAAAGTTCATTTTTTCTCATTAATGTACACCCTGCACATCTTGACTGGAAAAAAATAGGCAATTTGGATATGAAAAAAATGTGATTTTTGCTAATTTATTAAAAAAAACCTGAAATATCACATGGTCATAAGTATTCAGTCCCGTTGCTCAGTATTGAGTAGAAGAACCATTTTGAGCTAGTACAGCCATGAGTCTTCTTGTGAATGAAGCAACAAAATTTTCACACCTGGATTTGGGGATTCCCTGCCATTCTTCCTTGCAGATCCTCTCCAGTTCTGTCAGGCTGGATGGTATACGTTGGTGGATAGCCATTTTCAGGTCTCTCCAGAGATGCTCAATTGGGTTTAGGTCAGTGCTCTGGCTGGGCCAGTCAAGAATGGTCAAATAGATTTTCTAAAGCCACTCCTTTGTTATTTTATTGAGGTCCAGAGAACTCTGGAAGAGGTTTTCCTCCAGGATATCTCTATACTTGACCACATTCATGTTTCCTCCAATGACAACCAGTCATCCTGTCCCTGCAGATGAAAAACACCCCATAGCATGATGCTGCCACCACCATGTTTCTCTATTGGGATTGTATTGGGCAGGTGATGAGCAGTGCCTGGTTTTCTCCACACATACTGCTTAGAATTATCACCAAAAACGTCTATCTTCATCTCATCAGACCAGAGAATCTTATTTCTCGTAGTCTGGGAGTCCTTCACGTGTTTTTTTAGCAAACTCTATGTCTCATATGTCTTGAACTGAGGAGAGACTTCCATCGGGCCACTCTGCCATAAAGGCCCAACTGGTGGAGGGCTGCAGTGATAGTTGACATTGTGGAACTTTCTCCCATCTCCATACTGCATCTCTGGAGCTCAGCCACAGTGATCTTGGGAATCTTATTTACCTCTCTCACCAAGGTTCTTCTACCATGATTGCTCAGTTTGACTGGATGGTCAGGTCTAGGAAGACTTCTGGTGGTCCCAAATTTCTTCCATTTAAGGATTATGGAGGTCACTGTGCTTGTGCTCTTGGGAACCTAGAGTACAGCAGAAATTCTGTTGTAACCTTGGCCAAATCTGTGCCTGGCCACAATTCTGTCTCTGAGCTTCTTGACCAGTTCCTTTGACCTCATGATTCTCATTTGTCCTGACATGCACTGTGAGCTGTGAGGTCTTAGGCTACTTTCACACTGCACGTCGCTATGCATCGTTTTGTAGAAAAAAACGCATCCTGCAAAAAAAGTGCCACACGTCGCAACCATCGTGCGATGGTTGCACCGTGTTGTGGCGGACCGTCGGCAGCAAAAAACATTACATGTAACGTTTTTTGCAGCGTTGTGTCCGTCATTTCCGACCGCGCATGCGCGGCCGGAACTCCGCCCCCACCTCCCCGCAACTCACAGTGGGGCAGCGGATGCGCTGGAAAAATGCATCCGCTGCCCCCGTTGTGCAGCGCATTCACTGCTAGCGTCGGTAACGTTGGCCCGACGCACTGCGATGGGCCGAGTACGATGCTAGTGTGAAAGTAGCCTTATATAGACAGGTGTGTGCCTCTCCAAATCAAATCCTGTCAGCTTAATTAAACACAGCTCGACTCCAATGAAGGAGTAGAACCATCTCAAGGAGGTTCACAAGGAAATGGACAGAATGTGACTTAAATATGAGAGTCTGAGCAAAGGGTCTGAATACTTATGACCATGTGATATTCCAGTTTTTCTTTTTATTAAATTTGCAAAAATTTCTACATTTCTGTTGTTTTCAGTCAAGATGGGGTGCAGAGTCTACATTAATATGAAAAAAATGAACTTTCTGGAATTTACCAAATGGCTGCAATGAAACAAAGAGTGAAAAGTTTAAAGGGGTCTGAATACTTTCCGTACCCTCTGTATATCTGACTTTTTGATGATTAAGCATTGTTTTTTTATTTATTTTTTATGGTGTTCACTAAAGGGGTTAACTAGTAGGACAGTTTTATATGTCAAGTTGTTTCGGACACGGCGATACCAAATATGTGTACTTTTTTGTTTATTTATTTTTTCACACAAATATTTATTTATGGTTACAATATCTTTTCATTTTATTCTTATTTTATTATTATTATTATTTTTATATTTTTACAATTAATTAAAAAACGTTTACTTTTTTTTTAACTTTTAGACTTTGATCCCACTATGGGACAATCATGTTTTGCAGACTGATCGCTTTTATAGCATGGGAATGCAGCAGCATCCCCATGCTGTAGAAACTGTCAGCTCTGCACTGACAGAGAAAGTTGCTGTTTATGCACTGCTCATGATCAAGCAACTTTCCTAGCTCTGGTGACCTGGATGTCATCATGACATCGGGTCACTATGGCAATGATTGAGACCCCGCGCCACGCTGCGGGATCTCTGATCCAAGGGCAGAGGGGCTGTCATCCCTCCGTCTGCTTCCAGAATGCCGCGATCACATTTGATTCCATCATTTAGGGGGTTAAAGTGCTGGGAGCAGTGTGTGACCACTCCTGGCACTTAGTGCCGGGTGTCAGCTGTCAGAATCAGCTGACACCTGGCGGCGATCGCTCACACACAGCCTGTGTGCGCATACGATTGTGTGGACGTAATAATCCGTCCCGTGTCAATATGGTCAAGGGCACAGGGATGTATTCTTACTTCCAATGTCGGAAAGAGATTAATAAGTGACTTCAGTTTGTGAACGTTATTGTGCTCTGAGCCACTTCTTGGGAGGATTTCTTAGTTGTTAAAATGCAGAAACTGGCAACATGCCTCACATCTGTGCCTGGACTTTATTGCTGCAGGATGGGTAGAACTTGCTGCCCAGTAAGCACTGGTGGATATTTTATTTCAGGGACATTTGTGGGAGTCCAGATCCTTGCATAACAGGATGCAGGGTTGTATGATGAAAATGGCATTGTGTAGAAGTTTGTCAGTTCCACAATCAACTGGGAAATAATGTGAAAATAGTTGCAACCTCAATGTTTATGCCTAGAATCACTATTAATTGGGGCACTTGATAGGAGGAAGATGATGGAAAATATTTTTCAATAATACGTAACTGCTTTTTTTTAACATTAAATTCTGCGACTTTATTATTCGGGTTATGGAGGTTTTTTAAGAAGTTTCAGAAGCAGTACTGCTTTTGAACAGTTTCTGTGTCACTGGCAGAATCATCTCACAACATAGCTGAACTTGCTGTATATTGTATATTTTATGAGCTGTTATAGTGTAATGTATTATTTGACTATAAATGTAAAAAAAATCTGCGATTTATAGTTTGTTTGTTTTTTATTTAGTCTAAGAACAAACTATAAGTGGGAACTGTCTTATAGTAATGTTCAGCTACAAATACAAGCCTATAAATCAAGTCTGTGAAATACAATGTAACAGTATTGTGATCTAGCAAATTTCCTTCTCTCTTGCCACAAACCACAACTAACACAAATAGTGTAGACCAGAGTAGAGTTTAGGCCGCTATATGCATTTCATGGAGTAGTGAACGGCCTCGTACAGCTTTAGGAACCATCACATTTTTCTCCAGTACCAAGCTGTAAACTCAGATGTGGCAGTTGCAATTGCTCTGTGTTGGCGAAGAACAGCACCGAGCACAACAGGAAGGTATTTATCACCTACCTGCCTGTTAGTGCTTAGACACATCTTTTTTTTCATTACAAAGTCCAGGATATCCCCTTCAAGCAACAAGCAATATGTAATAAAATTAATAATTTAATAAGCTTTAAATAGCAAAGTTGCTTGTTTTTACAATCCCTTTACAATTTAAAGGGAACCTGTCACCCCCAAAATCGAAGGTAAGCTAAGCTCACTGCCATCAGGGGCTTATCTACAGCATTGTTTAATGCTGTAGATAAGCCCCGGATGTAACCTGAAAGATGAGAAAAACAAGTTAGATTATACTCACCCAGGGGTGGTCCGATCCGATGGGCGTCGTGGTCCGGTCCGGGGCCTCTCATCTTCTTACGATGACGTCCTCTTCTTGTCTTCATGCTGCGGCTCCGGCGCAGGTGTACTTTGTCTGCTCTGTTGAGGGCAGAGTAAAGTACTGCAATGCTCAGGTGCCGGGAAAGGTCAGAGAGGCCCAGCGCCTGCGCACTGCAGTACTTTGCTCTGCCCTCAACAGGGAAGACAAAGTACGCCGGAGCTGCAGCGTGAAGACAAGAAGAGGACGTCATCTGATGAAGAATGAAGATCGGAGGCGCAGGACCGGACTGCAACACCCATCGGACCGGACAGCAGCGGGACTGCCCCTGGGTGAGTATAATCTAAGCTCTTTTTCTCATCTTTCAGGATACATCGGGGCTTATCTACTGCATTACAGAATGCTGTAGATAAGCCCCTGATGCCGTTGGGCTGAGCTCAACTTCCATTTTTGGGGTGACAGGTTCCCGTTAATCCTTTTCTGATGATGAGGCAACACCTTTAATGACCAATTCGGGAACTGATTTCGAGCATATAGAATATTTAAAATGAAAACTGTTGTTCATTTCCAAATTATAGCTATTCCAGCAATGTTTTTTGTCGTTGGTATGCCACAGCTAAATTACATTTAGGCGTGTTTGAATGTTTCTTACTTTTCACATAGATGTGCACATGCTGGTCATCCGTCCCTGCTGCAGTTGTCACACTGTAGATCCACCAACCTGAAAACCTTGGTACAGTCCTTCCTACTGAAAATTGGGCAACTGTCTGCTGATCGATTTCTTTGGTTGACACAGCCTATGGAAGACGTAAATGTTAGATATTGCAAAGTTTGATTTTAATACATGGAAAACAAAAAATGAGGAACTGTTTTTGGACAAAATAGGATGGCTTTATACAAAGCTTTTTTTATATGATGTGTTTTTTGGCAGTTTTTTTTTCCCCTACATTTTTGAGAAAAAAAATTGCCTCAATCACATGTTAGCCATAACTCAAAATGAAGTTATTACAAGTTGTATTTTTTTCACACAGTAGTCTAAGGGTACCGTCACACAGTGGCATTTTGATCGCTACGACGGCACGATCCGTGACGCTCCAGCATCGTAACAATATTGCTCCAGCGTCGTAGACTGCGGTCACACTTTGCAATCTACGACGCTGGAGCGATAATTTCATGACGTATGTGCGATGTAGAAGCCGTTGGTTACTATCCGCACATTGTATACAATATCGTGCACACCTTTGTTACACCATGCGATCATGCCGCCACAGCGGGACACTAGACGACGAAAGAAAGTTTCAAACGATCTGCTACGACGTACGATTCTCAGCGGGGTCCCTGATCGCAGGAGCGTGTCAGACACAGCGAGATCGCTGGAACGTCACGGATATATCGCTGGAACGTCACAAATCGTGCTGTCGTAGCGATCAAAATGCCACTGTGTGACGGTACCCTTAATGAAGGGATCACTGGAATACAATGCACCAAATTCATCAAGGGGTGCACGTCACAATGAATTTGGCATATCTAATTAGTGGCGTGCACATTGCCAGAAATGCTACTTGAGTCAATGACTGAAGTAACATTTCTAGCATTAGAAACACCGACACTTTTTCTGATTTTGACAAGCTGTTGTAGCCGCCCCCTGTCCTGTATTTTTGATGCTGCATATTTTTGTTGCAACAAAAACGCATCTTACAGTTCCAGCAAAGTGAACGGGATTTTTAGAAATCTGCTGCCAACTGAGCTTCTTTTTAACGCAGCGTAAAGTGATTTGCGGCACGAGTTTCACATCTACAACATGTCAATTTCTCTTGCGGGTACGCTGAATTTTTTGTGCGGAATTTTCCCTTAGACTTACATTAGGTGCGGAAATTCCGCAAGTAAAAAACACACTTGCATTTTCAGTGTGTTTCTGCTGCGTAAACGCATCAAAAATGCATGTAAACTGCATCTACATTTGTCAATAAAGTTTTGTCAAAGTGAAATACCAAGAAGTTTCAAAACCAAAGTAGCTTTATTTCATAACAAGACATGCCAAAAGAAGTACAAAACTACAGTGTCAAAAGCGCAATAAAAGCCCATGTTAATAAAACGCAATGAAAAACTACAAGTAATCTAATTTAAATAATACTTGCAGAAATGGTACTGAAATCCTGCAGTGTCAAAAACTCATCAAAAGCTCATCATGGGAATGTAGCCTTAAACTGAAAGAGTCGCCAAACATTTTATGCCAATTTCCCGCTGTAACAACTTTGATGAAACGAGCCTCTTGAATATGGTTCTTGGATTATTGGCCTTTTATTGTCATACTTTTGCTATCCCTCTTTTTTTTCATTTCCCGAAGACTTGAAAGTACATGTCAAAAATATCTGAACTAAAACAAAATTAAGTCAACAGTTTAAAATTTGGTGGTCTAATGTGTCACGTACAGTATACACCAAATTTATGCCAAGTTCTAACTGGTGATTTTCATTTGTGTCTATGAGGCTGTAAGTTCGGATAAGGAGACTCACAGTCAGTCCGTGCATTGTGAGCTGTTTATGGACCATTAAATACACTACACCAATCAATCTGAACCCGACAAAATACTGTACCTACAAGATTTTCTGTTCCCAAAATGCACCTTCCACACTCCACAAAGGGATATATTGAAGAATATTTTTACCTTTTTTTGTCAAAATATACATTTTTATGATACGAATACTACTGTAGATTTCAGAAAAATTGTACATTTTATAAACAAATATATACATTAAATTCATTCATGCGTATGCAATGTGTGCATAAGGTGGGAATAGTTTTTGCAACAAATATATATTTTCATTATGCACTCATTACAATTTTACCAAGACTATTTAAAAAAATGACTTATTCTTTCCTCGATAGTAGTGGGCTATATGGTGGCTCAGTAGTTAGCACTGTTGTCATGCACCATTGGGTACTGGGCTTGTATTTGACCAAGGGCCATAACTGCACGGAGTTTTTATATTTTCCCCAAGTTTGCACTAATTTCCTCCCACACTCCAGAAAATATATTTGCCCCGGAGAGCAATTGTCTGATATAAGAAAATTAGATTGTAAGTTCTTTTGGGGACAGTGACTGATAGTTTTCTTTCTAAAGTACTGCCCTACTTGCTGGCAGAATATAAAAAATTGGAAATAAGATAATATATTGAGCCTGTTCTCTGAAATCCCCTCTTTCCAACACAAAGTGGTAAAGATGATGCTGATGTTGATGAGGTCATTAATACATTTTATCGTAAACATTTCGGCAGCAGGGTGGCTCAGAGGTTATCCCTGTTGCTTTGTAGCGCTGGGGTCCTGGGTTCAAATCCCACCAAGGACAACATCTGCCTGGAGTTTGTATGTTCTCTCTGTGTTTGTGTGGGTTTCCTCTGGATATTCAGGTTTACTCTCACACTCCAAAGACTGTTATGAACAGGTGATTCAGAACCACAATGGACCTAGTGGTTAAGAGCACACAAAGTGACCTGATAGTTACTAACATAGGACGAGCTCTGAGACGTGGGAACTCTGCTGACCGCAATCCCTAATCCTATCATACCACACTAAAGGTAGCCGTGGAGTGCTCCTGACCAGACCTAGGCGCCTCGGGCACAGCCTGAGAAACTAGCTAGCCCTGAAGATAGAAAAATAAGCCTACCTTGCCTCAGAGAAATTCCCCAAAGGAAAAGGCAGCCCCCCACATATAATGACTGTGAGTAAAGATGAAAATACAAACACAGAGATGAAATAGATTTTAGCAAAGTGAGGCCCGACTTACTGAATAGACTGAGGATAGGAAAGATAGCTTTGCGGTCAGCACAAAAACCTACAAACAACCACGCAGAGGGGGCAAAAAGACCCTCCGCACCGACTAACGGTACGGAGGTGCTCCCTCTGCGTCTCAGAGCTTCCAGCAAGCAAGAAAAACCAATATAGCAAGCTGGACAGAAAATATAGCAAACAAAAGTAACACAAGCAAAACTTAGCTTATGCAGGGCAGACAGGCCACAAGAACGATCCAGGAGAAAGCAAGACCAATACTGGAACATTGACTGGAGGCCAGGAACAAAGAACTAGGTGGAGTTAAATAGAGCAGCACCTAACGACTTAACCTCGTCACCTGAGGAAGGAAACTCAGAAGCCGCAGCCCCACTCACATCCACCAGAGGAAGCTCATAGACAGAAGCAGCCGAAGTACCACTCATGACCACAGGAGGGAGCTTGACCACAGAATTCACAACAGTACCCCCCCATTGAGGAGGGGTCACCGAACCCTCACCAGAGCCCCCAGGCCGACCAGGATGAGCCAAATGAAAGGCACGAACCAGATCGGCAGCATGAACATCAGAGGCAAAGACCCAGGAATTATCTTCCTGACCATAACCCTTCCACTTAACCAGGTACTGGAGTTTCCGTCTCGAAATACGAGAATCCAAAATCTTCTCCACTATATACTCCAACTCCCCCTCAACCAAAACCGGGGCAGGAGGATCAACGGATGGAACCACAGGTGCCACGTATCTCCGCAACAATGACCTATGGAATACGTTATGGATGGAAAAAGAAGCTGGAAGGGTCAAACGAAAAGACACAGGATTAAGAACCTCAGAAATCCTATACGGACCAATGAAACGAGGCTTAAACTTAGGAGAGGAAACTTTCATAGGAATATAACGAGATGACAACCAAACCAAATCCCCAACACGAAGTCGGGGACCCACACAGCGCCTGCGGTTAGCGAAACGTTGAGCCTTCTCCTGAGACAATGTCAAATTGTCCACCACATGAGTCCAAATCTGCTGCAACCTATCCACCACAGTATCCACACTAGGACAGTCAGAAGACTCAACCTGCCCTGAAGAGAAACGAGGATGGAAACCAGAATTGCAGAAAAACGGCGAAACCAAAGTAGCCGAGCTGGCCCAATTATTAAGGGCGAACTCAGCCAAAGGCAAAAAGGACACCCAATCATCCTGATCGGCAGAAACAAAACATCTCAGATATGTTTCCAAGGTCTGATTGGTTCGTTCAGTCTGGCCATTTGTCTGAGGATGGAAAGCCGAGGAAAAAGACAAATCAATGCCCATCCTAGCACAAAAGGCTCGCCAAAACCTCGAAACAAACTGGGAACCTCTGTCAGAAACGATGTTCTCCGGAATGCCATGTAAACGAACCACATGCTGGAAGAACAATGGCACCAAATCAGAGGAGGAAGGCAATTTAGACAAGGGTACCAAATGGACCATCTTAGAGAAGCGATCACAAACAACCCAAATGACCGACATTTTTTGAGAGACGGGGAGATCTGAAATAAAATCCATAGAGATATGTGTCCAGGGCCTCTTCGGGACTGGCAAGGGCAAAAGCAACCCACTGGCACGAGAACAGCAGTGCTTAGCCCGAGCACAAATCCCACAGGACTGCACAAACGAACGCACATCCCGCAACAGAGACAGCCACCAAAAGGATCTAGCCACCAAATCTCTGGTACAAAAGATTCCAGGATCCTATCATACCACACTAAAGGTAGCCGTGGAGCGCTCCTGACCAGACCTAGGCGCCTCGGGCACAGCCTGAGAAACTAGCTAGCCCTGAAGATAGAAAAATAAGCCTACCTTGCCTCAGAGAAATTCCCCAAAGGAAAAGGCAGCCCCCCACATATAATGACTGTAAGTAAAGATGAAAATACAAACACAGAGATGAAATAGATTTTAGCAAAGTGAGGCCCGACTTACTGAATAGACCGAGGATAGGAAAGATAGCTTTGCGGTCAGCACAAAAACCTACAAACAACCACACAGAGGGGGCAAAAATACCCTCCGCACCGACTAACGGTACGGAGGTGATCCCTCAGAGCTTCCAGCAAGCAAGAAAAACCAATATAGCAAGCTGGACAGAAAATATAGCAAACAAAAGTAACACAAGCAAAACTTAGCTTATGCAGGGCAGACAGGCCATAAGAACGATCCAGGAGAAAGCAAGACCAATACTGGAACAGTGACTGGAGGCCAGGAACAAAGAACTAGGTGGAGTTAAATAGAGCAGCACCTAACGACTTAACCTCGTCACCTGAGGAAGGAAACTCAGAAGCCACAGCCCCACTCACATCCACCAGAGGAAGCTCATAGACAGAACCAGCGGAAGTACCACTCATGACCACAGGAGGGAGCTTGACCACAGAATTCACAACAAAAGACATACCAATAGGGAATCTAGATTGTGAGCCCCAATGGGACAGAGATGCTGATGTCTGTAAAGTACTGTGGAATATCATGGTATATGCCAAGGATGGCTGCCTGTCAGCTACAGCCTTTACTATTTCGTCAGAGCGGACATCCGTCCAGGCGGAATATTCATGAGCTGCAGCCAAAAAGCGGCTTCTGATTTGCTCCAGCATGTACGTGGTACACCAATGTCACATCACTGATGGGAGGTTAGTATCCACTGTTTTTATTCAAATTGGGGTCCTGAATAAGCATGGGTGGTCCACTAGTGATGCACATTGTTAATAAAAATACCTGAAACATGGTGCCATCTTCTTTGAAAAGAAGAACTTCTTGAGCGGTTGGTTTTGGATAGCCACTGACCCTGCAGGTTGGTTCAAATTCAATTCCTGAATTTAATTCCAGTGTGGTTTCCATCTCTTGTATCTGAGGTGGGATGTATGGTTTACCTGCAATGTAAGAATCGCATATCAGTTCAGATCTCAAAAAACCCATGCAAACAAGCTTATCTCAATTAAGCTGCTATTAAAATGTTGGACATGGGCATGGAAGTAAGAATACTGAAAATTATATTAAAACCACATTTTAAAACTGTTTTGCTATGCTGGGAAAAATAGTGGCTGAACTGGTTTAAGTACTGGTTACATTAGGCCTGGTGCCCTGGTCCTATGCTCCATCCTTGCTTCTGCCAACTTGGAACAGGAAAGCATTTTTTGTGTGATCGGAGCAGTCTGTGAACATGGCCAGCTAAAATAGCTATATTAAGCCCACTTCTCTGTCACAGGCAATGTATAAGCCAAAAAGGGTGATGGCTTAAGGCAGGGGTGGGGAACCTCAGGCCCCAGGGCCAATTACGGCCCTCGATGACCTTTTATCAGGCTCTCTAGCAGATTCTCAGTGACCGCATTCTTGGGCAAGGAGCTGTATTTTGATAACAACCAGCTCATTAATTTCTTCTTGCTCTGTTAGCACACACATGCAGTGTTCACTACTGAACACTGAAGGGCATGCAATGAAAGATTACGTCCTGACACCAGTGCCAGAGTCAGCATGTACTTTGTGGGCGGAGTTTGTACGGCCCCGAAGGATGGTATAAATATCCAAGTGGCCCTTCGCAGAAAAAAGATTCCCCACCCCTGGCTTAAGGGAACAATGACTGACCATGTGAGTCATAACTCAAGTCCTTCTTTATGAGCCTGCTAGAGATAACCATGTACAGTGTTCAGGTTCTCAGGAGCTTCCCATCATTCAGATCTCCAGCTAACATTTAATTGCTGGAATTAGTCATGAAATATTAAAATAAGCAATGAGACAGCCCCCTTCACAAAATACTGTTGTCATCTGCATAGACAAGAAATACCGTCCTATGTCTGGCACAGTACCAGAGACCAGGATCCTGTTACCAGGGATGGACCAGAGAATTGGGGTATATTAGTAAGTATATACTTATATTTGTAAGTATATACTGTATCTTTCTATTTCGACTCATTTAAGAGTAATTTTTATGCATGGCACACCATGTCTACATGGCATGTAACGTCATGGAAAGATGAATACAATGTACATTGATAGCTGCTATCTGATGTCTTATTCCAGAGAAATACACATTTATCTTAATATTATTATTATTTATTATTATAGCTCCATTTTTTCCGTAGCGCTTTACATGTGAGGAGGGGTATACATAATAAAAAACAAGTACAATAATCTTGAACAATACAAGTCACAACTGGTTCAGGAGGAGAGAGGACCCTGCCCGCAAAGGCTCACAATCTTAATATGTAAATGAGTTAAGGACTATGGGCTGGACACAGATCTCCCTGGGAATCTGCCTCCAGAGCTTATTTTAAATGAAAGGAGGAATCACCAGTGTAAGACATGTGTGTGTACGGCTCATAGATCTTAAAAACTCATTTACATATTAAGAAAAATGTGGATTTCTCTGGAATAAGACATCAGATCACACAAATCAAGGCATCATTTTATTCACGGTTGATCCTACTGACAGATTCCCTTTAAAGCATGATCATTGGCTCATCATTTTTAATAAGTGACTTTTGCATTTACTCCTGTGCTTAAAAAATGCGTTAAAAACTGCATATGTGATTCCAGCATAACTGTTGATACGTTGATACATGCAACAATAATAATAATAATAATCATAAAGAGTATTTATTTTTTTTCCCTGTCATCAATATATAACAATACAGTGTTACCTTGCTTTACCTTCGTTTTCACAGTGCAGCCCACGCCACCCTTGTGGACAAATACACCCTTTGAAGCGATCACATGTCCCCCTGGTGCAGAGACACTTCAACTTGCAGTCAGGTCCATAGAAATCCTTTGGACAAGCTAAAATACAAGTTCATTAATTATTGCTTCTTGACTAAAGTAATCATATGTCATTGTTCCTATGATATTTTAGGGATGAGGTTTCATTGCATCAAAAGGGCACATTTTTATTTTAACCCCTTCATGACCCAGCCTATTTTGACCTTAAAGACCTTGCCGTTTTTTGCAATTCTGACCAGTGTCCCTTTATGAGGTAATAACTCGGGAACGCTTCAACGGATCCTAGCGATTCTGAGATTGTTTTCTCGTGACATATTGGGCTTCATGTTAGTGGTAAATTTAGGTTAATAAATTCTGCGTTTATTTGTGATAAAAACGGAAATTTGGCGAAAACTTTGAAAATTTCGCAATTTTCACATTTTGAATTTTTATTCTGTTAAACCAGAGAGTTATGTGACACAAAATAGTTAATAAATAACATTTCCCATATGTGTACTTTACATCAGCACAATTTTGGAAACAAAATTTTTTTTTGCTAGGAAGTTATAAGGGTTAAAATTTGACCAGCGATTTCTCATTTTTACAACGAAATTTACAAAACCATTTTTTTTAGGGACCACCTCACATTTGAAGTCAGTTTGAGGGGTCTATATGGCTGAAAATACCCAAAAGTGACACCATTCTAAAAAATGCACCCCTCAAGGTACTCAAAACCACATTCCAGAAGTTTATTAACCCTTCAGGTGCTTCACAGCAGCAGAAGCAACATGGAAGGAAAAAATGAACATTTAACTTTTTAGTCACAAAAATTATCTTTTAGCAACAATTTTTTTATTTTCCCAATGGTAAAAGGAGAAACTGAACCATGAAAGTTGTTGTCCAATTTGTCTTGAGTACACTGATACCTCATATGTGGGGGTAAACCACTGTTTGGGCGCACGGCAGGGCTTGGAAGGGAAGGAGCGCCATTTGACTTTTTGAATGAAAAATTGGCTGCACTCTTTAGCGGACACCATATCACGTTTGGAGAGCCCCCGTGTGCCTAAAAATTGGAGCTCCCCACAAGTGACCCCATTTTGGAAACTAGACGCCCCAAGGAACTTATCTAGATGCATAGTGAGCACTTTGAACCCCCAGGTGCTTCACAAATTGATCCGTAAAAATGAAAAAGTACTTTTTTTTCACAAAAAAATTCTTTTAGCCTCAATTTTTTCATTTTCACATGGGCAACAGGATAAAATGGATCGTAAAATTTGTTGGGCAATTTCTCCTGAGTACACCGATACCTCACATGTGGGGGTAAACCACTGTTTGGGCACATGGTAAGGCTCGGAAGGGAAGGAGCCCCATTTGACTTTTTGAATGAAAAATTATCTCCATCATTAGCGGACACCATGTCGCGTTTGGAGAGCCCCTGTGTGCCTAAACATTGGAGCTCCCCCACAAGTGACCCCATTTTGGAAACTAGACCCCCAAAGGAACTTATCTAGATGCCTAGTGAGCACTTTAAACCCTCAAGTGCTTCACAAATTGATCTGTAAAAATGAAAAAGTACTTTTTTTTTCACCCCAAAAAATTTTTTGCCTCAATTTTTTCATTTTCACATGGGCAATAGGATAAAATGGATCATAAAATTTGTTGGGCAATTTCTCCCGAGTACGCCGATACCTCATATGTGGGGGTAAACCACCGTTTGGGCACACGGCAGGGCTCGGAAGGGAAGGCGCGCCATTTGTCTTTTTGAATGGAAAATTAGCTCCAATTGTTAGCGGACACCATGTCGCGTTTGGAGAGCCCCTGTGTGCCTAAACATTGGAGCTTCCCCACAAGTGACCCTATTTTGGAAACTAGACCCCCCAAGGAACTTATCTAGATGCATATTGAGCACGTTAAACCCCCAGGTGCTTCACAGAAGTTTATAACGCAGAGCCATGAAAATAAAAAATAAAATTGATTTTCTCAAAAATGATCTTTTAGCCTGCAATTTTTTATTTTCTCAAGGGTAACAGGAGAAATTTGACGCCAAAAGTTGTTGTCCAGTTTCTCCTGAGTACGCTGATACCCCATATGTGGGGGTAAACCACTGTTTGGGCACATGCCGGGGCTCGGAAGTGAAGTAGTGACGTTTTGAAATGCAGACTTTGATGGAATGCTCTGTGGGCGTCAAGTTGCGTTTGCAGAGCCCCTGATGTGGCTAAACAGTAGAAACCCCCCACAAGTGACCCCATTTTGGAAACTAGACCCCGAAAGGAACTTATCTAGATGTGTGGTGAGGACTTTGAACCCCCAAGTGCTTCACAGAAGTTTATAACGCAGAGCCATGAAAAAAAAAAAATATTTTCTCAAAAATGATTTTTAGCCTGCAATTTTTTATTTTCCCAAGGGTAACAGGAGAAATTTCACCCCAAAAGTTGTTGTCCAGTTTCTCCTGAGTACGCTGATACCCCATATGTGGGGGTAAACCACTGTTTGGGCACACGTCGGGGCTCAGAAGGGAAGTAGTGACTTTTGAAATGCAGACTTTGATGAAATGGTCTGCGGGCGTCACGTTGCGTTTGCAGAGCCCCTGGTGTGCCTAAACAGTAGAAACCCCCCACAAGTGACCCCATTTTAGAAATTAGACCCCACAAGGAACTTATCTAGATGTGTGGTGAGCACTTTGAACCCCCAAGTGCTTCACAGAAGTTTATAATACAGAGCCGTGAAAATAATAAATACGTTTTCTTTCCTCAAAAATAATTATTTAGCCCAGAATTTTTTATTTTCCCAAGGGTTACAGGATAAATTGGACCCCAAAAGTTGTTGTCCAGTTTCTCCTGAGTACGCTGATACCCCATGTGTGGGGGTAAACCACTGTTTGGGCACACGTCGGGGCTCAGAAGGGAAGTAGTGACTTTTGAAATGCAGACTTTGATGAAATGGTCTGCGGGCGTCACGTTGCGTTTGCAGAGCCCCTGGTGTGCCTAAACAGTAGAAACCCCCCACAAGTGACCCCATTTTAGAAACTAGACCCCCCAAGGAACTTATCTAGACATGTGGTGAGCACTTTGAACCCCCAAGTGCTTCACAGACGTTTACAACGCAGAGCCGTGAAAATAAAAAAATCATTTTTCTTTCCTCAAAAATGATGTTTTTGCAAGCATTTTTTTATTTTCACAAGGGTAACAGGAGAAATTGGACCCCAGTAATTGTTGCGCAGTTTGTCCTGAGTATGCTGGTACCACATATGTGGGGGTAAACCACTGTTTGGGCACACGTCGGGGCTCGGAAGTGAGGGAGCACCATTTGACTTTTTGAATACAAGATTGGCTGGAATCAATGGTGGCGCCATGTTGCGTTTGGAGACCCCTGATGTGCCTAAACAGTGGAAACCCCTCAATTCTACCTCCAACACTAACCCCCCCACACCCCTAACCCTAATCCCAACTGTAGCCATAACCCTAATCACAATCCTAACCCCAACACACCCCTAACCACAACCCTAACCCCAACACACCACTAACCACAACCCTAATTCCAACCCTAACCCTAAGGCTATGTGCCCACGTTGCGGATTCGTGTGAGATTTTTCTGCATCATTTTTGAAAAATACGCGGGTAAAAGGCACTGCGTTTTACCTGCGGATTTATCGTGGATTTCCAGTGTTTTTTTGTGCGGATTTCACCTGCGGATTCCTATTGAGGAACAGGTGTAAAACGCTGCGGAATCCGCACAAAGAATTGACATGCTGCGGAAAATACAACGCAGCGTTTCCGCGTGGTATTTTCCGCACCATGGGCACAGCGGATTTGGTTTTCCATAGGTTTACTTGGTACTGTAAACCTGATGGAAAACTGCTACGAATCCGCAGCGGCCAATCCGCTGCGGATCCGTAGTCAAATCCGCACCGTGTGCACATAGCCTAATTCTAAAGGTATGTGCACACGCTGCGGAAAACGCTGCGGATCCGCAGCAGTTTCCCATGAGTTTACAGTTCAATGTAAACCTATGGGAAACAAAAATCGCTGTACACATGCTGCAGAAAAACTGCACGGAAACGCAGCGGTTTACATTCCGCAGCATGTCACTTCTTTGTGTGGATTCCGCAGCGGTTTTACAACTGCTCCAGTAGAAAATCGCAGTTGTAAAACCGCAGTGAAATGCGCAGAAAAAACACGGTAAATCTGCCATAAATCTGCAGCGGTTTAGCACTGCGGATTTATGAAATCCGCAGCGGAAAAATCCGCAGAGGACCAGAATACATGTGCACATACCGAAACCCTAACCCTAACCCTACCCCTAACCCTAACCCTACCCCTAACCCTAACCCTACCCCTAACCCTACCCCTAACCCTAACCCTATTCTAACATTAGTGGAAAAAAAAATTCTTTATTTTTTTATTGTCCCTACCTATGAGGGTGACAAAGGGGGGAGGGTCTTTTATTATTTTTTTTATTTTGATCACTGAGATAGATTATATCTCAGTGATCAAAATGCACTTTGAACGAATCTGCCGGCCGGCTGATTCGGCGGGCGCACTGCGCATGCGCCCGCCATTTTGGAAGATGGCGGCGCCCAGGGAGAAGACGGACGGACCCCGGCAGGACCGGTAAGTATGATGGGGTGGGGGGGAGCACGGGGGGGGGGGGGGGATCGGAGCACGGGGGTGGTGGATCGGAACGCGGGAGAGGTGGAACGGAGCACGGGGGGTGGAACGGAGCACGGGGGGGTGGATCGGAGTGCAGGGGGGGTGATTGGAGCACGGGGGGGTGATTGGAGCACGGGGGGAGCGGACAAAAGCACGGGGGGAGCCGGAGCAGTGTACCGGCCAGATCGGAGGGCTGGGGGGGCGATCGGTGGGGTGGGGGCACATTAATATTTCCAGCCATGGCCGATGATATTGCAGCATCGGCCATGGCTGGATTGTAATATTTCACCCGTTATAATAGGTGAAATATTACAAATCGCTCTGATTGGCAGTTTCACTTTCAACAGCCAATCAGAGCGATCGTAGCCACGGGGGGGTGAAGCCACCCCCCCTGGGCTAAACTACCACTCCCCCTGTCCCTGCAGATCGGGTGAAATGGGAGTTAACCCTTTCACCCGGCCTGCAGGGACGCGATCTTTCCATGACGCCACATAGGCGTCATGGCTCGGATTGGCACCGACTTTCATGACGCCTACGTGGCGTCATGGGTCGGGAAGGGGTTAAGCAAAAAGTTTTATTGTACGAAAGTATCCATGATTAGGGATGAGAGAATCCGAACTGAAGCTAGTGTTTGGTACCGGACCCAGAGCACAAACTTTTAACCGAATGTCCAGTTTACTGTGCAGGTTTGCATGATGAATAAAGTTTGTTGAAAGGCAATCAACAAGCTTTTAGCCTATGGACACTTCCAAAGCCATCACAGCCATGTTAAGTATTGACATGTATGATTGTATAAATGCTGGATCATGGATGACGCAGCCTTGCTGCTCTGCCTAGCGTAGGGACAGGACACAGCTGGAGTGAGGGATATATTAGGTTTTGTGTGTGCACACTCTGTAAAAAAAAAGCCTCTCTTTGTGTAGTCTGCACTCAAGTCTGTGGGAGTAGTGTGCCCACAATCAATTTTTTTCTACTCTGCACCCGTGTCTGTGAGTGCAGTATGCCTAACCAATTTTTTGTACTCTGCATCCATGTCTGTGGGAGTAGTGTGCCTACAACCAATTTTTTGTACTCTGCACCCTGTATTTGTAGCAGTAGCGTGCATAAAAACAAATTGCTCTACTCTGCATCTGTGTATGTGGGAGTAGCGTGCCTCAAAAACACATCCAAAAATGAGGAGAGCAAGAAATAGGGGACATGGACGTGAACCTGGTGTTGCTGGTGTAGCTGCTGCTGGTGGTGGGGGTGTAGCTGCTGCAGGAAGATGACATGGTCGCTGTGTGCCTGCTACGTGCCCAAATGAAACCAAATCCTCTGGTGCACTAATTTGATACGATGTTCTGCGTCATATCATAGGGCTGAGTACCGCTACACCATTGTTGAGGCCAGAACATATTGAGGCAGTGTTAGATTAGATGGCTGAGATTGTCTCCAGTTTCTTTGCATTGTTTTCCACGTAGTCCCCTGCAGAAAACACAGAGTTGGTATCAGAGGACAATGGTCATCCAGCTTCCACCTCACCTGCTTGCAAATCAGCAATGCAGTCTGAGTCTCAAATCATGCATCAGTCTCTTCTTCTTTTTGATGAGTTCGCCACTGGGGTTCCATGGCCCATCCAACTGGACCTGCCCCAGAAGTGGAAGAGACTGAATGCACTGATGCCCAAGCACTTGTTATGTTGGAGGATGAGTACATGAAAGGGCTAGTGTACATGGTCAATGGACCACCGCATCACATCTTAGAGGATGATGAAACACAGTAGCAGTGTCGTTCTGAAGTGTGCAGACCAGCAAGGAGGGGAGGGGTGAAGGGTGAGTGGAAGATAAAGCAGGGGGGGGTGTTGGATGATAATTTCCTAGACCCCACATTGAGCGAAGGCCATCCTAGTGACATGTGCAGTTCAGAGGAAGAGGACATGGTCATGCTGCCCTGCTACTGCCCACTTCGCTGAGCAAATAAGAACACCAAAGCCAGCTCAAAGGAGTGCTCTGCATTTCTTCAGACAATGTGCTGAATAAAAGACATGGGTGGTTTGCACGCTATGCAGTCAGAGCCTGAAGCGAGGCATTAATATTCTGAATCTGAGCACCACCTGCATGTTGAGGCATCTGATTCCTAAACATGCGGTGCAGTGGAGTACACACCTTAAAAAGCATGACAGATTTGAGCCTCCTCCTGCTCCCTCATGTGCTGCGGTCCCGGTCTCTTCCTCCCACTCATGATCAACAGGGCCACCTACCTCCCTGCAAAGAGAGGATGTGACAGCACCACCACCACCACCACCAGCAGCAGTGTCACTGAGCATCTCTACTCCGTCCCATGGACGTGTTCAGCTCTCCATCCCCCAAACCCTTGAAAGAAAGAGGAAATAGCCCCTAACCACCCACAAACCATGGTTCTGAATGATAGCATTTCCAAATTTCTGACCATTGAAATGCTGCTATTCTGGCTGGTGGAGATGGACAGTTTTAAAAAACTGATGGCGGTGGTTGTCCTGCAGTACCTTGTTCCCAGCCGCCATTACTATTCCAGGTGGGCCATCCCTACACTGCACACACATGTTGCGGACCAAATCAGGTGTCCACTGAGCAACACCATTAGTGGCAAGTTCCACATAACCACCAATATGTGGACCTGTAAGCACGGCAAGGGAGATTACATCTCCCTAACTGCCCACTGAGTAAATGAAAGAGGCGTTCTAGTGCATGTCCTATCACCACCAAGGATTGTTGGACGTTTCTCTGTCCAGGCTACCTCCTCTGCTTCTTCCTCTGCCTCATCTGGTCACAGTAAGACCTTCACCACCAACTTAAGCATAGCCAGGGGGAAACGACAGCAGGCTGTTCTGAAACTGATCTGTATGGGCGACAAATCGCTTTTTCAGTGTACTTACCCTGCTGATGCTCACCTAATTGCTCTGCAGCGTCACTTCCGCCTTCCAGCTCTCCACCTCACATGCAACATACTAACAAGGTGGAACTCCACCTTGCATATATTGAAGACACTGTGCATGTAGCAGCAGGCAATAATGGAGTCTCAGCTGCAGCATGCGCGGGTGAATCACTCTGAGGAACAACGCCACTTCACCACCAAACAGTGGGCCTCGAGGAAGGACATGTGTGCTGTGTTCTGCTGCTTGGCATACTTCCCCAACATGGCCAGCACTGATGACCCCATCATGAGCATTACTATATCACTTCTATGCCTGCTGGGAAAAACACTTAATGTGATGATGGATGAGGTGATGGCACAGGAGGAAGGGGAGCAGGAGGAACAGGGACCATTCACACCGTTATCAGGCCTCTCATCCCCACATTCCTCAGAGGGTGGATTCCTGTACCAACAAGTATATAACTGTCCAGCCAGGGGACAGCTTTGGATGATGATGAGGAGGTGGTGGAACCATCTTCACAGCAGGATGGCATTCAAAGCAGCTCATGAGCATCACTGGAGCATGATTGGGGGATACAGTCAACCCAGACCATACACCTCCCAGTGATGACAGCTTGTCATTGCCTATGGGCTGCCTGGCACACATGAGCCAATACATACTGCTGTGCCTGATGTTATGATAGGCAATTCAGTAACACAATGTACATAGCGATCAGAGCACATACAGTGATCTGACAATAACCCAAAATAATAGAACGAGCTCTGAGACGAGGAAACTCTGTAGACCGCAATTCCTGATCCTCTCCAAACACAACTAGAGGCAGCTGTGGATTGCGCCTAACACTCCCTATGCAACTCGGCACAGCCTGAGAAACTAACTAGCCTGAAGATAGAAAAATAAGCCTACCTTGCCTCAGAGAAATACCCCAAAGGAAAAGGCAGCCCCCCACATATAATGACTGTGAGTAAGATGAAAAGACAAACGTAGGGATGAAATAGATTCAGCAAAGTGAGGCCCGATATTCTAGACAGAACGAGGATAGGAAAGATAACTTTGCGGTCTACACAAAACCCTAAAGAAAACCACGCAAAGGGGGCAAAAAGACCCTCCGTACCGAACTAATGGCACGGAGGTACACCCTTTGCGTCCCAGAGCTTCCAGCAAAACAAATAGACAAGCTGGACAGAAAAAATAGCAACAAATAGCAAAGAAGCACTTAGCTATGCAGAGCAGCAGGCCACAGGAATGATCCAGAGAAACACAAGTCCAACACTGGAACATTGACAGGAAGCATGGATCAAAGCATCAGGTGGAGTTAAGTAGAGAAGCAGCTAACGACCTCACCAGATCACCTGAGGGAGGAAACTCAGAAGCTGCAGTACCACTTTCCTCCACAAACGGAAGCTCCCAGAGAGAATCAGCCGAAGTACCACTTGTGACCACAGGAGTGAACTCTGCCACAGAATTCACAACAGTACCCCCCCTTGAGGAGGTGTCACCGAACCCTCACCAGAGCCCCCAGGCCGACCAGGATGAGCCACATGAAAGGCACGAACAAGATCGGGAGCATGGACATCAGAGGCAAAAACCCAGGAATTATCTTCCTGAGCATAACCCTTCCATTTAACCAGATACTGGAGTTTCCGTCTTGAAACACGAGAATCCAAAATCTTCTCCACAATATACTCCAATTCCCCCTCCACCAAAACCGGGGCAGGAGGCTCAACAGATGGGACCATAGGTGCCACGTATCTCCGCAACAATGACCTATGGAATACGTTATGTATGGAAAAAGAATCTGGAAGGGTCAGACGAAAAGACACAGGATTAAGAACCTCAGAAATCCTATACGGACCAATAAAACGAGGTTTAAACTTAGGAGAGGAAACCTTCATAGGAATATGACGAGAAGATAACCAAACCAGATCCCCAATACGAAGTCGGGGACCCACACGGCGTCTGCGATTAGCGATAAGTTGAGCCTTCTCCTGGGACAAGGTCAAATTGTCCACTACCTGAGTCCAAATCTGCTGCAACCTGTCCACCACAGTATCCACACCAGGACAGTCCGAAGACTCAACCTGTCCTGAAGAGAAACGAGGATGGAAACCAGAATTGCAGAAAAACGGCGAAACCAAGGTAGCCGAGCTGGCCCGATTATTAAGGGCGAACTCAGCCAAAGGCAAAAAGGACACCCAGTCATCCTGATCAGCAGAAACAAAGCATCTCAGATATGTTTCCAAGGTCTGATTGGTTCGTTCGGTCTGGCCATTAGTCTGAGGATGGAAAGCCGAGGAAAAAGACAAGTCAATGCCCATCCTACCACAAAAGGCTCGCCAAAACCTCGAAACAAACTGGGAACCTCTGTCAGAAACAATATTCTCTGGAATGCCATGCAAACGAACCACATGCTGGAAGAACAAAGGCACCAAATCAGAGGAGGAAGGCAATTTAGACAAGGGTACCAGATGGACCATCTTAGAAAAGCGATCACAGACCACCCAAATGACTGACATCTTTTGAGAAACGGGAAGGTCAGAAATAAAATCCATAGAGATATGTGTCCAAGGCCTCTTTGGGACCGGCAAGGGCAAAAGCAACCCACTGGCACGAGAACAGCAGGGCTTAGCCCGAGCACAAATCCCACAGGACTGCACAAAAGTACGCACATCCCGCGACAGAGAGGGCCACCAAAAGAATCTAGCCACTAACTCTCTGGTACCAAAGATTCCAGGATGACCAGCCAACACCGAACAATGAAGTTCAGAGATAACTCTATTCGTCCACCTATCAGGGACAAACAGTTTCTCCGCTGGGCAACGATCAGGTTTATTAGCCTGAAATTTTTGCAGCACCCGCCGCAAATCAGGGGAGATGGCAGACACAATTACTCCTTTCTTGAGGATACCCGCCGGCTCAGATAAACCCGGAGAGTCGGGCACAAAACTCCTAGACAGAGCATCACATTTTTAGAGCCCGGAAGGTACGAAATCACAAAGTCAAAACGGGCAAAAAACAACGACCAACGAGCTTGTCTAGGATTCAAGCGCTTGGCAGACTCGAGATAAGTCAAGTTCTTATGATCAGTCAATACCACCACGCGATGCTTAGCTCCTTCAAGCCAATGACGCCACTCCTCGAATGCCCACTTCATGGCCAGCAACTCTCGGTTGCCCACATCATAATTTCGCTCAGCAGGCGAAAACTTCCTGGAAAAGAAAGCGCATGGTTTCATCACTGAGCAACCAGAACCTCTCTGTGACAAAACAGCCCCTGCTCCAATCTCAGAAGCATCAACCTCGACCTGGAACGGAAGAGAAACATCTGGTTGACACAACACAGGGGCAGAAGAAAAACGACGCTTCAACTCTTGAAAAGCTTCCACAGCAGCAGAAGACCAATTGACCAAATCAGCACCCTTCTTGGTCAAATCGGTCAATGGTTTAGCAATACTAGAAAAATTGCAGATGAAGCGACGATAAAAATTAGCAAAGCCCAGGAACTTTTGCAGACTTTTCAGAGATGTCGGCTAAGTCCAATCATGGATGGCTTGGACCTTAACCGGATCCATCTCGATAGTAGAAGGGGAAAAGATGAACCCCAAAAATGAAACCTTCTGCACACCAAAGAGACACTTTGATCCCTTCACAAACAAAGAATTAGCACGCAGGACCTGAAAAACCGTTCTGACCTGCTTCACATGAGACTCCCAATCATCCGAGAAGATCAAAATGTCATCCAAGTACACAATCAGGAATTTATCCAGGTACTCACGGAAGATGTCATGCATAAAAGATTGAAACACTGATGGAGCATTGGCAAGTCCGAACGACATCACTAGATACTCAAAATGACCCTCGGGCATATTAAATGCAGTTTTCCATTCATCGCCTTGCCTGATTCTCACCAGATTATACGCACCACGAAGATCCATCTTAGTGAACCAACTAGCCCCCTTAATCCGAGCAAACAAATCAGATAACAATGGCAAGGGGTACTGAAATTTAACAGTGATCTTATTAAGAAGGCGGTAATCTATACACGGTCTCAGCGAACCATCCTTCTTGGCTACAAAAAAGAACCCTGCTCCTAATGGCGATGATGACGGGCGAATATGCCCCTTCTCCAGGGATTCCTTCACATAATTGCGCATAGCAGTGTGCTCAGGCACGGATAAATTAAACAGTCGACCTTTTGGGAATTTACTACCAGGAATCAAATTGATAGCACAATCACAATCCCTATGCGGAGGCAGGGCATCGGACTTGGGCTCATCAAATACATCCCGGTAATCAGACAAGAACTCTGGAACCTCAGAAGGGGTGGATGACGAAATTGACAGAAATGGAACATCACCATGTACCCCCTGACAACCCCAGCTGGACACCAACATGGAATTCCAATCCAATACTGGATTATGGGCTTGTAGCCATGGCAACCCCAACACGACCACATCATGCAGATTATGCAACACCAGAAAGCGAATAACCTCCTGATGTGCAGGAGCCATGCACATGGTCAGCTGGGTCCAGTATTGAGGCTTATTCTTGGCCAAAGGTGTAGCATCAATTCCTCTCAATGGAATAGGACACTGCAAGGGCTCCAATAACCCACAACGTTTAGCATAATCCAAGTCCATCAAATTCAGGGCAGCGCCTGAATCCACAAACGCCATGACAGAATACGACGACAAGGAGCATATCAAGGTAACGGACAGAAGAAATTTTGACTGTACAGTACCAATGGCGGCAGACCTAGCGAACCGCTTAGTGCGCTTAGGACAATCAGAGATAGCATGAGTGGAATCACCACAGTAGAAACACAGCCCATTCAGACGTCTGTGTTCTTGCCGTTCAACTCTGGTCATAGTCCTATCGCACTGCATAGGCTCAGGTTTAATCTCAGGTAATACCACCAAATGGTACACAGATTTACGCTCACGCAAGCGTCGACCGATCTGAATGGCCAAAGACATAGACTTATTCAAACCAGCGGGCATAGGAATTCCCACCATGACATCCTTAATGGCTTCAGAGAGACCCTTTCTGAAAATGGCTGCAAGCGCAGATTCATTCCATTGAGTGAGCACGGACCATTTTCTAAATTTCTGGCAATATAGCTCTATCTCATCCTGAGCCTGACAAAGAGCCAGCAAATTTTTTTCTGCCTGATCTACTGAATTAGGCTCATCGTACAGCAATCCAAGCGCCAGGAAAAACGCATCGATATCACTCAATGCAGGATCTCCTGACGCAAGAGAAAATGCCCAGTCCTGAGGGTCGCCACGCAAAAAAAATGACGATCCTAACCTGTTGCGCTGGGTCACCAGAGGAGCGAGGTTTCAAAGCCAGAAACAGTTTACAATTATTCTTGAAACTCAGAAATTTAGTTCTATCTCCAAAAAACAAATCTGGAATAGGAATTCTCGGTTCTAACAAAGAATTCTGAACCACAAAATTTTGAATATCTTGAACTCTTGCCGTGAGCTGATCTACACATGAAGACAGACCTTTAATGTCCATTGTAACACCTGTGTCCTGAACCACCCAAATGTCTAGGGGAAAAAAAAGACAAATCACAGTGCAAAGGAAAAAAAATGGTCTCAGAACTTCTTTTTTCCCTCTATTGAGAATCATTAGTACTTTTGGCTTCCTGTACTATTATGATAGGCAATTCAGTAACACAATGTACATAGCGATCAGAGCACATACAGTGATCTGACAATAACCCAAAATAATAGAACGAGCTCTGAGACGAGGAAACTCTGTAGACTGCAATTCCTGATCCTCTCCAAACACAACTTGAGGCAGCTGTGGATTGCGCCTAACGCTCCCTATGCAACTCGGCACAGCCTGAGAAACTAACTAGGCTGAAGATAGAAAAATAAGCCTACCTTGCTTCAGAGAAATACCCCAAAGGAAAAGGCAGCCCCCCACATATAATGACTGTGAGTAAGATGAAAAGACAAACATAGGGATGAAATAGATTCAGCAAAGTGAGGCCCGATATTCTAGACAGAACGAGGATAGGAAAGATAACTTTGCGGTCTACACAAAACCCTAAAGAAAACCACGCAAAGGGGGCAAAAAGACCCTCCGTACCGAACTAACGGCACGGAGGTACACCCTTTGCGTCCCAGAGCTTCCAGCAAAACAAATAGACAAGCTGGACAGAAAAAATAGCAACAAATAGCAAGAAGCACTTAGCTATGCAGAGCAGCAGGCCACAGGAATGATCCAGAGAAACACAAGTCCAACACTGGAACATTGACAGGAAGCATGGATCAAAGCATCAGGTGGAGTTAAGTAGAGAAGCAGCTAACGACCTCACCAGATCACCTGAGGGAGGAAACTCAGAAGCTGCAGTACCACTTTCCTCCACAAACGGAAGCTCCCAGAGAGAATCAGCCGAAGTACCACTTGTGACCACAGGAGTGAACTCTGCCACAGAATTCACAACAGCCTGAGCAATGACTGCTGAGTTCCTGATTGGTACCACTGCTGATTACTAGGTGGTCATCCTGCTGGATCCCCGCTACAAGCACAACATACTATTATTACTTCCAGCACTGAATCGAGATCGAGTTTGTCAGTCAGTGCTGGGGACTGGAAGAGTAAGGAGCTCGTCTCCAGACTAGAGTTGCAGTCTGAGTCAGAGAGGAAGTGAGAAGTATAGGAAAGCTTGGGAAGAGGAGCTGTGACCAAACTCATCCCAGAGCTCAGCGCTAGAACTGGACACCGGAGTCCTTGGCTGCAGGGTACCACGGTCTAAATCCAGCAGCTAAATCCAGAGGGCAGGGGATTGCAGGTTCCCTGGCTCCATCACACACCTAAAGGCACAGAAGCAGGTTAGAGCCCAGAGATGCCACGAGGAGCGACACTTGTGAAAGGCTCAAGCTGCCTGCCATGCGGGTAACGTTTTCTGTCAGAAAGTGAAAGGAACAGAGGACTGAGCATAGCTTTAGGCAGCAAGGACCTCAGAGAGAGAAGTGCAGAAAGGAGGCCTCCAACCCAGCTGGCTGAGTGGATATTAAATTGTTTCAGGCTGCCTGGACCTCCATTGTCATCTGTAACCAGTGCTCCGGTCTGCACCTCTATGCATCCAGTAAAGGTAAAGGAAACTACAACCCTGCTGTGTCCTCAAATTTGTTTGCTACACCATCTGCCCTGCACTACAACCACCATCATCATCTCATCACTTATACATACAGTTGTCCTGGGGTCTAGCTCTACCTGTGGAGAGCTGTACCAACTCTGCTGCATCACCCAAAGCCCCAGCGGACTCTGAAGCAGCGTCGGCTAACACCTTTATTGCCAAGTACCACAGGTGGCATCACAAACTATTTCATTTATCCCCTCTCCTATTCCCCTTTTTCATTTTTATTGGACGCCCAGGGCCATGGACCGGGTCACTGCTGCCGCTATATATCCCCTTTAAGACCACTGCCAGCCCAGTACCGAGTACCCCATGGCCCTTGGGGGCACTCCAACAGCATTCCCACCTGACAGGGGTGACTCAGTGGAAGAACAAGGCAAAGGAGGAGGAAATCAACACAGCTGGGGCACCACTACCACTTTGGAAGGCAATGTTAACATGGCCGAAATTTGGCAAAACTTTCTCAGAACGCCACTACATGTGGCACCACCATCTGATGGTCTGTATTAGCAGGAGTCAGCATTACAACAACATGGTTGAAGAGTACATGTTCACAAGTCTCTATGAACTAACAGAGAGGTTTGACCCATTTAACTTTTGGGTCTCCAAATTGGACACATGGCCTAAGCTTGCCCTGTATGCCTTGGAGGTGCTGGGATGCCCTGCAGAAAGTATACTGTCCGACTGTGTGTTTAGCATGGCAGAGGGTGTGATCTTCCTGTACACAGCCAACGTGTGAAAGCTAACATTCATTCAAATGAACCAGGTATGGATCCCACAGGTGTTAATAGCTTTGGCTGACTAGGCTATATCAACTGCACACAGCCATTGTTCAACTCTATTTGCCATTCATTTAATTTCGGGGCCTCCCCAAATAAAAAAATAATGTTGGCTACCTCCTCCTCTGCCTCATCCACCTATACCGCCACGTTCCACCTCCACCTCCTCCTTCGCTTAAATCTCCACCTTATGGAGGAGTCAGTTCCCCAAGAAAAAATGAACCCCCCAAAACAAAATACAAAAACAGTGTTGGATACCTCCTCCCCTGCCTCTTCCAGCTAGCTCATCCACCTCCACTTGGACCTCCACCACCTGGTTCTAAATTGTTTTTTTTTTTAATTCTATGTTCTTTTAAATCCATTCCTTAGAAAAAAGGAAAAAAAAACAAATAGCAACCCCTCCCCCCCCAAAAAAAACTGTTGAATACCTCCTCCCCTGCCTCTTTTACCTCACCACTACATCCACCTCCACATCCTCCTCGACTTGGACGTCCGCCTCCTGGTTAAAGATTATTATTTCTTATTTTGTTTTGTTCTATGTTATTTTAACTCATTTTCCTATCCATATTTGTTTGCTCTTACCCACATTGTGCTTCAGTTTGCAGCCCCTAGCCCATTCTATGACCATTTTACCGCCATTTTAAAGCACCGGAGTTCAGGTCCCCATTGTCTTCTATTGGGTGTGGGGTCAAGTTCAGGGTCAAGTTCGGATACTGAACCAAACTTTGAACTATAGGTCGGCCGAACCCAAACACTCACAGGTCTGCTCATCCCTATTCATTTGTAATGAACTTTGCTTTTCAAGGTCCAATTTTAGTTTTCAAGACAAAATGCGCATACATTTTGATTACAGGGAAAACTATTCTTGTAAAGTAAAATATGTGACCATTTCATTTAGATTACTTGTCATTTATTTAAGATATTATTTTATAGTTATCAAACATTAGTCTCATATTGAATAGCAATATATGCACTGCTCAAAAAATAAAGGGAACACTAAAATACCACATCCTAGACATCTCTGAATGAAATATTCCAGTTGCAAATTTTTATTCATTGCATAGTGGAATGTGTTCAGAACAATAAAACATAACAATTATCAATGTAAATCAAAATGAATATCCCATGGAGGTCTGGAGTTGGAATGATGCTCAAAATCAAAGTGGAAAATCAATTTACAGGCTGATCCAACTTCAGTGGAAATGCCTCATGACAAGGAAATGATGTTCAGTTGTGTGTGTGGCCTCCACGTGCCTGTATGAGCTCCCTACAATGCCTGGGCATGGTCCTGATGAGGCTGCGGATGGTCTCCTGAGGGAACCAACATTCAAAAGTGACCAAAACATCAGCCAGAAAGCATTGGTACTGAGATGTGGTATGTGGTCCCCACCTGTAGAACCTCTCCTTTATTGAGTGTGTCTTGATAATTGCCAGTAATTTCCATATGTTCTCTATTCCATTTGCACAACAGCATGTGAAATTGATTGTCAAACAGTGTTGCTTCCTAAGTGACCAGTTTGGTTTCACAGCAGTTTGATTTACTTGGAGTGAGATTCTGTTGTTTAAGTGTTCCCTTTATTTTTTTGAGCAGTGTATATATACAGTATCTCACAAAAGTGAGTACACCCTTTACATTTTTGTAAACATTTTATTATATTTTTTCATGGGGCAACATTGAAGATATGACACTTTGATACAATGTAAAGTGGTACAGTGTGCTTATATAACAGTGTAAATTTGGTGTGCAATCTAATTAACTCAACACACAGCCATTAATGTCTTAACCCCTGGCAACAAAAAGGAGTACACCCCTAAGTGAAAATGGCAAATTGTGCCCAAAGTGTCAATATTTTGTGTGGCCAGCATTATTTTCAAGCACTGCCTTAACTCTCTTGGGCATGAAGTTCACTTTTTTTCAGTCAAGATGTGGTGCAGAGTGTACATTGATGAGAAAAAAATGAACTTTTTTGAATTTACAAAATGGCTACAATGAAACAAAGAGAGAAAAATTTAAAGGGGTATGAATACTTTCCGTAACCACTGTATATATACATAGGTTGCATATTTTTTTGGATCTAGTGATTAACTGTAATATTGCTATAATGCTAATAGGAGGAACTATGGCTTATGAGGTTGGTGTGCCTGGTGTTCTCACAAATCTGTGTACTCATCTTGTGTACCTTCATCACACATTAGTCCAGTCCAGCCTGAGGCACAAGAGCAGCCATATGGATCTATGAGGCAAAACATTTGTGACTTGCACGTCTCCTTTTCTCCACAGGTCTCCTTGCAGGTTCTTCCAAATCTGTGTTCACCACATGCTACGGAAAAGCATTGTACATTGGTTAAGATGATTGTTTTGTGAGTTTTTGATGTTGCAGATTTTCTGGACCTATTAAGTAAATTGATTACCGTATATACTCGAGTATAAGCCGACCCGAGTATAAGCCGACCCCCCTAATTTTGCCACAAAAAACTGGGAAAACTTATTGACTCGAGTATAAGCCTAGGGTAGAAAATGCAGCAGCTACCGGTGAATTTCAAAAATAAAAATAGATGCTCCATACCGTTCATTATTGCCCCATAGATGCTCCATATACAACTGTGCTATATAGAATGCTCTGCACCGTTCATTATTGCCCCATAGATGCTCCTTATAAAGCTGTGCCATATAGAATGCTCTGCACCGTTGATTATGGCCCCATAGATGCTCCTTATAATGCTGTGCCATATAGAATGCTCTGCACCTTTGATTATGGCCCCATAAATGCTCCTTATAATGCTGTGCCATATATGCTCTGCACCTTTGATTATGGCCCCATAGGTGTTCCTTATAATGCTGTGCCATATAGAATGCGGCTGCAATAAAAAAAAAAATCACATACTCACCTCTCTTCTCAGGACGCCAGCGCTTTCAATAATTACCTGCTCCTCGTGCGGCTCCGTCTCCAGCACTGACGCTCAGCAGAGGGCGCGCACTGACTACGTCACAGCGCCCTCTAACCTGAGCGTCACTGCTAGAGGACGCTGCAGACGGAGCCGCACCGGAGCAAGGAGCAGGTAATTATAGCACTGCACTCCCCTTACCTGCTGCGGCGCGGTCCCTGCAGTCCCTGGCTTCTCCGGCGCTGCAGCTTCTTCCTGTAATTGAGCGGTCACATGGCACCGATCATTTACAGCAATGAATATGCGGCTCCTCCCCTATGGGAGGTGGAGCCGCCTATTCATTTCTGTAATGAGCGGTGCCATGTGACCGCTCAGTACAGGAAGAATCTGCAGCGCCGGAGAAGCCAGGGACTGCAGGGACCGCGCCGCAGCAGGTAAGTATGACTACACAGCCCCCGCTCCCCATCCCCTGCCGACACCCGGGTATATGACTCGAGTATAAGCCGAGAGGGGGACTTTCAGCCCCAAAAAATGGGCTGAAAATCTCGGCTTATACTCGAGTATATACGGTACTTTTGTTTTTTTTCAAAGTTTTTAGTGTGTTTTTCTTGCATGTGTTTTTATTGCTCTTTTGACGCTGCAGTTTTTATCTTATTTTGGTGTGTCATATTTTAAACAAAACTTTTTGTTTTTGATATTTCTGAGTGTTTGGCTTTGACAAAACTTTATTAATGTGGATTACATGCATTTTTAGCACGTTTCTGCAACAGAGCACTTTTTGTACCTGTGGATTTTATGCATCTAATGCAAGCCTACGGGGAAAATCTGCATATAAAACTCAGTGTATCCACAATAAAAATTGACGTGTTGTGGATTTCAAACACACATCGCAGGTCTGTTTAAGCTGCCTAAAAAATACTGTGGGCATGAACTTTCTATAAATCCCATCTATTTTACTGGAAGATGCTGAATTTATTGCGCTGCAAAAATACACAGTGTGAAAACTCACTAATATCTCAATGTGGGGATTTAATCTTAGGTTAGGTTCCCACAATGAGTATTAAGTGAGCTTTTGATGCTGCTGATTTTCTGCAGCATTTTAGCACCTATGATATACACAGTATGATGTCCCCTTCATATGAGCCTTCGCATAGCTTGCGCAAAGTAGTGACATCATCATGCCTGCTGCCTTCTCAGACACAAAGGCTCAAAGGCGTAAGATGATGGCTCCCTGTTCCATCATTGTGTTCACCGGTATCTGTATCCCCAGGATGATGGTCCCTCTATCCAGGCTGGACAGGAACGGCCAAAAGGCTGCACTTGGCTCGCGGTCCACCCATATCTGGTCTAGGCTTCATCTACGTAAAGTATAGCTGGAGAATGTGGATGGTGAAGTAGAACTGAACTGCTACCACCATGAATTTAATAAAAAATGCAGGTTTAAATGTCAGTCTTGAAGAAAGACCCTACCCACATTTTAAGATAGTGACAATTTTTTTTTCTGCTTGTAAATATTTTTTTCCTGTTTTATTTTTAATTTAGACAATTGTAGCAAATGCTCCTAGATCGAATTTTTTTGCAAAATGTATAATACACTGTGTGCAGAATTATTAGGCAAGTTGTATTTTGATCACATGATACTTTTTATAGATGTTGTCCTACTCCAAGCTGTTCAGGCTTGTGAGCCAACTATCAATTAAGTAAATCAGGTGATGTGCATCTCTGTAATGAAGAGGGGTGTTGTCTATTGACATCAAAACCCTACGTAAGGTGTGCTTAATTATTAGGCAACTTTCTTTCCTTTGGCAAAATGGGTCAGAAGAGAGATTTGACGGGCTCTGAAAAGTCCAAAATTGTGAGATGTCTTGCAGAGGGATGCAGCAGTTTTGAAATTGCCAACCTTTTGAAGTGTGATCACCGAGCAATCAAGTGTTTCATGGCAAATAGCCAACAGGGTCGCAAGAAGCGTGTAGGGCAAAAAAAGCGCAAAATAACTGCCCATGAATTGAGGAAAATCAAGCGTGAAGCTGCCAAGATGCCATTTGCCACCAGTTTTGCCATATTTCAGAGCTGCAACATTACTGGAGTAACAAAAAGCACAAGGTGTGCGATACTCAGGGACATGGCCAAGGTAAGGAAGGCTGAAAAACGACCAACTTTGAACAAGAAACATAAGATAAAACGTCAAGACTGGGCCAAGAAATATCTCAAGTCTGACTTTTCTACGGTTTTATGCACTGATGAAATGAGAGTGACTCTTGATGGGCCATATGGATGGGCCAGAGGCTGGATCAGTAAAGGGCAGAGAGCTCCAGTCCGACTCAGATGCCAGCAAGGTGAAGGTTGGGTACTGGTATGGGCTGGTACCATCAAAGGTGAACTTGTGGGACCTTTTCAGGTTGAGGATGGAGTGAAGCTGAATTCCCAGACCTACTGCCAGTTTCTGGAAGACAACTTCTTCAAGCAGTGGTACAGGAAGAAGTCGGTATCGTTCAAGAAAAACATGATTTTCATGCAGGACAATGCTCCATCACATGCCTCCAACTACTCCACAGTGTGGCTGGCCAGTAAAGGTCTCAAAGAAGAAAAAATAATGACATGGCCCCCTTGTTCACCTGATCTGAACCCCATAGAGAACCTGTGATCCCTCATAAAATGTGAGATCTATGGGGAGGGAAAACAGTACACCTCTCGGAACAGTGTCTGGGAGGCTGTGGTGGCTGCAGCATGCAATGTTGATTGTAAACAGATCAAGTAACTGACAGAATCTGTGGATGGAAGGCTGTTGAATGTCATCATAAAGAAAGGTGGCTATATTGGTCACTCATTTTTTGGGTTTTGTTTTTGCATGTCAGAAATGTTTATTTCCAAATTTTATGCAGTTATATTGGTTTACCTGGTGAAAATAAAGAGATGGGAATATATTTGGTTTTTATTAAGTTGCCTAATTCTGCACAGTAATAGTTGCCTGCACAAACAGATATCCTCCTAAGATAGCAAAATCTAAAACACCCCACTCCAACTTCCAAAATTATTAATCTTTGATATTTAGTAGTCTTTTGGGTTGATTGAGAACATAGTTGTTGATCAATAATAAAAATAATCCTCTAAAATACAACTTGCCTAATAATTCTGAACACAGTGTAATATACGAAATGTAAAGAATAAGCATTTGGCCATCTCATATCTACAAATGGTCTTTGTATACCATTTCGTACCCTTTTAAACAGAACTTTAAGCCAGTAAGTGGCATCTGCATTTCCTATGGCCCGTTTTAATATGCCTACACATATTCTGATTTGGTCAACAGCTGCTCATTTTCCACTGTTTATTGGTATTTTCTTAACTAAATTGGTCTATAATTTCACAAGTTAAGGAATATGCTTCATTCATTATTTGACACAAAGTGAAGAAGTGTATGAATCCTATGGCTAATGCTCACCCATTTCACATGTAGTCCCCATGAATCCTGGAGGGCAGATACATTCCCCTGTTTCCTCATGACAAACCCCATTGTTGTTGCATTCAGGGCAGGTTTTGTTACACTGTGGTCCCCAATTCTGTGCTCCACATCCTGGAAAATAAAAATGATGCAACATGGCAGAATTCAATATCAAAGACTTCTGACTGCCTAATATTGCTGGATGGCTGCCAACTTTTTATAACTGTTCTATACAATAACATACAGCTCTGGCAAGAATTAAGAGACGACTGCAAAATATTCAGTTTGTCTGAATTTTCTCTTTCTTGGTATATTTTTGGGTAAAATGTAAATTGTTCTTTTATTTTATAAACTTCTGACAACATGTCTCCGAATTTCCAAGCAATACATTTTGTATTTTTTTTTCTGACCAAAGAAAAATGGTCGAAATAAAAAAAACAGTGCTTGCAGACCTCAAATAATGCAAATATAACAAGTTCATAATCATTTAGAAACAACAATACCTAGTGTTTTAACTCAGGAAGAGTTCAGAAATCAATATTTTGTGTAATAACCATGATTTTTAATCACAGCTTTCATGCGTCTTGGCATGCTTTCCACCAGTCTTTCACACTGCAGTTCTTCTTTGTTTGATGGCTTGTGACTATCCATCATCCTCTTGATTACATCCCAGAGATTTTCAATGGGGTTCAGGTCTGGAGTTTGGGCTGCCCATGACAGGGTTTTGATGTGGAGGTCTTCTAATTTTTGCCAGAGTTGTATTTGTTCTCATTATTCTTAACATAAGGTAATTCTACCTTTTTTAAGTATTTGCTATATTTTAATACCAAAAATGCATATAATGTATCACTTGCTTTATAATACAGAACACTAAATCTAAGCATTTCTGCTTCTTATCTATCACCCTATCCTAACAGGAAGAGTATATTTACACAGCACCATTTATGTACATTGTAGGATGGCAAACAATTAAAAAAGAACAGTCATCACTTTTACTACTATAACTTAAACAGAGAATCGATAGTACTGGTGCTCAAAGCTATACGGCAAAATATCAATCTAAGTCTATGTTTACACAGAGTTTTTGAGGAGTTAAAAAATCATGTGTTTTTCAAACAGAAACCACTTCAGGAACACTCTTATTCTGTCTCGATTTTAAAGCGTTTTCTTTTCCTAGAGAGTTTCCTCAAGTGGTTTTGAAGAGTTTTGGAAGAGTTTTTTCTCCTGTTCTTTGCCGCCTTTGAATTGCCAATGCATAGATTGTAGAAGTATCTTTCAAGATCTTCATATAAGTGACATGCATATTGGGGTTTTTTCACCCAGAAATTTTTCAAAAAGTCTTCTAGTGAAAAAAAAGAGACAAGAAACTCCCGATACTGAATGAACAGCAAAGTGGAATTGCCATTAAATGAATGGAAACAAATTTCCAAGAGGGTTTTTTTGATGAAGACTTGCTGAAAAAGAAACAAAAAAAAAATGAGTGCAAATAAACCCTAAAGATTCATTCACATATGGTTCTTTAGGTTTAGGAAGCATCTATTTTGAGTTGCGAAAAAACACCATAAGCTCATACATTTTTTACAAGTGTTTTTGAGCCATTTTATTCTATGCAAAATTAGAATATCATCAAAAAGTTACCGTAATTTATTTCAGTTCTTACTTCACACTTGACCTTGGAAATCAAGGTCCCAGAGTCTGGGGGAAGAGTGGAGAAACAGTCAATCCAAACTGCTTGAGGTCTAGTGTCAAGTTTCCACAATCAGTGTTGGTTTGGGGAGTCATGTCATCTGCTGGTGTAGGTACAGTGTGTTTTATCAAGACCAGAGTCAGCGCCGCCATCTGCAAGGAAATTTTAGAGCACTTCATGCTTCCCTCTGCTGACAAACTTTTTGCTGATGGAAATTTCATTCTCCAGCAGGATTTGGCACCTGTCCACACTGCTAAAACCATCAATATCTGGTTTAAAAACAACAGTATCACTGTGCATGATTGGCTAGCAAACTCGCCTGACCTTAACCCATAGAGAATCTATGGGTAATTGCCAAGAGGAAGATGAGAAACACCAGACCCCACAATGCAGATGAGCTGAAGGCTGTTATTAAAGCCACTTGGGCTTCCATAACACCTCAGCAGTGCCACAGGCTGGTCGCCTACATGCCACATTGATGCAGTAATTGATGCCAAAGGAGCCCCAACCAAGTATTGAGTCCCTTAACTCAACATACATTTCAGTAGGCCAACAATTCGGATTTTAAAATCATTTTTTCAAGCTGATGTTATAAAGTATTCTAATTTACTGAGACTTTAGGGTTATCATTGGCTGTAAGCCATAATTATCAACATTAACAGAAATAAAAACTTGAAATTATCACTCTGTTTTTAATGACTCTATCTGATATGTGAGTTTCACTTTCTGCATTGAAGGACTGAAATAAATTTACTTTTTGATGATATTCTAATCTTGTGAGATGCACTTGTATCTGCTGTTGCCAAAGAGTCTAATAGCCTAAGGAGATACAAAAACCAATATTGTCTCAAATCCACTGTACCTAGTGAGCACATCAGTTATGGACTGTGGTACTGATTTTCCTAAGTTGGGTGGACAACATAATGAATAGCTATCAATATTTACTGGTCAGGGTCCATTAAAGTGAAATGATTAATTACAGCTTCTCTGGACTTCTAAGGTTCTAGAAGGTTCATGCAAACAACATCATTGGTGGACTAGGATGTTGAAGTTATAAATAGTTAAATTATTCATACTAATATGCCAAGTGAAGAGATAATACACACTTTCCTGATGGCCTAGGGTAGTTAAGGGGTTACTGTTAACTCTTTGATTGGTAATTGCCTCAACCCTCAATGATCTAGAGTACAAAAAGGTTTTAGTCCAAAAGCCCTGTTGGGTTTTGGTACAGAAGGGGTCATTAACAACATCCCTTGTCTAGAGTGGTTAAGGAGTTATTATCAGTATATCTCATGGTCTAAGGTAGTGAAGCATTCCCATTTCTCTGAGAGAAAAAAAGACCTTGTTTTAAGCATCTCAGGTGGTCTTGGGAAGTTTACTGGTCTGTATGCTTGACTTGAGATGGTTAAATGTGTAAAAATAAAAAATACTATGTGACATTAAAAAAAAATCTCCCCACCTACAGCTCACGGAGAACTGGGGAATCATTACAGTATGGGGGTAACTGGTGTAAAAGTGCAGTATACTGCTTTTTATTGATAGCTAAGGGGAAAAAATGCAGTGACAAGTCCTAATTAATATACAATCTCATCAATCTCATAATAAGACAAATTGGTGCATTTTTAATTTAGCAGTAGTTTAATTTATGCAAGAATTACTTCAGCAGTACATAAAATATTAGGTAAACTTACGTCTGACGATTAATCTGATAAAGGCAGTGTTAAAGTGATTGCCACCAATGTAACGTACTAAGTAGGTACTTGCGTCACTGGGCTGAACATTTGCAAAAGAATATTCCAATAGAGGTGGCACTTCATGCTTTGGTACAGAATGGAGGAAGGAATCTAAAGATAAAGAAGGTTATTATATAGCTAAGGATAAGTTTATTTAATAGAATGATAAAATGGCATGAAATTCAGATTCCCTTAATACCATAATTAACAAATGATTTTTCTTTCCCCGGAACATCACACATTCGTATTAATGTACCACATATGGAATGATATTTATGTTATTTATGTATAAATAAAAAAAAATTACAATGAGTAATGGATTTATGGATGTACTACAAGGAAATGTACCAGGTCCTGGACTCACTGTTCTTGTAGAATACAGCATCTTCATCCTTAGGAAACTTCTTCACAAAACTTACAGTGACATTGTCTCCTCTACTTGCAGTGACAGTCAATGAAATTGGATTAAAGGAAGCTGGAAAATCAGAAATCGATATTATTAATGAAAATAAAAATATGAAAATCACTGATAGCTGCACAAAACGTAATTAAACTACATTTATGCATCAATTATCTTTTATATATATTATTCACAACTTACTGTATAGTCAGACGAATAAAAAAGCAGCCAGAGAACTACACTTTACCTGCACCTGTTCTAGCTGTCAAAGGGTAAAAAGTAAATGTAAAGAATACTTCTTGTTTTGTAAAACATTTAGTACATCATAGACACTTGTCACAATTCTTATTACTTGGGTTTCAGAAGCAGATTCTACTAATTGCGAGAACTAAGGATTCCAGGAACTCTTCTAAGTGCATTGAAGGTTTGGCGTAGATATCTTCTAATTTTGCCCAGCATGTAAGGAGAATGTATTTAAAAATTTTTGGTAGATATTTTCGAATTCTAAGACTCTCTGAGAACAGTTATACTGGAGGCACAAACATTTTTACTGTTTTCTTTGTATATAACATGCAGCAGGGTGTGCCTGTTTTGTGGCAGCTGAAATATGTTGGCGTTGATGGTCAGAAAAGTGGCTACAGAGCAATGAAGTCTCTAGGAAAAAATGAAGCACTGCTCCTACTTTCTAGGATTGATTGCTCTCAGATCAATCTTTTTTCAACTGGCTAACATGGTACCAAAACTTTTTTTTACTTTACTGGGAGAGACAGAGAGGTTGTAAACCAAGATCTATGCTCTGTTCCAATGGAGGGGAGTTCATTTTCCTGAAGGGCTACACTGTTGTGGAGGGCCAAACCAATAGACTGAAATGAATTATGCTCAATATTAATATTAACATATTCATTATATTTATTTATTTGAATATTAACTGTATCATTTAATATTGAGCAGAATTAAGTATGCTGACATCCCCCTATAAACTATACTAGCTGAAGAGCCCGGCGTTGCCTGGGCATAGTAATGGGCATAGTAAATATCTGTGGTTAGTTATAGCACCTCACTTCTCTTATTTCCCCATCACGCCTCTCATTTTCCTCCTCACATCTCTCATTTTCTCCCTTACACCTCTCATTTTCCCCCTCACTCCTCTTATTTTCCCCTCACTCCTATCATTCCCCCCTAACACTTATCATTTCGACCTCACATCTGTCATTTTCTGATCACTCCACTATTTTCCCACACTCCTCTCATTTGCACTCACACCTTTTGATTTTCACCTCACACCCCTCATTTTCACCTCACACCTCTCATTTTCCCCTCAGTATATACATGTTTGTCATCTCCCTTATATATAGTATACACCTGTATGTCATCTCCTGTATATAGTATGTACCTGTATGTCATCTCCCCTGTAAATAGTATATACCTGCTGTATGTCATCTCCTCCTGTATATTGTATATACCTATGTGTAATCTCCTCCTGTATATAGTATATACCTGTATGTCATCTCTTCTGTATATACTATATACCTGTATGTCAACTCCTCCTATATATAGTATATACCTGTATGTGATTTCCTGTATATAGTATATACCTGTGTCATCTCCCCTGTATATAGGTTATACCTTCTGTATGTCATCTCCTCCTTTATATACCTATGTGTCATCTCCTCTTTTATATAGTATATACCTGTATGTCATCTCCTGTATATAGTATATACGTGTGTCATCTCCTCCTGTATATAGTTACCTTTGTGTCATCTGCTCCTGTATATAGCATATACCTGTGTGTCATCTCCTCCTGTATATAGTATGTACCTGTATGTCATCTCCTCCTGTATATAGTATATACCTGTGTGTCATCTCCTCCTCTATATAGTATGTACCTGTATGTCATCTCCTCCTGTATATAGTATATACCTGTGTGTCATCTCCTCCTGTATACACTATATACCTGTGTGTCATCTCCCCTGTATATAGTATACACCTGTGTGTCATCTCCCCTGTATATAGTGTATACCTCTGTGTCATCTCCCCTGTATATAGTATGTACCTGTATGTCATCTCCCCTGTATATAGTATATACCAGTGTGTCATGTCCTCCTGTAAATAGTATATACCTGTATGTAATCTCCTCCTGTATCTAGTATATACCTGTGTGTCATCTCCCCTGTATATAGTATATATGTGTGTCATCTCCTCCTGTATATAGTATATACCTTTGTGTCATCTCCTCCTGTATATAGCATATACCTGTGTGTCATCTCTCCTGTATATAGTATATATCTGTGTGTCATCTCCCCTGTATATAGTATATATCTGTATGTCATCTCCTCCTGTATTAGGCCTCGTTCATACGTTATTTGGTCAGTATTTTTACCTCAGTATTTGTAAGCTAAATTGGCAGCCTGATAAATCCCCAGCCAACAGGAAGCCCTCCCCCCTGGCAGTATATATTAACTCACACATACACATAATAGACAGGTCATGTGACTGACAGCTGCCGTATTTCCTATATGATACATTTGTTGATCTTGTAGTTTGTCTGCTTATTAATCAAATTTTTATTTTTGAAGGATAACACCAGACTTGTGTGTGTTTTAGGGCGAGTTTCATATGTCAAGTTATGTGTGTTGAGTTGCATGTGGCTACACGCATTTAGCGACTTTTGTGAGATGAGTTTTGTGTGTCAACATGCGTGTAGCAACTTTTTGTGTCGAGTTGCATGTGACAGGTTAGGGTAACAAGTTGTGTGCAGCGAGTTTTGCGCATGGCGAGTTTTGCGCGTGGCGAGTTTTATGTGTGGTGCGTTTTGAGTATGTGCAAGTTTTGTGTGAGGCAACTTTTGCATGTGTTGCAACTTTTGTGCATGTGGCAATTTTCCGCGTGTGCAAGTTTTGCGTGTGGCGAGTTTTCCATGAGGTGAGTTTTGCACGTGTGGCGAGTTTTGTGTGAGCCTAGTTTTGCATGTGGCGAGTTTTGCGCGTGGCGAGATTTGAGCGGCAACTTTTGTGTTTCGACTTTTATGTGGTGAGGTTGGTGTATGTGTGGTGAAATGTGTGCTGAGGGTGGTATATGTGTTCAAGCACGTGGTAGTGTGTGGCGCATTTTGTGTGTGTGTGTTCATATCCCCGTGTGTGGTGAGTATCCCATTTCGGGGCCCCACCTTAGCAACTTGACGGTATATACTCTTTGGCGCCATCGCTCTCACTCTTTAAGTCCCCCTTGTTCACATCTGGCAGCTGTCAATTTGCCTCCAACACTTTTCCTTTCACTTTTTTCCTATTATGTAGATAGGGGCAAAATTGTTTGGTGAATTGGAACACGCGGGGTTAAAATTTTGCCTCACAACATAGCCTATGACACTCTCGGGGTCCAGACGTGTGACTGTGCAAAATTTTGTGGCTGTAGCTGCGACGGTGCAGATGCCAATCCCGGACATACACACATACACACATACACCCACACATTCAGCTTTATATATTAGATGATCCCACACACATACCCCCTATATACCATCTGATCCCGCACACAGCCCACTATATATAATAAGAGCCCCCACATAGCCTCCTATATACAGTATGAGCCCCCACATAGCCTCCTATATACAGTGTGAGTTCCCACATAGACTCCTATACACAGTGTAAGCCTCCACACAGCTTTCTATATGTAGTGTAAGCTCCCAGATAGCCTCCTATATATGGTTTGAGTCCCACATAGCCTTCTATACACAGCATGAGCCCTCACATAGCTTCACTATATACAACGTGAGCCCCGACATAACCTCACTATATACAGTGTGAGCCCCCACATAGCTTTGCTATATACAGCATGAGCCCCCTCATAGCCTCTCTATACAGCATGAACCCTATCATAGCCTCACTATATACAGTGTGAGCCCCACATAGTCTCCATATATACAATGTGAGCCCTGCATAGCTTTCATATATAAAGTGTAAGCCCCACATATCCTCCTATATACAGTGTGAGCCCCCACATAGCCTCTCTATATACAATGAGCCCCCACATAGCCTTTCTATATACAATATGAGCCTCAAAATAGCGTCCCCATATACAATATGAGCCCGCAAAAAGCCTCCAATATACAGCATGAGCCCCCACATAGCCTACTATATACAGAAGGAGCCCCCCATAGTCTCCAATATACAGTGTGAGCTCCACATAGCCTCCATATATACAGTGTAAAGCCTACATAGCCTCCAAACATACAGCTCTGGCAAAAATTAAGAGTCCACGGCAAAATTTTCAGTTTGTCTGATTGTTCTCTTTAAAGGTAATTTTTTGAGTAAAATGTAAATTGTTCTTTTATTCTATAAACTACTGACAACATGTCTCCGAAGTTCCAAGCAATAAATTTTGTATTTATTTTCTAAAAATGAGAAATGGTCAAAATAATAAAAAAATGCCTTGCTTGCAGACCTCAAATAATGCAAAAAAAAAAAACTATTTCATAATCATTTAGAAACAACAATTCTAATTGTTGCAACTCTGTCGGCATCACTGCATAGCCTCCCATCCCTCACACACCATCTTACCTACTGCTCCAGGTCATGTTGTGGTCTCAGTCTGCTGCCGCCTCCATGCTCTGTGTCTCTTGCTTTCTGCCTGCTCTCTGCATGCTTCCTGGCTGTGTGCATAGGGGGAAGGCACCAGAACTCTCTGGTTCTTATAGAATCAGGGCGCACCTGTCTAATGTGTTCCTGACCAACTACCAAGAGGCCTCCAGTATTTAGGGCAGCTCCACCCTGTGGACTGGGCCTGTTCAATGTCTAAACTCAGTTAGTGTTTTGCTTCTGAGCTGCCAGGCCTTGCTCTGTGTTCCCCCTTCTCTGGAGGTTCTACTCCTAGCTTTGCCTTGATCTTGTCTGTCTGCCCTCCAGGAGGCTGTATATCCTGGTCTCAGCGTTTTTGTTCTTGCCTTAATCTTGTTGTCCGCTCTCCAGGAGGCAGAATATCCTGGTCCCTGTGTCTTTGTTCTTGTACCTTGTCTTGTTCCATTACCTTGTCTGAACTTTGTCCTACCTCTGTCTCCTTGTCTTTGGCTTCTTTCCCTGCTGTGTCTTTCCTTGTGTCCTCTCTGCTTGCTTATGCTCTGCACTCTTGCGGCTTTTGTGACTTTGCCTGTGCTCCCTCTCTTGCATATTTATCTCTGCTCCGAACTCCTGTGATTCTGCTCCGTTCTATTCTGCTCAGCTCCTGCTGCAGAAATCTCTTGCTGCAGCTCCTCTCCGCATTCCTTGCGGTTCTGCTCTGCTTAGCTTCCGTTGCTGCTCTATCTCTTGCTGCTCTACCGATCCTATTCGCAGCCTTGCAGTTCTCTTCCGCTGTGAACAGATCCCAACCTGTTCCTTCATACTTCTTTCCTTCCTGCTTGTTTCCGTACCTGCATCTCCTGTGTGAACAGGTCCCAACCTGTTCCTTCCTGCTTGCATCCGTACCTGCACCTCTTGTGTGAACAGGCCCAACCCTGTTCCGTCATACACCACTCTTTCCTGTCTGTTCCGGTACTAGCATCTGCTGTGTGAACAGGTCTCTACCTGTTCCTTCATACACCACACCAACCTGCCCTGTGTCTCTGCCGTGCCTGCCAGCCCTGTGTCTCTGCTGTGCCTGCCAACCCTGTGTCTCTGCCGTGCCTGCTAGCCCTGTGTCTCTGCCATGCCTGCCAGCCCCATGTCTCTGCTGTGCCTGCCAGTCCAGTGTCTCTGCCGTGCCTGCCAGCCCTGTGTCTCTGCCGTTCCTGCCAGCCCTGTGTCTCTGCCGTTCCTGCCAGCCCTGTGTCTCTGCTGTTCCTGCCAGCCCTGTGTCTCTGCCAGCCCTGTGTCTCAGCCATGCCAGCCTACTCATCTGAGTTTCAGGCGTGCTCATCTGCTAGTCCTGCCTGATGCCCGCACTTGTCCTAGTGTTCGTGTTCTCCAAGTGGGATCAGCAGCCACAGCCAGACACCACCCTGGAGTAGCACCTGGCAGCTGCCTGCCGCACAATTCTGACCTCACCATCAGAGGCTCCAGAGAAGACCAAGGCAGCTGTCATAGTCACGCCTCTTCCAGGGTAGTCTGGCACAATGGGGCCACAAACCCCCTTAATTCACGCCCATCAGTCAGGGCGTGAGCATGCCACTAATGTTTTAACTCAGGAAGGGTTCAGAAATCAAGATTTTGTGGAATAACCATGATTTTTAATCACAGCTTTCATGCGTCTTGGCATGCTTTCCACCAGTTTTTCACACTGCTTTTGGGTGACCTTATGCCACTCCTGGTATGAAAATGTAAGCAGTTCTTCTTTGTTTGATGGTTTGTGACTATCCATCTTCCTCCTGACTACATTCCAGAGGTTTTTAATGGGGTTCAGGTCTGGAGATTGGGCTGGCCATGACAGGGATTTGATGTGGTGGTCCTTCATCCACACCTTGATTGACCTAGCTGTGTGGCATGGCACATTGTCCTGCTGGAAAAAACAGTCCTCAGAGTTGAAGAACACTGCCTGATCAGAAGGAATCAACTGTTTTTCCAGGATAACCTTGCATGCGGCTTGATTCATACGTCCTTCGCAAAGATTAACCTGCCCAATTCCAGCCTTGCTGAAGCATCCCCAGATCATCACTGATCCTCCACCAAATTTCACAGTGGGTGCAAGACACTGTGGCTTGTAGGCCTCTCAAGGTGTCTGTCTAACTCTTAGATGACCAGTTGTTGGGCAAAGCTGAAAATTAGACTCAACAGAGTCTCATCATAAGATTACCTGACTCCAGTCCTCTATGGTCCAATCCTTATGGTCTTTGACAAACTTCAGCCTGGCTCTCCTTTGCTTCTCATTGATGAAAGGATTTTTTCTAGCTTTACATGACTTGAGTCCTGCCTCTAGGAGCCTATTACGAACTGTTCTTGACATGCATTTCACCCCAGCTGCCATTTGTCATTCCTTTTGTAGGTCAATTGATGTCATCCTGCAGTTGCAGAGTAACATTCGAATAATATGATGGTCATCCTGGTCAGTGGAGAGTCGTTTTCGCCCTCTGCTGGTCTGTAGCTTTGTTGTCCCCAATATCTGCTGCTTGACCTTGTTGTAATGGACTGCCATCTTAGAAATGTTAAAGATGGAGGCAACATGACGCTCACTGTGTCCCTTTGCTAGTAATGCCAGAATTGAGCCCTTTTTTCTCACTCAAGATTTTTCTTTTCATCTTCTTTGGCATGGTTAAAAGTTATTTTTTCATTCCTATTACTTTTGGGATATTGCTTACACTTGTTTTGCCATCCAGCTTGTCCTATTGCAAGAGGATTGTGAACACCACAGCAGGGTTTTTTATACTTTCCTTTGTTAAATAAGATTTGGTTCAGATGATCACCTAATCAGAAGAACATTAAGTAGAATGAGGTGTACTCTGGTTGGAATTCAACTGACACTGGAATGCAATGGCTGTTAGACATGTAGAGAAGCTGATTTTTATAAAACTGTTTAAACATTTTAGTCCAACACATCAGGAACACATTCCTATATACAGATATATAAAAAAAAAAAAAAAAAAAAAAAAAAGACCTATAGATTATAAAAATCAGGTCCCAGAATGCTAAGGTTCACAAAAGTAGAAATTTATTAACAACATACAGAATAAAATATTGCTTTCATCATTTATGAAGACGTGCCTCCAATCCAATAACCGACTTTACATGACGTGCAGATATATCACAGTCAGAGGTATAATATTTATACAGAATAGCACTTTTTATAGTTGTTTTCCCTCAGTCTTGCTACTGATGGTACCGTGTATATACCATAAAGGGCCACTAGTGTATACAGGGGATCAATTTGTGCCACAATGAATCACATGTACATAAATCAACTGAATAATGGCTATCAACCTATAGTATTAATCCAGGTAAAATTCCCCCATATAACACCAAAATGACGTATTATCCCAATGATCCACAGGCAGGCAACTAGGGCTAACCCCCTAGGACATATCAGATGGTAATGCAGCCTAAAACAAACATAGGCATGTCTCTCACTGCGTGACTACATGCCCCAATCTATATGGCGTCCGGAGGGTTAAATACCATAAGTCTGCACAGCCATGGGCAAAAAAATCATCAGTAACCTTGCTCACGAATCATAATTACCTCCGCACATGTGTCACAGAAAGCCGGTGTGTAACCCCTACGCGCGTTTCGATGTAGATCTTCGTCTGGGGGCGTGTATAGAAAGAGGAAATGAGGGTCTATTTAAATGAGACCTCAACCAATCACCGTAGTATCCCTGAGCATGCGTGTTAAAGTACTGGCATTGCTTTATGCGCCGATGCCCAGTGACGCACACATCACATGTCCGCGTTGTCAAGCAACCAATATGACTCACACAGCTGCCGCACACAATGCCGGCTGTCACCGTTATCCAATGCGTCCACGTGCTACGATGCGAACGGCAAGTGCCTATATTATTAAACAGCAAATACCGCCGCCTGAACCACCATGTAACAAAGTTCTACATAAGGCACTGCAATTACGTTATGCGCAAAAGTGATTGGTGACGTAGAAAATACACGCCTGTGTTGCTAAGCAACCAAATAGCCGCCACTTAACCAACCAAAATCACCACAGTTTGCGCAAGCGCAGAGATAGACTACGCTCATGGTAACTCAATGTGGATGGATATATACATGGGACGCCAGATGACGCGGATGATACGCGCCTATGTTACTAAGCCAGATGACGCGGATGATACGCGCCTATGTTACTAAGCAACCAAATGGTCGCCAGCAAACTAACAAGGTCTTAGTGGTCAACGCAGGCGCAGAAGTAAACTGCGCTCATGGTAATTCAATATAACTAGACGTATGCTCACGTGCACCCAATGGCACCACGTGGCCAACAGCCAACATATGTCCATCACAAATCCCGATTGATACAAAAATGGACTCCACCAAGGGTAAACACGATTGTGCTTAGAATATAATGATAGCCTAACTGCCCGTATGAAATATTACTACGGTGGTATATGACCCCCCCAAATAAAATAAATAAATTAAAGGACATCTGGATTCGACTAAGGTTGTCATAATTGTCTAGAATGTATTAACATATTGTGCCAATATCAAATACACTGAGTGCTCATATTGATCATGTTAAAGTGAATGTAAATCAGGGAGACCAGTCTTGTTGGCGCATGTCAATACGGGAGCCCATGTATGGTTAGGCTGCATTACCATCTGATATGTCCTAGGGGGTTAGCCCTAGTTGCCTGCCTGTGGATCATTGGGATAATACGTCATTTTGGTGTTATATGGGGGAATTTTACCTGGATTAATACTATAGGTTGATAGCCATTATTCAGTTGATTTATGTACATGTGATTCATTGTGGCACAAATTGATCCCCTGTATACACTAGTGGCCCTTTATGGTATATACACGGTACCATCAGTAGCAAGACTGAGGGAAAACAACTATAAAAAGTGCTATTCTGTATAAATATTATACCTCTGACTGTGATATATCTGCACGTCATGTAAAGTCGGTTATTGGATTGGAGGCACGTCTTCATAAATGATGAAAGCAATATTTTATTCTGTATGTTGTTAATAAATTTCTACTTTTGTGAACCTTAGCATTCTGGGACCTGATTTTTATAATCTATAGGTCTTTTTTTTTTTTTTTATAAAACTGTGCAGCGGTCTCTTAATTTTTGATAAACAACAAAATTCACCCTAGTGAATTAATGTCCACCAACAAGTATAAAACCAATATCAAAGTGAACATAAACAATAATGACAAAAAAGTACCGTATATACTCGAGTATAAGCCGAGATTTTCAGCCCAAAATTTTGGGCTGAAAGTGCCCCTCTCGGCTTATACTCGAGTCACGGTAGCGGTGGGGTCGGCGGGTGAGGGGGAGAGGGCGCTGAGGTATACTTACCTAGTCCCAGCGATCCCGGCGCTCCCCCTGCCTGTCACACGGTCTTCCGTGCTGCAGCTCTTCCTGTCAGCGGTCACGTGGGACCGCTCATTAGAGAAATGAATAGGCGGCTCCACCTCCCATAGGGGTTGAGCCGCCTATTAATTTCTCTAATCAGCGGTAACGGTGACCGCTGATAGAGGAAGAGGCTGCGGCACCGAAGACCGCGTGACGGGCAGGGGCAGCGTCAGGAGCGCCAGGACTAGGTAAGTATTTTATATTCACCTGTCCGCGTTCCAGCCGCCGGGCGCCGCTCCATCTTCCCGGCGTCTCTGCGCTCTGACTATTCAGGTCAGAGGGCGCGATGACGCATATAGTGTGCGCGCCGCCCTCTGGCTGATCAGTCAGTGCGCAGAGACGCCGGAACGAGACGCCGGGAGCTGCAAGCAAGAGAGGTGAGTATGGCATTTTTTTTTATTGCAGCAGCAGCAGCAGCAATGGCAGAACTTTCTATGGCACAGCTATGGGGCAGTACTGAACGGCACACAGCACTATATGGCAGCTATGGGGCAGTACTGAACGGCACACAGCACTATATGGCAGCTATAGGGCAGTACTGAACGGCACACAGCACTATATGGCAGCTATGGGGCAGTACTGAATGGCACACAGCACTATATGGCAGCTATGGGGCAGTACTGAATGGCACACAGCACTATATGGCAGCTATGGGGCAGTACTGAACGGCACACAGCACTATATGGCAGCTATGGGGCAGTACTGAACGGCACACAGCACTATATGACAGCTATGGGGCAATACTGAACGGCGCAGAGCACTATATGGCAGCTATGGGGCAATACTGAACGGCGCAGAGCACTATATGGCACAGCTATGGGGCAATAATGAACGACGCAGAGCACTATATGGCATAGCTATGGGGCAATAATGAACGGTGCAGAGCACTATATGGCACATCTATGGGGCAATAATGAACGGTGCAGAGCACTATATGGCACAGCTTTATATGGCACATCTATGGGGCAATGATGAACAGTGCAGAGCACTATATGGCACAGCTTTATATGGCACATCTATGGGGCAATAATGAACGGTGCAGAGCACTATATGACAGAGCTTTCTATGGCACGTCTATGGGGCAATAATGAACAATATGGAGCATTATATATAGCACAGCTTTATATGGAGCATCTTATGGGGCAATAATGAACGGTATGGAGCATCTATTTTTATTTTTGAAATTTACCAGTAGCTGCTGCATTTCCTACCCTAGGCTTATACTCGAGTCAATAAGTTTTCCCAGTTTTTTGTGGCAAAACTAAGGGGGTCGGCTTATACTCGGGTCGGCTTATACTCGAGTATATACGGTATGTAAAAAAATAATTTTATTGAAAGTACAAATAAAAAATACAAAAAAGGAAAAAAACAACCAATAATACTACACCATATAACAAAGGATATATTGAATGAGGAGACCAGATCCATATAATAAAAAAGATACTAAAAAAATATATACTGGAAAAATATAGCCCTCCAAGGTGCAACAAAATGAGACAAGATAGATGACACAAAATAGTAAGCCATCCGTCTCAATAAAGTGCATATGCATCCATAATAAATAGTCTAAGACTCCTTGAAAAAGCCACTTAGGCGAAACGTACGTTGGAGTCGGAGTCCTTGAGGGTCACAGATCATCTCCACACTGGTACTAGTATTTTTCCAGAGTCTTATGCACTTACTTTCTCTAGGTTAGACTATTTATTATGGAACGGGCACAGCAACGGGCACAGCGACGATGATGTCATAAAGGACGTAGACATCACGCATCTCTGATTGGTGGCCTCGACCAATCAGCAACGGGCACAGGGATGATGATGTCATAATGGTTGCCATGGCGACAAAGATGTCATAAAGGTTGCCTCGACCAATCAGCGACGGGCACAGTCTGCCGCAAATTCTGGAATCATCATTGTCCATATACTACGGGGACATGCATATTCTAGAATACCCGATGCGTTAGAATCGGGCCACAATCTAGTCTATATATATAATTGTCTAAGGGTTTTTCCGTCTGTCTGTCTGTCTGTCTGTCTTTCTGTCTGTCTGTCTGTCTTTCTGTCTGTCTGTCTGTCCTGGAAATCCCGGCTCTCTGATTGGTCGCTAGAATCGGGCCACAATCTAGTAGCCCTTATATACATACAGATATGCTATACAAAGAGGGGTGAACCTAGCCACAGTGCTGCCTGAGGCGAACTTCAAAACGGCACCCCCCCCAAACACATATACAGTACAGCCCCCCTATAGGGCTCCCATCTCATTTACAGTCCCCCCCATACAATACATGAGTGATAACTATTGTACATTCTACAATAGGTCATAAATCACAGTATAGTCCTCCATACAGTATTCTGGGCACCACAGTGCTCCATACAGAATAATGAGCCCCATATATTGCTCCATACAGTATAATGAGCCCCATATATTGCTCCATACAGTATTGTGGACACCGCACAGCGCCCCATACAGAATAACATGCCACATATATTGCTCCATACAGTTTAATGGGCCCCATATATTGCTCCATACAGTATAATGAGCCCCACATGATGCTCCATACTGTATAATGGTCACACATGATGCTCCATACTGTATAATGGGCCCACATGATGCTCCATACTGTATAATGGCCACACATGATGCTCCATACTGTATAATGGCCACACATGATGCTCCATACTGTATAATGGCCACACAGTGCTCCATACTGTATAATGGCCACACAGTGTTCCATACTGTATAATGGCCACACATAATGCTCCATACTGTATAATGGCCCCACATGTTGCTCCATACTGTATAATGGGCCCACATGATGCTCCATACTGTATAATGGCCACACATAGTTACTCCTACACACGTGGCTGTGCTCCGTACACCTTGCACACATGGCTCCATTCCGTACTCACGCGGCTCAGCTCCATACACCTCGCACACACCCGGCTCTGCTCCATACACCTCATGCACACCTGGCTCCGCTCCATACACCTCAAACACACCCGACTCCACTCCGTACACCTCATACACATGCAGCTCCACTCCGTACACTGAATACACACCCGGCTCTGCTCCGTACACCTCATACACACCCGACACTGCTCCGTAACCCTCATACACACCTGGCTCTGCTCCATACACCTCATACACACACGGCTCTGCTCCGTACACCTCATACACACACGGCCCCGCTCCGTGTACACCTCATACACATTCAGCTCCGCTCCATACACCTCATACACACACAGCTCGGTTCCCTACACCTCGTACACATTCAGCTCCGCTCTATACACCTCATACACACATGGCTCCGCTCCAAAAAGTGGAAAGTTTATAAAATCTTTGCTGAGTTGAGATAACATCTAAAATTCATTAATTTCACGGCTGCCCCTTGTAATTACACTCTTTCCTTCCACTACTTTAAGAAATTCAGTTAATCGAGTCTCTGCATTGACACCAGGCACTCGCTCCTTGAATCTACTTCGAGTCTGACAATCTGATGGAGGGAGGCTGTGAACCCTGACAGACTTGCTGTGCAGCAGCAGCAGCAGCATGTGTGGGTGGAGGATGTGGGGGGGGGCGATTGATGTTTTTTATAGTTACTTTACTTACTGCTGCTGGTTACTGATCCAAGTCCCAGCAATGTGTGTGTCCGACTCCCAGCACACCAACCAGCAGGTCAGGAGACAGGGCACTGCCTCTGCACCTCAGCCCGGGCCGGGTGGTAACAGTCACTAGCCGGGCACGCCGCACGTTAGCTTGTTTGTGACACTGTCTGCAAGTGTCAGAGCAAGGATTGCAGTGAGAGTCGGCACCACGTGTTCTATCTTCTGACTGCCGCTCTGCCGCCCCTTGTCTTTAGGAATGCTCTGCCGCTTGTGGCAAAGTATTCAACTTGCCTCATGATAGCAGCGCTACTGTATACAAATAAAAAACAACAACAACACCACATACTCACCTTGCTCCCATTCCTCCAGCACACTGCTCCTGTCTTCTGTTTCAGCAGCAACGTGATGAAATTACATCATCCCGTCTGCTGTCTCACACGCTGAATGGTGGAAAATGGAGCTGGTGACCCCATCCTCCACCAATAGAGAGTGGGCAGGTGGATGGACAACAGGAAGGGGAGGGCATGATGTGGCTCATTGGCCCCTTTGGCTGTCTTGGTCTGCAGGATGTGGCCTGCAGAATGCAGTTTGCCCAGATCTGCTTTTTTCAGATCTGAGTCTGAAGCCTCATTTACATTCCATTTTAGGAGAGCTATATAATGTGGTATATAGGCTCACTCGGCTGCTTAACCTGGCCCTGTCATGTTTGATTAACTCCTCTCAACACATAACATGCTGGAGCAAACTTCCAGGTTCATATTACTGAACCTAATAACTTCAGCAAAACATATCTCCCCTCCAGTATATTACCAGTGACTTTTTTACATATCCACCCTTCTGCCCAAAGCTGGGAGGTTTGGCACCTTCAGTCTCTACACAGGGAAGCCTCGACAGGGCATCTATGCTAGCGTGTAGTATCCTGACCTATGCTCCGCATGGAAGCTGAAGTCCTGGAGCACCAGAAACCACCTGGTCATCTGGGCATTCTTCCCATTTCTTTCTCTCTTTCATCTCATACACACATGATCTGACATTAACCTAATCTTTCTGCCTAACATGTAGTGCTTCAAAGTGTCAATCGCCCATTTGATGGCCTAACATTCTTTTTCCACAATGGCATAATTCTTTTTAAAGAAGGAGAGTTTCTTACTTAGGTGTAGGATCGGATGTTTCTCCCCATTTATTTCTTGTGACAACATAGCTCCCAACCCGACTTCAGAAGTGTCCGCCTGGGCCACAATATAATTTGTGAAGTCCGGTGCAACCAAGACCATCTGTTTACACAGGGCTAACTTCAAATTCTGGAAAGCCACCTCAGCTTCAGAAGTCTACTTGGCCATCGATGACTTTGTGCCCTTAAGGAGGTTGGTTAGGGGTGCGGCTCTCATGGGTGAAATTTGGGATGAACCACCGATAGTATCCCACAATTCTTTGAAATGCCTTAACCTGTTTCTTGGAGATTGGTTGCGGCCAATTTTGGATTGACTCCACTTTGTTCTCCTACAGCTTGATTTCACCCCTAACAACAATATAGACTAAGTATTTGGCCTCCTCCTTCCCCATGGTGAAATTCTTTGGATTTATTGTAAACCCCGCCTTTCTCAGCTAATTCAGTACTGCCTGGACCTTCTGCAGATAACTGTCCCCCTCCAGGCTGAAGATCACAATATCGTAGGTAAGCTGTAGTGTATTTCTTGTAAGGAGTAGAGACCCGGTCCATGGCCTCTGGAAGTAGGCTGGGGCTCCATGCAGACAAATGGCATCCTGGTGTATTGGAAACAACCATCAGGTGTAAAGAAGGCTGTCTTTTCATTGACCATTTGGGACATAGGGGTTTGCCAGTACCCTTTCGTTAGGTCAAAAGTGGTGATGTACCTTGCTGACCCTAGCCTCTCAATGAGCTCATTGACCCAGGGCATCGGATACGCATCGAACTTGGATACCTCATTCAGCTTACTATAATCATGACAAAGCCACCTTTCTCCATCTGACTTTGGCACAGGGACAATGGGACTGGACCAGCCACTCTTTGACTCTTTAATGACACCCAAGCTCAACATTCTTCTCACCTCCTTCAAAAACACATCGCAGCAGGCTTCGGGGATTCGGTATGGCTTAAGGTATAACCGCACGTGTGGTTCTGTCAGAACATTGTGCTCCACAGGTCTGTGTACAGTACATCCCATCAACTCTGAAAACAGGTCTCGGTTTCGCTGGAGCAATTTTTGGCACTGTTGTTTCCGGGCTAGTGATAGCATCTATGCCACCTTGACATCCTCGACATTTGCACCAGGATTGGCTCCCAGGCATGGAGCTTCCACCAGACCTTATCTCACCATGGTTTGAGCAGGTTACTGTGCTAAAAACTATAAGGTTTTCTTCTCCCAGACGCATGGACCATATAGTTAACTTCACTCAGTTTCTCGACCACTTTTCACTTAGTCAGAAATGTACTTTTCACTGTGGGAATCAGCATTATGAGTCGATCTCCAGGGCTTAACTTTCTCAGTCTTATAGACCCTTGACTGAGCCTCTTGAGCCTGAAGGAGGCGCTCTCTCTCACAATCTGGGCCACATGCTTGAAGATGCTCCATTGGGGTGTAACTTCTGCTTCCCAGGTCTCCTTTGCAACATCCAGGAGACCTTGAAAATGCTGGCCATACAACAGCTCAAATGGAGAGAACCACATTGAGGCCTGTGAAGCTTTCCTAATGGAAAAACATCAGATGCGGAGTAGGCAGTCCCAGGTTTGCCCATGCATGGCCTTCAGGGTTTTATTAAACCTCTCCACAAGGCCATCCATTTGCGGATGGTACACTGATGTCCTGAGTTGAATAATCTGGAGGCCCCTTCACATCTCCCTCATCATTTTCGACTTGAATGGCATTGCTTGGTCCATTAGACTCTCCATTGGCAGTCTAGTCCAGGAAAAAATATGTACCAATTCTCGGGCTATACTTCTGGTGGAGGAGTTTCATCAGTGTACTGCCTTCGGGTACTGTGTCACCTAGTCCAGGACCACCAGAATATATTGATGCCCTCGGGCAGACTTTACCAAAGGTCCAACTAGATCCATGGCAATGCAGTCAAACGGGACCTCTATAAGGAGACTACAGAAATGAGAGACTGCTGCTGTTAGCTTGCAAGTGGTACAGAATGTTCAATAGTTTGAAATCTCTCTGTGACATCTGAGCCAGTAGAACCTTCGAAGGATCCGCTCTTTGGTTTTGTCTACACCCAGATAACCACCCAAGACATGAGAGTTGGCCCTGTCTAACACCCTATACCTATAGGGCCCTTGAACTACTAGTTGTTCTAATACCTCCCCCCAGCTTAGTCACCCCATATAGCAAATCCCAATTTACTGCAAAGCAAGGTATCCTGGTGTTGGCCCCCATCTCTTGAGCAACCTCATTTAAAACAGTGACATAAAACTCCCCTTTTAGCGTAAGGTCCTTCAGTTGAGCAGCCCCAAAGATCTCCCCAGAAGCCCTCAACTCAGGGATGTCTACCTCATGGGTCGCGTCTTGTCCTCATTGCCAGCAAGCACACACAGGGGGAACTCACCACCCAATTACTACAATGGTTTTTTTTAAAGGGCGAACCTGTTCTTAGTGGAGTAACTTGGCATTACCCCTTTTTTCACCAAAAGTTCCAGAATAAGGTAAAGTCCTGCCCTACTCTAACTGGGTGTATCAGGTCCTTGTCCACTATGACCCCATGAGACTCAGTGCCACATTCATTTCTATAGTCACTCTGAAGACAGGGTAGTCCTTAGCATCCCCGTGAATACGGCAGAAGCCCATAATCCTTCCAGGGATCAACTGGTGGGGCGTATGGCCTTAACCAGGGTCACCAAACTCCCCATGTTGAAGAGTCATGACACCAGTACACCATTAACTGTTACAGGACATGTCTGTGGCCCCTTCCCGAGTTAACAGTCCACACTGCATTCCCTTAGTTCAGTGGACATGGGTCAACAAGCAATTATGTGCCATGGACCCTGATACCTCCAACAAATTAAGTCCTTAATTGTGACCCTCATCATCCCCCTCAGCGGGACCTTCGATGCCCCATTTGTGGCTCGAGTCCCCCATTCTTGAGAGTCTGTTTCCTTTTGGGTACCCCAGTATGGGGGAGCGGTGGCACCTGGATTCCCAACTGACGTCTCGACCACCTGGTACCCTTCCATTAGGCCAACCAGGTCATCCGCATTCCGAGGATCTTCCTGGACAATCCAGGTCTGTACCAGTCTAGGAAGGACGAGAATAAATCTGTCCAGAAGCACGCGCTCGACCATCTGAACTGGGGTGGAGAATTCTAGCTGCAACCACTTCTGGACAAGATGTAGCAAGTCAAACATTTGAGAGTGGGGGGTTGTCACTGAAATGCACCCAGTGAGGGACCTGTTGCGCCCTGACAGACAAAGTGACTCCTAAGCAGGCAAATATTTATTTCTCCAGTTTGGCATACTCCTCTGTGTCCTGTAATGCCAGGTTATGATAAGTCTTCTAAGGTTAAGGTTCTCCAGTTACATAAAGTGCCAGCACCTCTGCCAACTGCTCCATCAGCAGCTTCTCCCGCTCTACGACCCTTTCTAAAAACGCCAGGAATGCCTATGTCATCCCCCATGGTCATATTTTGCAAGGCTCTCCTTACCGTCTTTCTCACTTGCGAATCTTCACCTTGACTTGTAAGTGGGGTGATTTCCCTGTCACGGATACCCCCGGCTAGAAGTTCCATCTGCTGCCTGTGCTGCTGCTGTATCTGTTGCTGCTGCTGATTAGCTTGCATCAGTTGCTTTAACAGCTCCTCCATGTTGTCTGCTTTTGCTTTTGCAGTCACTTTTAGCAAAGGTGTGGTTTCTCTGCAGCAGTCACACATGTCCTTTGGGATTTCTGCCCGCATTCTCCACAAACTGTGGTAGATTGGCTCACTCGGGTGCTTAACGATGTACTTAGAGGAAAGCTTTTCATTTAACTCTTCAAATGGTGAATAAAAACATGCAACATAAAGCAGTGCAACACAAAATAAACCATATTCAGTCTTGCTGGCATAAACAAACAGCACTCATAACAGTCCACATAACTGCGGAGTCCCGCAGCTCAGAAACTGAGGTCTGAGGTCACTGCAGTTCAGCCCAGCTGAGAACACAACCTCAGTGACCCACGGTAATCTTGAAGAAGTCACCGCTGCTCACTGATGCTGCGCTCACAGAAGCTCATTCATCAGTGGGTCTCAGCCTGGACGGTCACATCTTGGCACCATCCAGGATGAAAACTATTAATCCCCAGAGATGGAATATGGCATGGGACAGAACATCAGACAGGTGAGGGATATTGTTTTTTTTTTATTACAGGACACTTTGGTTTCAATGGAATGGGTGTTAGATGAGTATAACTGTGTTTATTATTTTTAAATAAAAATGGAAAAATGTGTTCTGTTTTTATTTCAAATTAAAAAATTTTATACTTGATATGTGTTTATTTACGATACAACTATATATACAAATATTACCCCACTTGCCACTACCACAGGGAAAGTGGGAAGAGCCGGACAAAGCGCCAGAATTGGCGCATCTAATAGATGAGCCTTTTATGGGTGGCTGTGGGCTGCTATTTTTAGGCTGGGGGTTTAATATTCATGGCCCTGAGAATACCAGCACCCAGCTGCCAGCTTTAGCAAGGTTGTTTGTCAAAAATGAGGGGGACCTCAAGCCGGTTTTTTTTTATTATTTATTTAAATATTTAAAAAAAAAAACACACAGTGGGGACCCCTCTATTCTTGATAACCAGCCTTGCTGAAGCTGACAGCTGCGGGTTGCAGCCCGCAGATATCAGTTTAGCATGGCTGATTATCAAAAATCAAAACAAATTTCTCACTTAGGGTATAATTTGGAAAAAACACATAGACAAACCCTAAAAATGTTCCTTGTATTAAATATTCTTTAAAAATTCAAAAAATCAAGAAAACAAATACAAAAAGCACCTTTTAGTCCTTGAGACCATGGTTTGAGTCTAATTAGTATATACACACTTATACAGGCAATTTAGGAAAAAATTATTCCTATCATGTCCCTACCAGAACCCTAGTAATCTGGTAGCCTTCCTGACAGCGGAGGCATGGCGCCCCCGCTCCACATCAGCTGTCCCTTATGTCCCTGCGAGAATAAGGGACAGCCGAGAATAATAGAGCTGGTAGGTCCATTGTGCATATTATAGATATGAATTCATCATATAGACCAACAGTTTAAGCAAGGCATTTAGTTAGACAAAAATAGCCCCATTTTGCAATATTTCAGCAAGATCACAGTGGATCACTTAGCTTTGCTTCATTGTACTAAACACTATATCTGACCCTTAAGTTTATTAAGGTCGATTCATCTGCGACCTATAAGGTAGGGATGAAGGAATAGCCACTATATTAATCCTGCACAAAGTTAGAGGAGATCCATTTATATAGAGCTTGATTTACACCTTAGCCTACTCTCACTGTTATTAGTTGAATATACAGCTCTGGCAAAAATTAAGAGACCACCACATGAAAACCTTGTCATGGGCAGCCCAATCTCCAGACTTGAACCCCAGTGAAAACCTCTAGAATGTAATCAAGAGGATGATGGATAGTCACAAGCCATCAAACAAAGAAGAACTGCTTACATTTTTGCACCAGAAGCAGTGTGAAATAGGGTTGAGCGAAACGGGTCAGCCATTTTCAGAAGTCGCCGACTTTTGGCAAAGTCGGGTTTCATGAAACCCAACCCGACCCCTGTGTGGGGTCGGCCATGAAGTCGGCGATCTTCTGAATCTGGTATCGGAATTCCGATCCCGAGTTCCGATATGTTTGCAATATCGGAAATCGGTATCGGAATCCATATTTAAGTGTAAAATAAAGAATTAAAATAAAAAATATCGCTATACTTACCCTCTGACGCGCCCTGGTACTAACCGGCAGCCTTTCTTCCTTCGAATCAGCGCTTGCAGGACCTTGCGGTGACGTCGCGGCTTGTGATTGGTCGCGCGACCGCCCATGTGACCGCTCGCGCGACCAATCACAAGCCGCGACGTCACCGCGAGGTTCTGCAAGCGCTCTGATTCTTAGGAAGGAAGGCTGCCGGAAAGAAGCAGGGCGCGTCCGAGGGTGAGTATATACCTAATAGGAATATACTCACCCTCGGACGCGCCCTGCTTCTTTCCGGCAGCCTTCCTTCCTAAGAATCAGCGCTTGCAGGACCTCGCGGTGACGTCGCGGCTTGTGATTGGTCGCGCGAGCGGTCACATGGGCGGTCGCGCGACCAATCACAAGCCGCGACGTCACCGCAAGGTCCTGCAAGCGCTGATTCGAAGGAAGGAAGGTTCCTGGTTAGTACCAGGGCGCGTCCGAGGGTGAGTATAGCGATATTTTTTATTTTAATTCTTTATTTTACACTTAAATATGGATCGCAGGGCCTGAAGGAGAGTTTCCTCTCCTTCAGACCCTGGGAACCATTGGAAACCCAATGCACTGCATTGGGTTTCGAGTTTCGGCCGACCCCGACCCCGACTTTTTTATAGGATCAGCCGATTTCACTCGACCCGACTTTTGAAAAAGTCGGGTTTCGTGAAACCCGACCCGATCCTATAAAAGTAAAAGTCGCTCAACCCTAGTGTGAAAGACTGGTGGAAAGCATGCCAAGACTCATGAAAGCTGTGATTAAAAACCATGGTTATTCCACAAAATATTGATTTCTGACCTCTTCCTGAGTTAAAATATTAGTATTGTTGTTTCTAAATGATTATGCACTTGTTTTTTTTTTTCATTATTTGAGGTCTGAAAGCACTGAGTTTTTTTTTTAATTTTGATCATTTTTCTTCGTCAGAAAAAAAAAAATACAAAATTTACTGCTTGGAACTTCGGAGACATGTCAGAAGTTTATAGACTAAAAGAACAATTTATATTTTACTAAAAAATATACCTATAAAGAGAAAAATTAGACAAACTGAACATTTTGCAGTGTTCTCTTAATTTTTGCCAGAGCTGTAACTCTCAACATTCTACCCTGCTCGTGCTGATCACCGGCAGAACAGGAAATAATACTGAGAGCTGTCTTCAGCATCCGGAGCCGAGAAACAGCACTAACTGTACCGCTGCTTCCCAGGCACCAGTATGTGTCACACTGATGACACACAGATGTCATACGGGACATCAAAGAACCATTAATGGGTCTATGTGTGTAAGAGTCTCTGGTACATGTGAAAACTGTCACCACACGTTCCAGGACACACTGACCACTGATGAAGTATGGACAGAGAACAATCAATGATGTCAGAATAAGCCCTATAGGGTTGAACAATCAAGATATATACCAGGCGTTGGGCATTCACCAAATATGTGCTTTAAAACAGTATGTAGTTATAATGTGGTGCGGGGTGGTAGCTGTCAGCGAGGTACTCATCTCTTATACCCTGGGACGATACATGAAGGTGGAGGTCCTGGCTGGGTGTGTGGACTTGAGCTGTAAGGGTGCTAAGCCCATGCAGCTGCATGTAACCAATGTTGCTGGTTGACTAGGACCATGTGTTCAATGAGGGAGACCACCAGTCAAAAATAAACATTTTACTGAATGGGAACTTGGTAGGGAATATTTACAAAAGACAGCTGGTAAACAGTTTTATGAACGTTTCCTTTAGCATTTAGCAAACACAGAGTCCTTCCTTTTTACCCTCTTGTCCTCCATCTTTAGCTTTCCTCTTTAGTCTCTTTATTTGTCCTCTGTATTCATGGTTCCTCACTACTTCACCACAACCCAGCTCGACACTACAGTCCTGTTTACCAAGAGTCCTTTACTCGTGGTTCTGCATCTTCTCTCCCTTTAAGGGAGCATTGGTGCAAGTATGGCCTGTACTAATCTTTTCTTGTGATGACGCTCTGGAACTCCAGCCCTGGGCATGTATTCAGACCTGTCCAGGCCCGTTACCTTTAGTAGTTATAAACTCTGGGCTTCTCTGCTGGGCGACGTCTCCCAGGACCTGTCTCCGGAAAATCACTCTGTCTCAGTCCCTTTTGCTCCAGATCAAGAAATCCCTTTCCTCTCAGTCTCCTCTCACTTAGGAACACCGCACTGCTCACTATGGACCTTATGTCCTTTTTCTTTGCACTTCAGGCCCTATCTAACTCTCTGACAGAAATCCATCACTTTCCCTGCAACGTATCACAATTCCCATTACACGTTACAACAATGTACATAATCATCAAAGGGGATTGTGGGCAATATGTCCATTTTCTTACATAGACACTACTATGTAGAGGAGCAGGAGATCAGATCTTATTAACTGCAGGTAATATGAAGTTTTACAGACTACTGTACTAGATTTTTTTATTTCATTAAATGAGTAGTCACTGACGAGACAACCTGCTTCAGAATACAGAATAAAGTCTGGCTCTCGGACCCCAAGCTAATTTTGCAAAGTAAATCCTTATCTGGCCATTCTTTTCCCCTGGAGCATCAGGTAAAATGTACTTAAGGGGGTTGTCCCATGAATAAAGTTCATTTTAATGAATAGTTCTTTTGATAATTATATTTTCCACAATTGTATGTTTTAAAAAAAAGTGTCCCTGTGCTGAGATAATCTTATAAATGTGCCCCTGCTGTGTACTGTGTAATGGCCGTGTCTGACCGTACAGGGTCATGGTCTGATCATACCACAGCTCCTGGGCAGGGGAGGAAGCAAAAGAGAGTTAAAAAAAAGCAGCGCTAAGGAATAAGAACCCTTAACTACCACCGTTAAAAGGCTTATCGGCGGTTGTTAAGGGGTTTATCACTTCCCATTGTGGAAGCTATTATTATTCCAAGATGTATTGATTAAAATCAACTTAAATCCCTTAAAGTGATATATTGACGACTCAAGTCCATCAGAGCAGGAGTTGCTTTGGCTTCTAGATGGGTCTTGAGCATGAGACCCCCTCACATGAATCAGGGTTTGTAAACACAAATGTATCACATACAACCATCAGACACTGTTTGGACCTACAGAAAATAATGATTCTTGGATTAGTTACCTTGTGCTGACATCTTTAATGTTCGTATCCTTGTCACTGTGTCTTGTGATCTCCACTCACAGTAATAGGCTCCAATTGCATCATTTGTCTTTTCTTTTTTCCAAAAGACTTTCTTTACTGATCTCCTTTGTTCATCCTGGATAACTTCCAGAGGATCCTTAAGTTTATTTACAACAGCTTCAAAGTCTCTAGCGATGGCAATCGTTTCTGGAGAACTCCATTGAGGGGCAATACAAGTCATGGATGTTTCCGAATTTGGAATTAATGGAAGTGAATTCACTAAAATCAGATCTCTTAAGGCCTCCACTCCACCTGCAATGATAGGTTATTGAAAACTTAGTGATGGAAAATAACATTATTATGGTATCTAATATGAAGAGATTACAGAACTTATCAAGGGTATAGTATGCAAAAACAAATAATGATTTATATATGTAATTATGTCTAGTTCATGTACAGTGGGGTTGGGAAACCTCAGGAAATGGCCCTCGGTGACCTTTTTTCCAGCCCCCGGGCAGATTCCCACATACCACAGCGCCTAAGCAGCCGGTAGCTGTGTTTTGATGGCCACCAGTCTTTTAATTTCTCCTTGCTCTGTGAACACTGAAGCACGTACGATGAAAGATTACGTCCTGACACCAGTGCCAGCGACAGGACTTACTTTGTGAGTGGAGTTAGCACACAATCTGTACAGCCCGCGAAGGATAGTATGAATATCGAAATGGCCCTTGGCAGAAAAAGGTTCCCCATCCCTGATGTAGAGTTATGATGGGAAGGTTGTAATAGATGTCACTAGGCCATATATAAGCCTTATATACTCCATAAACCTCAGGAGGCCGTTAAAATCCTGAACTGAACTACCTTATACATCAAGCTGTCAATTCTTATATAAATATATGTTAATTTCTGATGTCACTTTGTCCAGTATGTTATCAGCGCCCCTGTGTCTGCAGCCCTTTATGAAGTGCTCAGAGGGTGTACAGCATTACTTACAGTGAATAAAGCTGTGCATCCTCTGCAGTCCTTGATGGTCTCTCCCAAACCCTTAGAAGTTGAGAGTGAGGGGGAGGGGCACAGCAGAGGTCAGACCTGGAACAGGAGGATGTCTGCAGCCCTGTGTGTGGGTCACCTCCTTATCATGGCTGCTCCTAAACCACTATCCTGGGATCTACACAAGTGACATCAGGACTGGGTAAGTATACATATATATGTATATCTGTGTGTTTACATGTGTAGTATACAGTGTGTGTGTCTGTATATATGTAGTATGTGTGTGCACATATACACATATACAGTATATTGTATGATTGCATATATCTGTGGTCCATTTGTGTGTGCACAGTATATATATATATATATATATATGTATATATATATATCTACTATATAATTGTCTAAGGGTCACTTCCGTCTGTCCTTCTGTCTGTCTAACTGTCACAGTTATTCATTCGCTGATTGGTCTCGCCAGCTGCCTGTCATGGCTGCCGCGACCAATCAGCGACGGGTACAGTCCAGAAGAAAATGGCCGCTCCTTACTCCCCGCAGTCAGTGCCTGTCGCCCGCATACTCCCCTCCGGTCACCGCTAACACAGGGTTAATGCCGGCGGTAACGGACCGCGTTATGCCGCGGGTAACACACTCCGTTACCGCCGCTATTAACCCTGTGTGTCCCCAAATTTTTACTATTGACGCTGCCTATGCGGCATCAATAGTAAAAAATGTAATGTTAAAAATAATTTTTAAAAAAACCTGCTATACTCACCCTCCGTAGTCGCTAACGCCGCCCGCCATCTTCCGTTGCAGGTTTCGGTGGCAAAGATGGTATGGGAGAAGGACCTGCCATGACGTCACGGTCATGTGACCGCGACATCATCACAGGCCCTGCGCGCCTGTGCTAGAAGGACCTGCCATGACGTCACAGTCATGTGACCGCGATGTCATCACAGGTCCTGCGCTCATACCAACCCTGGGACCGGAAGCTGCCGTGGACTACAAGGGGCCCTCGGAAAGGTGAGTATATGTTTATTTTTTATTTTTTAACCTGTGACAAACCTGACTGAGCAATATACTACGTAGCTGGGCAATATACTACGTGACTGGCCAATATACTACGTGGCTCTGTGCTGTATACTACTTCGCTCTGCAATATACTACGTGGCTCTGTGCTGTATACTACGTCACTGGGCAATATACTACCTAACTGGGCAATATACTACGTGACTGGCCAATATACTACGTGGTTCTGTGCTATATACTACGTCGCTGTGCAATATACTACGTGGCTCTGTGCTGTATACTACGTCACTGGGCAATATAATATGTAACTGGGCAATATACTACGTGGCTCTGTACTGTATTCTATGTCACTAGGCAATATACTACGTAACTGGGCAATATACTACGTAGCTGGGCAATATACTACGTTGTTGGGCAATATACTATGTGATTGGGCAATATACTATGTGACTGTGCAATATACTACGTGGCTGGGCAATATACTACGTGGTTGGGCAATATACTACGTCACTGGGCAATATACTATGTGTTATGATCTGGTGATTAAGGAGCGACATGCGTCTAGCTCTGAGCAGGTGGCAACTATACTGACCACAGTCCCTAAGCTCAACACAACACTAGAAGTAGCCGTGGAATGCTCCTAACTCTGCCTAGGCATCTCATCACAGCCTAAGAGCTAACTACCCCTAAAGATAGAAGCAGGAAAACTATCTTGCCTCAGAGAAAATCCCCAAAGGATAGATTAGCCCCCCACAAATAATGACTGTGAGAGGAGAAGGAAATGACATACGTAGTATGAAACAGGATTTAGCACAGGAGGCCACGTCTAGCTAGATAGAAATAGTACAGAACAGAACGCTGTGCGGTCAGTAATAAAAACTAGAAAAAGTCCACCGCAGAGAAATGCAAAAATCTCCACACCTGACTAAAGGTGTGGAGGGCAAACTCTGCTGCCCAGAGCTTCCAGCTTAACTGAATAGATCCATACTGAAAAGCTGGACAAATGAACAAAAACAAAGAAAGTGCTGAACAACAAAGTCCACAACAAGAGAACCGCAAAAGGACAAGCAAGGACTTAGCTTTGAAGAACTGGTCAGAGTGTCAGGAAAGTCCTAAGAGCAATGACTCCAGGCAGGAACAATTGACAACTGGCATTGAATGAGGGATAAGGCCAGATTAATATAGCCGAGCCAGAAAGACGATCAGTGAAAACAGCTGCTGAAGCTAAATCCAAGAAGCAGCCATACCACTCAAAACCACAGGAGGGAGCCAAAGAGCAGAACTCACAAAAATGCTACTTACAACCACCGGAGGGAGCCCAAGAGCGGAATTCACAACAACTATGTGTCTGTGCTGTTCATTCAGTAATATCTAGGATGTGAGATTTTAGTGTTCCCTTTATTTTTTTGAGCAGTGTATATGTTCCACCCCTGGAGTTCAGGTACCACAGTGGTATTCTTCCTCTCGGGGAGTCTAATGACATGCCTGGAGACAGGAGGGATCCTTTTGGCAGGTATTCTTACATGCAACACTATCTGACTCCAGGCCAGAAGGGGGAGCTCTAAACTCAGTTTAAGGGGAACTTCCCTATAACCATCCTGGTCTGGAGGAGGAGTTAGGCAGTTGACAGTTGGTAGCAGACAGTGAAGGAGCACAGAGGAACTTAAGAGATAGAGGTGGGCCGCGACTGAGCCTCTCTAAGCTCGAGCACAGGAACTGGACACTGGGAGCCCGAGGTTGTGAGGAACTACAGGTCCCATGGCAGAACCAGAGGGCAGGAAACTAAAAGTGACTTGCCCACATAATCCCTGAGGTACAGCAACAATTAGGGCCCAGAGTCACTGTGTACAGAGACCCCAAGAAATGGCTCAAGTTGCCTACCATGCAGGGACTGTCTCAGGACAGAGAGTAACTGAGGATCTTGTCAGGACACCACAGGCAGCAAGGGACTAATAGTGAAATCAAAGTGGAAGGCTCCCAAATTGGCCTTGCAAAGGGATTTCCTCTTGTCTTCAGGCTGCCTGGACTCCATTGACACCTGTTGCTGGTACCCTGGACTGAGGCTGTACTACATCAGTAAACCAGGTAAAGACTGCAACCCTGTGTCCTCCATTTATTTGCCGGCATTCACCATCCCTGCCAAACACACCGGGAGCCCTGGGGACCCCGCTTCACCTGTGGGAAGCGACACCATCTTTGCTGCAGCACCATCGCCCCCAGGGGACCCCCTTAAGCAGCGTCGGTCACCTCTGCATGAAAACCACAGTTGGCATCACAAATTTTCATTATTTCCACAACACCCTTCAAGATCGTCCCTTTTACATGGGCGCCTAGGGCCACGGACGGGGTCGCTGTCCCTGTGACCAACACCTTTAATTGTGACTGGACCCAATAACGAGTATCCCCACTGCCCTGGTGGGCGACTCATATATATATATATATATATATATATATATATATATATATATATATATACTGTATATATACAGCTCTGGCAAAAATTAAGAGACCACTGCAAAATGTTCAGTTTGTCTGATTTTTCTCTTTATGGGTATATTTTTGAGTAAAATGAAAATTCTTCTTTTAGTCTATAAACTTCTGACAACATGTCTCCAAATTTCCAAGCAATAATTTTTGTATTTTTTTCTGGCAAAAAAAAATGGTCAAAATTAAAAAAAAACAGGGCTTTTAGACCTCAAATAATGCTAAGAGTTCAGAATAATTTAGCAACAATACTAATATTTTAACTCAGGAAGAGTTCAGAAATCAATATTTTGTGGAATAACCATGATTGTTAATCACAGCTTTCATGCGTCTTGGAATGCTTTCCACCAGTCTTTCACACTGCTTCTGGCGCAAAAAATTTAAGCAGTTCTTCTTTGTTTGATGGCTTGTGACTATCCATCATCCTCTTAATTACATTCCAGAGTATTCAATGGGGTTCAGGTCTAGAGATTGGGCTGCCCATGACAGGGTTTTGATGTGGTGGTCTCTTAATTTTTGCCAGAACTGTATATTCCCAGAGACTTCTTAGTGAGTTTAAACCAGTAAACAAGTTTAGTTTGTCTAGACACTTGAATAATTTATTAGGTACATTTTATATGAAACTTAACCCATTGTTTTGAAAATGGTTTTCCCTGAAGTCTAGGAAGCAGCCATTCTTATAACTGAAATTTTACTGAGTTATAGTAATGAAAATGGAATGTACAAATCCACAAAATCTGTGTTTTTATTCATTCCAGTACCACAATGTCATACATATACAGTATGTATGTACCATAAAGGTAAACTGGGCAAAGTCAGTTTCAAATGGAGTTTTCTTCTGCTGTACCTTTCGGACCCTTTACAATGTTGGAACCTCAGCCCACGGGAGGATTTATGGTACTATGGGTAGGACCAAGAAAGTGTGGGGCAACCAGAAGACTGAACTATGGTGATTAGTGGACTTCCCAGAACTTCCTAAGGAATCATTGCGAAACGTGCGTTGCAGGGTGAGGTGGAGGTGAAGCAGTGCTCCTTCCCTTCCGAGCTCTCCCCAAACAGGGGTTTACTCCAACATCTGGGCTATCAGCGTCCTCAGAACAAATTGTACAACAACTTTTGGGGTCCAATTTCTCATGTTACTCTTGGGAAAATACAAAACTGGGGGCTAAAAAATAATTTTTGTGGAAAAAAAGGATTTTTTATTTTCATGGCTCTGCGTTATAAACTGTAGTGAAACATTTGGGGGTTCAAAGTTCTCACAACACATCTAGATAAGTTCCTTAGGGGGTATACTTTCCAAAATGGTGTCACTTGTGGGGGGTTTCCACTGTTTAGGTACATCAGGGGCTCTCCAAACGCAACATGGTATCCTATCTCAATTCCAGTCAATTTTGCAATGAAAAGTCAAACGGCGCTCCTTCCCTGCCAAGCTCTGCCATGCGCCCAAACAGGGGTTTACCCCCAGATATGGGGTATCAGCGTACTCAGGACTAATTTGACAACAACTTTTAGGGTCCAATTTCTCTTGTTAACCATGGGAAAATACAAAACTGGGGGCTAAAATATAATTTTTGTGAAAAAATATGATTTTTAATTTTTACAACTCTACATTATAAACTTCTGTGAAGCACTTGGTGGGTCAAAGTGCTCACCACACATCTAGATATGTTCGTTAGTGGGTCTACTTTCCAAAATGGTGTCACTTGTGAGGGGTTTCCACTGTTTAGGCTCATTAGTGGCTCTCCAAATGCGGCATGGCGTCCCATCTAAGATCAAGCCAATTTTGCATTGAAAAGTCAAACGGCGCTCCTTCCCTTCCAAGCTCTGCTATGCGCCCAAGCAAATAACGTTTGTGGTCCAATTTCTTCTGTTACCCTTGGGAAAATAAAAAATTGGGCGGTGTAAAGATTATTTTTGTGAAAAAGAATGATTTTTTATTTTTACGGCTCTACATTATAAACTTCTGTGAAGCACTTGGTGGGTCAAAGTGCTCACCACACATCTAGATAAGTTCCTTAGGGGGTCTACTTTCCAAAATGGTGTCATTTGTGGGGGGTTTCCACTGTTAAGGCACATTAGGGACTCTCCAAACGTGACATTGCGTCCTATCTCAATTCCAGTCAATTTTGCATTGAAAAGTCAAACAGTGTCACACTTGGGTATTTTCTATCATATAGATCCCTCAAAGTGACTTCAAATGTGATGTGGGCCCTAAAAAAAATGGTGTTGTAAAAATGAGAAATTGCTGGTCAACTTTTAACCCTTACAACTCCCTAGCAAAAAAAATGTGGTTCCAAAATTGTGCTGATGTAAAGTAGACATGTGGGAAATGTTAATTATTAAGTATTTTGTGTGACATATCTCTGTGATTTAAGGGCATGAAAATTCAAAGTTGGAAAGTTGTGAAATTTTGCCAAATTTCCGTTTTTTTTTACAAATAAATGCAAGTAATGTCAAGGAAATTTTACCACTATCATGAAGTACAATATGTCACAAGAAAACATTCTCAGAATCACCGGGATCCATGCAAGCATTCCAGAGCTATAACCTCATAAAGGGACAGTGGTCAGAATTGTAAAAATTGGCCCGGTCATTTACATGCAAACCACCCTTGGGGTAAAGGGGTTAAACAATAGATCTCCCCTTGCAAAGCTGCAGACAATTGGTCAAAAAACATAAAAATAGAGAAAAACAAAAAAGAAAAAAGTTTAAAAAATTCCATGACACACCAAGACTTTATGCAATCATTTGAATGGGACAAACCATTCGTCCTGAAATTTGTAAGAAGAACATCAATTGATCTAAAAAAGTAAAGAGATAAAAAATATAATTAGAAAAAATGCACGTACTAGACCATAGAGAATAAAAAAAGAACTCAATAAACCAAAGTGCAAACCACAATCCTATAATGTAATCCCAAGCTTATAGTCAACATTCAAACCAAAAGGTTTCAATTTATTTATTCTCTTAAGGTACCTTCACACATAACGATATCGTTAACGATATCGTTGCAACATCACGCTTTTTTGTGACGTAGCAACAATCTCGCTAACGATCTCCTTATGTGTGACAACAACCAACGATCAGGCCCCTGCTGGGAGATTGTTGGTCGTGGGGAATGATCAGGACCTTTTTTTGGTCGCTGATCACCCCCTGTCATCGCTGGATCGGCGTGTGTGATGCCGATCCAATGATGTGTTCACTTGTAACCAGGGTAAACATCGGGTTACTAAGCGCAGGGCTGTGCTTAGTAACCCGATATTTACCCTAGTTACCATTGTAAAAGTAAAAAAAAAACCAGTACATACTCACATTCCGATGTCTGTCACGTCCCCCGCCGTCAGCTTCCCTGCACTGACTGTCAGCGGTGACGTCACCGGTGTGCTCTGCTTTACAACCGGCACTGACACAGTCAGTGCAGGGAAGCTGACGGCGGGGGACGTGACAGACATCGGAATGTGAGTATTTACTGTTTTTTTTTTTTTTACTTTTACAATGGTAACCAGGGTACATATCGGGTTACTAAGCGCGGCCCTGCGCTAAGTAACCCGATGTTTACCCTGGTTACCCGGGGACTTCGGCATCGTTGAAGACAGTATCAACTATGCTGAAGTCTTTCCCCGGATCGTTGGTCGCTGGAGAGAGCTGTCTGTGTGACAGCTCCCCAGCGACCACACAACGACTTACCAACGATCACGGCCAGGTCGTATCGCTGGTCGTGATCGTTGGTAAGTCGTTTAGTGTAACGGTACCTTTAATCCACTCCACCCCTTTAACCCCTTTCTGACCTCGGACGGGATAGTACGTCTGAGGTCAGAAGCCCCGCTTTGATGCGGGCTCCGGCGGTGAGCCCGCATCAAAGCCGGGACATGTCAGCTGTTTTGAACAACTGACATGTGCCCGTAATAGGCGCGGGCAGAATCGCGATCTGCCCGCACCTATTAACTAGTTAAATGCCGCTGTCAAACGCAGACAGCGGCATTTAACTACCGCTTCCGGAAATGATTGCATCGCCGACCCCAGTCACATGATCGGAGGTCGATGATGCTTCTGAATAGTAACCATAGAGGTCCTTGAGACCTCTATGGTTACTGATTGCCGGTAGCTGTGAGCGCCACCCTGTGGTCGGCGCTCATAGCACACCCACATTTCTGATACATAGCAGGGAATATCAGATTGCTGCTATGTAGCAGAGGCGATCGCGTTGTGCCTGCTTCTAGCCTCCCATGGAGGCTATTGAAGCATGGCAAAAGTAAAAAAAAAAAAGTAAAAAAAAAATGTGAAAAAAATAAAAAAAATATAGAAGTTTAAATCACTCCCTTTCGCCCCATTCAAAATAAATCAATAAAAAAAAATCGAACTTACACATATTCAGTAAAAAAAAAATGGAAAAATGGAAAATCCTAAGGTCATGAAGGGGTTAATCTTTAATAATTTCTCTCTATCACCGCCTCTTCTTAATGGGGGGACATGATCTATAATCCTACACTTAAGATCCTTTTCAACATGTTTGGACTCTATAAAGTGTTTTGAGACAGGTAAGTCCATTCTTCATTTCCTTATTGTATACCTCTGTTGGTTCATTCTTGTTTTAAAGTCACAGGTAGTCTCTCCTACATATAAAAGTTTGCAAGGGCACTGTAAATGATATATATCGAAATCAGAGGAACAAGAGAGATAGTATTTAATTGTAAAAATTTCATTTGATACTGGATGTTGGAAAGTGGTGCCTTCAACATATATTAGCAATTGACGCAGCTCAAACATGGGAAAGAACCTGTCCTAGACCTTCCTGTTAATGAGGTTTGTATAACTTCCCTTAGAGGACCCACATCTGAACGTATCAATTCATCCTTCAGATTTGCTTCTCTCTTATAAGAAATGAAAGGAGGTACCGTAATTGAAATTAGTCTATATTAGGTTTATTATGGAGACATTTTTTTTACTCTCTTCACAGAATGAGGTCACAAACAGTATCCTCTTACAAATCGATTTATTATTTACACTTTTTTAAAAAAAAGATTGTTGCGATCAAGTTTTTTAACCTTATCCTTCCATTTATTCATCAAAACCTTAAGATAGCCTCTCTCCACAAACTTGTTCACCAGATTGTCCAATGATGGATCCAATTTCTCAACATTGCTTACAGTACGTCTAACACGTAACAATTGACTAAATGATTCTACCATTTTCCATGGATGATGACTGTCATGACAAAGCAAATTATTCTTATCTGTGAGTTTTACAAAAAGTTCTGTGACTAAATTGTTGTTAATGTTCCTAATCAAAATGTCCAAATATTCTATCTCATTTTCAAAATACATTAGAGCAAATTTAATCTCTTCACTCACATTGTTCAAAAATAGGTGAAAATCAACCAATTGACTAACAGTACCTGGCCATAGGAGGAAGACTATAAACATAAGGATCAATGACCTCGGGGAGATCAAAACATCCAACACCGCGGAGACACCATCACGTGTTTCTCAACGCAGGGATCCAGAACACTGCTCCCATCCCTTATGGGAAATATGCAAATGCATGTAGAAAAGTCGCGGAGACACCATCACGTGTTTCTCAACGCAAGCAATAAATAGCCAGGTCTTTCACCGGGAAGGAACAACCACGGGAAGGGCAGCATCCAAAAGGAAAACCACCTATGCCAAAACATGGTATCCATCCACAGACAGCCCAAAACAGTTGGTTGTTCTTTCCTGGTGGATGTTTTGATCTCCCCGAGGTCATTCATCCTTATGTTTATAGTCCTTTTACCAGGCACTGCTCCTAATAGCCAGTTTCCTACTCCACACTGATGAGGGGCAAATAGCTCGAAACAGCTGTCTGTGGATGGATACCATGTTTTGGCATAGGTGGTGTTCCTTTTGGGTGCTGCCCTTCCTATGGTTGTTCCTTCCCGGTGAAAGACCTGGCTATTTATTGCTTGCATTGAGAAACACGTGATGGTGTCTCCGCAGCTTTTCTACATGCATAGGAAGAAGACGTCATCTATGTATCTCCACCACCATAACACATGATCAAAGTGGTGGGACATATAGATAAGGTCCTCCATGGCCATCATAGTTGTTAGCATATGCGGGTGCCATATTGGCACCCATGGCAGTACCCCTTAATTGTATATAAAACTCCTCCCCAACTCCAATAATTCAAGAAGAAATTTAGAAGTAGATGACTCATATGAAGCCTTCACGAGTCTTTGGGACACCGAGGCTAACCCAACTGCATGAGTAATACAGGTATAAAGAGATTCCACATCGAACGAGGCCAAAATGATTTTGCCCTCAATCTTGGTGTCATTTAATTTACATAAAAAAATCGATAGTATCCAAAACAAAAGAGGTAGTTTTTTTTTTTTTTAGCCAAGGACTCAATAGTTTGTCTAAAAAATCCCAATGTGATTAAAAATAGATCCACTACCGGACACTATGGGCTGACCAGGGGGATTAATCAATGTTTTGTGTATCTTGGGTAAAACGTTCAGGACACGGGTAATCGGATTCCCAAAAATAAGGAATTTATACAAACTTTCATCAATTATCCTCTGTTTCAACCCATCATCCAACAAACAGCCTGAATACGTATGGGAATTCCCTAACAAACAGGCATTTCTCACATGTATTCAGCCTGGCTAGCAGCCGTAAATCATGCAGCTGAGGGAAAAAAACTAAATGTCCAAGCACTACAAAATACTAGTGCTCTCATTAGGCAATCATTTGTAAGGCTTCTGACAGGTCACTGATCCCTCAGTGACCTGCCCCTTTTTTTACATAATGAATATTTTATATATATACAGTACAGACCAAAAGTTTGGACAGACCTTCTCATTTAAAGATTTTTCTGTATTTTCATGACTATGAAAATTGTACATTCACACTGAAGGCATCAAAACTATGAATTAACACATGTGGAATTACAGTATATACTTAACAAAAAAGGGTGAGCTGGACCGCAGAGTGAAGGCAAAAGGGCCAACAAGGGCTAAGCATCTCTGGCAACTCCTTAAAGATTGTCGGAAGACCATTCCCGGTTACTACCTCTTGAAGCTCATCAAGAGAATGCCAAGAGCGTGCAAAGCAGTCATCAAAGCAAAAAGTGGCTAGAATATAAGACATAATTTCAGTTGTTTCACACTTTTCTGTTAAGTATATAATTCCACATGTGTTAATTCATAGTTTTGATGCCTTCAGTGTGAGTGTACAATTTTCATAGTCATGAAAATACAGAAAATCTTTAAATGAGCAGGTGTGTCCAAACTTTTGGTCTGTACTGTATATATATATTGTGATATTCATGTTACATTTTAAAAATTACAGAAAGGAAGATGGGCTGATGCAAAAGTTTGGGCACCCTGCATGGTTAGTATCTAGTAACACCCCCTTTTTAAAGTATCACTACTTGTAAATGCTTTTTTTAGCCAGCCAAGAGTCTTTCAATTCTTGTTTGAGGGATTTTCATCCATTCTTCCTTGCAAAATTCTTCCAGGTTTCTGAGATTTCTGGGTCGTCTTGAATGCACTGCTATTTTGAGGTCTGGCCACAGATTTTCAATGATGTTCAGATCAAGGGACTGTGAGGGACATTGTGAAACCTTCAGCTTGCACCTTTTAAGGTAGTCTATTGTGGATTTTGATGTGTGTTTCCGAGCATTATCCATTTGTAGAAGTCATCCTGTTTTCAATTTTAGCTTTTTTTTCAGATGGTGTTATGTTTGCAACATGAATTTGTTGAAATTTCATTGAATCCTTTCTTCCCTCTACCCATGCAATGTTCCCCGTGCCATTGGATGCAACACAATCCCAAAGCATAATTGATCCACCCCCATGCTTAATGGTTGTCGAGATGTTTGTTTCTTAAAATTCTGTGCCCCTTCATCTCCACACATATCTTTGATCTTTGTGACCAAGCAGTTCTATTTTAACCTGATTGGTACACATGACTTGCTTTCAAAGTGCATCAGGTTTGTTTAGATGTTCTTTTGCATACTTCTGAAGATGAATTTTATGGTGAGGATGCAGTGCAGGTTTTCTTCTGATGACTCTTCCATGAGGACCATATTTGTGCAAGTGTCCCTGAACAGTAGAATAATGTGCCAGAACTCCAGAGAACTCTGCTATATCTTTCTAAAGGACTTTTTCAGTCAAGCGGTAGTTCTAATTTGCCTCTCTGGCAATTGTACAAGTTGCTTTCACTGAAATTTTGCTTGGTCTTCCAGACCTTATCTTGACCTCCACTGTTTCTGGTGGCTGTCATTTCTTAATTACATTTTGAACTGAGGAAAGGGCAACTTTAAAACACTTTGCTATCTTCTTATAGCCTTCTCCTGCTTTGTGGATCTCCACCATTTTCATTTTCAGAGTGCTAGGCAGCTGTTTGGAAGAACCCATGGCTGCTCTTTTTTGGCACAAGGTTTGAGGAGGCTGGGTTTTTAATAACGCTAGGAAATTTGAATCACATGACCTTTCCTTACAATGATAGTGAATAAGCCATAATCTTAACAGGTTAATTAAGGTCTGAAACCTTGTCAAATCTGCAAGGGTGCCCAAACTTTTGCATATCCCATTTTCCTTATTTTGTAATTTTTAAAATGAAAAAAATAACAATTTTTTTTTCGCCTAAAATACAAAGGAAATTGGACATATTTAACTTTAGGCCTTTTAGAGATAACTTAATTTTCAACATGCTTAACAGTTAACAATAACAGTAATTTTGACCAGGGGTGCCCAAAGTTTTACATGTCGCTGTATCTATCCATCCATCCATGCATCTATCCCTTCATGATCATTGACCATCAGGGATATTCACAGCCCAAGGACACCAAAATGAAAACTACCAAGGAGCACAAGAGAAAATATGTATCATTATCCAAGATACCCTATCTTGATGTAAATATTATAGGGCAGCCAAAAATAATTTTAGAATCCCTATACAAAAACAAACAAAATAGTGCATATACAAACTGGGTATGTGAAGGAGCAGATATTGATGATTCTCCTATTTATTAGTATTAGTATTAGTATTAGGCAACGATGCATATGGTGACATGACATTAATATTTACTCATATGTCATATGGGCCATAGGCATCTTGTATGACAATGCCCAATTAAGCAGGTCAAACTTCAGTCTCTGTGGGGATGCAGATCTGTTGTTCGGCATGGAAGATTTTTCAATTACAGAACCGTACACGACAATTCAGCCTGGCAGATCTCTGCCATTAAACAGCATCTGACATTGCTAGTTGGGAGAAAAGTGTCTAAATCATCCTTTTGAACCAACCAAAATCTCTGTTGCATGGCCATTTTAAAGGGAACCTTTCACTTCCAGAAATGCTAAAAACTCTACACGTGCAGGATTGATCTGCAGTTAAACAAAATTTAAAGAGAATCTGTTAGAAAGATTTCTGAAATGTACAATAAAGACATGACTGTAATGGTGCTGTAAGACCATGTTCACATGTCAGTATTTACAAGAGGATGGTCCACTGACCCAAGAGCATATTTCAACTGTATGTGCATGGAAGTGACACCATACACTGTCAGTTGCTTGCACACTGAAGTCAGCTACTGGCTACAGGAGAGGGCGCCAAGTGTTGTTAGAGCAAGGGAATGGGAGTAAAAAAATTTTGCCTTAAAGAACAACAGCAGAACGAGGGACGTTTACCATTATGATGGTTATATATACCAGGATGGACCTGAGAAGGGGGACATATATGCCAGGATGGAGGATGTATAGATACTAGCATGGGCTCAGGATGTGCGACATATATACCAAGATGAGATATATGCCAGGAAGGGACCCAAGGTGACGACATATATACCAGGAAGGACCCCAGAATAGGGGATATATATACCAGGAAGGGACCCAAGATGACGACAAATGTACCAGAAAGGGCCCCAGAATAGGGGACATATATACCAGGAAGGGACCCAAGATGATGATATATGTACCAGGAAGGGCCCCAGAGTAGGGGACATATATACCAGGAAGGGACCTAAGATGACGACATATGTACCGGGAAGGGCCCCAGAATAGGGGATACCAGGAAGGGACCAAAGGTGACGACATATATACCAGGATCGACCCAGGATAGGGGACATATATACCAGAAAGGGCCCCAGGATAGGGGACAAATACACCAGGAAGGGATCCTGGATGGAGGACAACGTTGCCAAGGTCCAAAATTTGTACCGTGGCCTATCAAACTCTAGTTGTACCACTGATTAACACTTTTCTAGGTGATCAATCACCACTGCTATTTAGCTTGTAAGTACTGTAACCAGGGTTAGTATGTAACAGCGCCATCTAGAAATCCTGGGCAGCTTCAAAAGAGTGTTTACAAGCTCAATAAAAACAGTTTGTAAGCACTGCACATGTTCTGCTGTCTAAAAGCAGTCAGTGGTAGGTGAGCGAATAAATGAGTTGCAAACAAAAGTAGTGTTAAGATATCAAAAATGGCTGAAAATTTAAGCAGTGAATTGCATTAATTGCTTGTACTTTCAAGTAATAACCCCAAAGTACACTATTCGACAATACCTGGCTATGAAGATTTGAATAACCCTTCAGTAAATGCTTGCTACAGTGTAAAATACAATGTTCATACAGATTTGGACAGTGGGGAGGATTTCTGCCTTGGCTAGGAGTTATTTCCTCTTGTCACAGTCACTGTACGTTTTACCGTTAGCCAACTCCCTAAAATAAGGAAGTCCCTTGGAGCAAGAAATCCCAGTGAAAGTTGAAAGTGTAGAAGTGTCAGCCTTGAGCTCTGCATTTTTTCTGAGGAAGGAAAAGTCTTATGGACAGGAAAGAGGAGGTAGGGTGGACCTGTTGTGATTTTGGACATGAAGCAAATTTGGGGGAAAAAATGCAGAGTTATAACACAGTCATTGCTCTATTGATGCAATCCCTGGGATACTAATTCTGCTATTTTGACTGTTAACTGATTAATTAAAACAACATTCTAATATATTATAATATGCTAAATACCGTAGCATAATAATTCTTCGGGACACGTGTACGCAGTTGTGTGTGAAAGGTTTTGGCAGATGTGAGAAAAAATGCTGCACAGTAAGAATGCTTTAGAAACAAATGTTAGTTTATTTTTTATCAATATCAAAATAAAAAGTGAATGAACAATAGGGAAATCTAAATCATATAAATGTTTGGTGTGACCGCCCTTTGCATTTAAAACAGCAGCAATTCTCCTTGGTAGACTTATACACTTAGTTTTTGAAGATTCCTGACAGGAAGGTTGTTCCATACATCTTGGAGAACTAACCCCAGATATTCTGTGGATTTCGCTGGTGCAAATCCCTCTGTCTCTTCATGTAATCCCAGAGCGATGATATTGAGATCAGGGCTCTTTTGGGGCAATTAAATCACTTTCAAAGACTCGTTGTAAAACCCATGCATATTTTATAATTACCCTGTCTTGTACTGATCTTGTTATGTACTTTTATTTGAAAGAACTGGTCTCAAGCAGGGCCGGTTTTAGGCAAAGTGGGGCCCTAGGCAAAAGTTTAAAATGGGGCTCCAAATGCTAACATATTGCACATCACACAGAAGCATTTCTGTTGTATTTACAGGCTCTGAGTTCAGGCTGCTAAACGAGTGTGATCGACAATATTGAAGTCATTCGACACTTGTTTCCCGGCCTCTTTATACAGCTGAAAAAGAATGATGGGAACAGAACAATCACTATAAGATCAGTATGTCACCATACAGTATCATTGCAGTTTGCTGCAGTTTACACCGGGCAATGTGCTGCTGAGAACAATGAATCTGTTCCGGCATAAACAATCCAATCACTTGATGAATATGCAGCATTTTGCTTGTTTAGTATAAAACACCCCATAGTCTTCATATATTATAATGTGCACCACAGTAGTCCATATTGTAAAATGCACACCCCATAGTCCTCCATATAGTATAATACATATAATACACTCCCTATAGTCCTTCATATATTAAAATACACTCCTCAGTCCTCCATATAGAATTATACACTTCCCATAGTCCTCCATATAGTATAATACACTACTCATAGTCATCCATATATTAAAATGCACTCCTCAGTCCTCCATATAGTATTATACACTTCCCATAGTCCTCCATATAGTATAATACACTCCCTATAGTCTTCCATATATTAAAATACACTCCTCAGTCTTCCATATAGTATTATACACTTCCCATAGTCCTCCATATAGTGTAATACACTCCTCATAGTCCTCCATATATTAAAATACACTGCTCAGTCCTCCATACAGTATAATACACTCCTCAGTCTTCCATATAGTATAATACACTCCTCAGTCCTCCATACTGTATAATATACTCCTCATAGTCCTCCATATATTATAATACACTGCTCAGTCCTCCATATAGTATAATACACTCCTCATAGTGCTCCACATAGTATAATGCACTGCCATAGTCATCCATGTAGTACAATTAACTTATCATAGCATAATGCATCCCGTAGTTCTTCATATAGTATAATGTACTCCCCACAGTCCTTGATACAGTATAATGCAGCCCACATATAGCATAATGCAGCCACCCCACAGAGTATAATACAGCCACGCCACAGAATATAATATAGCCCCCTCAGATTATAATGCAGCCCCGCAATACAATAAAATGTAACCCTCCATAGAATATAATGCAGCCCCCCTCATAGTATAATGCAACCCCTCCATAGATTATATGGTAGCCCCCCCACAGAATATAATGCAGCCCCTCCATAGAATACAATGTAGCCCTCCTCATATAGTATAATGAAGCACCCCATACGATAATCTAGCCCCCCATAGAAAATAATGCAGCCTCCATAGAATATAATGTAGCCCCCCATAGAATATAATACAGCCCACCTCCCCATAGAATATAATGTACCCCCATAGAATATAATACAGCCCATCTCCCCATAGAATATAATGTAGCCCTCCATAGAATATAATACAGCCCCCCTCCCCATAGAATATAATGTGGCCCCTCACAGAATATAATACAGCCCACCTCCCCATAGAATATAATGTACTCCCATAGAATATAATACAGCCCAACTTCCCATAGAATATATCGTAGTCCTCCATAGAATATAATACAGCCCACCTCCCCATAGAATATAATGTAGCCCCCCATAGGATATAATACAGCCCACCTCCCCATATAATATAATGTACCCCCCACAGAATATAATACAACCCACCTCCCCATAGAATATAGTGTACCCCCATAGAAAATAATACAGCCCACATCCCATAAAATATAATGTATCCCCCACAGAATATAATGCAGCCCACCTCCCCATAGAATATAATACAGTCCACCTCCCCATAGAATATAATACAGCCCACCTCCTCATAGAATATAATACAGCCCATCTCCCATAGAATATAATGTACCACCATAGAATATAATACAGCCCACCTCCCCGTAGAATATAATGTACCCCCCAGAATATAATACAGCACTCTATACTCACTAATATATTTAAAAAAAAACACAATCCCCACCTCTCCTCGTGCCCCGCGCAGCTCCAGGCTCGGCTCCGGTCTCAGATGCTGCACTGCCCAGGACCGGCACACGGCGGGTGCGCGATGAAGTGACATCATCAGGCACCCACAGTGTCAGAGGCAGAGGGGAATTATGAGAGAGGGAGCGTCATCTGATGCTCTCTCCTCCATCATTGCTTTGAAATGTAACCGCGTCGGTACAGTTTAATGCGGCGGGGAGAGTCGGCGCTGGCAGCAGGCGGGCCCCCCTGATCCACAGGCCCCATAGCAGCTGCGTGTTGTGCACTGACTGGGGCCCCTGGTGGAGCGGGGACCCTAGGCAGCTGCCTGGTCTCATGCTGTCACTTTTATATTAAATTAGGTAGACTGAAGTAGTTTTGTAAAATTGTTATGAAAACCATAGAGCATTTTTGTGAAATAGACCCCTAAATGGCCACAGTTGGCCAAGCAAAGAATAACAAATGAGACAGTACTTTATCTACTCCAAATCATGTCAACTCAAAATGACCCCATAGTGACTCCCATTAAGTGCCCCCCCCCGTCTGACTAAAATGCTCTCCACTGACTGTTGTTAAGTCTAATCTGTCTCTAGCAGCACAGTCATTAGACTGATTACCTAAAATGGGAATGGGTCTTTGCCACTCTGCTTCTTCTCTCCGGTCTGTCAAATTGCATACAGGCATAACAGAGGGGCAGTGTTCAGTTCAGGCCAGATGAGCCTTTGGATAATGCTAGAATGATGCTAGATAATGAAGTAGTAGAAGTTCCAGCACCTATAGAGCTGGCATAACATCCCACTGGGTGACAGCAACACATCTGTAAAGTTTGTTAGGAAGGCACTGTTTGTTTCTAGCTTCTGCACTACATACCATAACAACCACAAATTGCCCAGTGTAATGCCAGGGCTACACTGATACTTTTTGTAGGGCTTAGGAATGATTTTATCTATTAACTGACAGCCACAGTTCACAAGATAGAACAGCAATTAACTTAATTTATTTATTTATTTAAAGGGTTAGTGTAATACTATTTTTCCTAACAAGGGTAGTGAAATTGTGAAAAAACTAAATTCCACCATTATTTTTGGGTTTGTTTTTGCAGCGTTCATATAAAACTAAAAATGACTAGGCAGCATAACAAGCAAATTGCCTCTTCAGAGAGAAAGAAGAATTGAACTCTATAGCGCCACCTGTTGGAAGCAGCGATCCTACAAGTCACAATCAACCCTTTAATGACGCTTGTGGAGTGCCCCCGTGGGAATGGGGTACTCGGTACTGGGTCCTTCAGTTCTCAAGGGGGGTGTTACGGTGGCTGACCCGGTCCGTGGCCCTTGGGACGTCCGTGTAAAAGGGAAAGGTCTTTAAAGAGAATGTTCGTGACGCCACCTGTGGTAATCGGTCAGGGTGACGGACGCTGCTTTAAGAGGTCCGCTGGGGTGATGTTATGGCAGCTGGATGGTATACCTTCCCACAGGTGAAGTATGTCTCCAGGGCTTCCCAGTGTGTAGATGGTGGATGGTGTGAGGCGCAGTGAAGAACAAGGACACAAGTTTGCAGTCTCTTTACCTTTTACTGAAGGCTTCAGCATCCACAGTCCAGAGCACCAGACCACAGGGCAGGCAGAGTCCAGCTGGTTTGGAAGCAAGTCCAGACTCCGCCTTGTCCACTTGTCCAGGTGGAAATCAGTAGCCTTCCTCTAGCGCTGCAGTGTTGTAGTCCCTTACTGCTAAGCTTCTCATAAGGTCCTCACAGATGTTATGTCTCTCTCTCTCTGTCCCCCGGATAGGATAAGACAAACCCATATGACTGGTGGCTTGAGGCTCTTTGTAGGGACTCTAGCATGCCCTGGCCTCTGAGAGGTGCCACCGTGCCTCCTGGGTGTAGGTGCGGACAGGTAACTTGCAATTATCTGTCCTGCCAGTCTCTGAAGTAAAGCGTAGAGATCCTTACTCCCTCAGTATTCTGGCTACCTGATTTATGCGCCTCAGAAGGAAGCAGCCCGCTCCTGGCTGGTCTCCCTGATATCCTCTCCTTTGCTCTGCTTTCCTTCATGCTTGCTGCAATATGTATCCGTCTGTTTCCTAGGAGCTGCGGCACTTCAGGCCACAGGGCTCCTATTCTTCCTCTCCCTCTGTCTTCCTGACAGGAACTGAACCTTTTTCCCTCCAGATCAGGATGTTCTTATAGGGGAGTTCACCTTAAACAGGCTTAGAGCTACCCCTTCTGGTCTGGAGTGTGAACATGATGCATGCATTGTGTTACCTGACAAAGAGTTCTCCTTCATTGCCTCCAAACGTAACATCACTCCCCCAAGAGGAGAATATTACTGCAATGACCAGGACCCTGGGGCGCTGCAATTGCAATATGACTTAGAATAAAAACTGAATCAGAATCAGAGTGTCAATGTGCAGACACTGTGTTTCAGGCTATTGTTCCTCATTAGTGCAAAGTATCAGAACTGATTTGGCTAGGTGAGAGGCTCAGGACTGTGGTCTAAGGGCTAAGGCTTCTCCTTGTGGAGAGTGACATATCAGCTCTGGCATGCAAAAGTAAGGAGGCTTATTCGCCGTGCAATGCTCCTCTGGGAAATATAATATGCAAATTGCTTCTTCAGAAAAGAAGAGGGACTTGAACTCTATAGCGCCACCTGTTGGAAGTAGCGATCCTACAAGTCACAATCAACTGTTTAATGAGTCTTGCAAAATTACAGTAATACTAAACTTGTATAATCCATGATAATCCATTGACACCTCGTGATTGTGTTGCAGGGGAGGGGGCAATGTGTGGCAATGCATGTGCTCACCAGCAAGATAGCTATTTAAATGCCAGTGCCATTGATTGAAAGTGGGATTTAAATGGTCAACAACAGTGATTAGAGCTACCTCCAGGCAGCTGCTGTTACAGTCACATGCTGGCTGTGTAATACAGTTGGTATCTGCTGGGTATGGTGCGGGCTCAGTTTCTGAGCCTGATCCACACTCCCCTTGCAATCGTATGACTTATCTTTACATTACAAGGTGTCAAGGAGTTTTATTTGTTCCTCTGCCACATATGCCAAGAATTATGTTTTTCATGACAGCCACTAAGTCCAGATGTGTCTATTGCAAGGCCCCATACTAGCCACGGTAACCGCATCATAGCCATAATACAGACTGTTCTACAGACTGTTCTTTTTATGTGTTGAGGAGAACCATAAGATCAAATACTTAATTAACCTCAAGACATAAGAGGTTGAGAGAAGCAACCCATAACATGTATTGTTTAACCTTACATAAGCTTTTTTCAGATGAAAGTAAGACACTAAAGATGGCTGCCATTTCCTGTCTCAGCACACCATGTGCTTGTATCCAAAGATGACGCCAACCCTGATGACCTCATGGATCCACCCACAGTGATGCCCACCCTGATGACCTCATGGATCCTCCCATGGACTTACTCATTGCCCAACCCACTAACCAATGGAATACATCCGATCACTCCCATTTTAGAGCTAACCGAGCCCCCCTTACAGGGGATATATAAATCTGTGTTCTGCCTAAATAAAGCCCTTGGAGCTGAGCCATAGATTGATCATGGAGAGTTTACATCTGACTGTGTATGTCATATGTTTATTTCTTTAGTGTACACCTGATCAATATCCATTAGGCCAGGAGTAGGCAACTGAAGTGAACATTTTATTAATTGTTCAACCCAACATATGTACCCTGGATTACATTCCAATTTAATTAGTAAACTGAAGAACGAAGAAGCAAACAAATATAAAACCAAATTAACCACCATATTCACACCTACCAAAGAGAGTAATTGCATAAATTATGAACTAGTAAATAAGTCAGCTGGAAATTTAAAGAACCATAATAACACACCTACACAAATTTAGCATGAGACGGATTATTAAATATTAGAATAATATTTATTGAAAATAACCATTACCTAATGAGAGCACCACATGAAGAGCTCCCCCACAGGTCGCCCCGGAGCACGAGCATATCATTAACTCAAAACTGAGAATAAAGATTAAACAACCACAAGATGAAATCTAGGTATCATTTTATTCAGTGTAATGGCGCCAACTTGACACTGTGTGTAGGTTACTGTGCACAATCCTGGTGACAGGTTCCATTTCATGGTCAAATAGTTATTGGTTCTTGATAGCCCTATCTAAAACTTTAGTAGTCCAAGAAAGTGGAGAGTGAAAAAATATGAATGTATAAATACAACAAATAAAGTGCCAGTGTACAATAAAAACATGCAGCACTTAATTCATAAGAATATAGAGTTCAATTCATAATGAATGATGGAATACCAAGAATAAATCACTTAAAGGTATACAAAGTTAATAGATGAGAGGTCACAACAATGTAAGAATAATAAAAGGATTAACAAACCCATAGAGTCAAAATACACTGTTTTACGTAAACATGATGTGCGTAAACAGTGGAAACCCACCAATTCTAACTCCAACCCTAACCCGAACACACCCCTAACCCTAATCCCAACCCTAATCATAACCCTAACCACAACACACCCCTAACCCTAGTCCAACCATAACCCTAACCACACCCCTAACCCTGACTCACCCCTAACCCTAATTCTAACCCTAATCCCAACCATAAATGTAATCCAAACCCTAACCCTAACTTTAGCCTCAACCCCAACTTTAGCCATAACCCTAACCCTAACTTTAGCCCCAACCCTAACTGTAGCCCCAACCCTAACTTTAGCCCTAACCCTAACCCTAATGGAAAATAGAAATAAATAAATTTTTTTCATTTTATTATTTTTCCCTAACTAAGACGGTGATAAAGGGGGGCTTGATTTACTATTCATAGCAGGTTTTTATAGCGAGTTTTTATATTTGGCAGCTGTCAAATACTAAAATACGTTTTGATTGCAAAAAATAGTTTTTGCGTCACCACATTTTGAAAGCTATAATTTTTCCATATTTTGGTCCACAGGGTCATGTGGAGTCTTGTTTTGTGCGGCACGAGTTGATGTTTTTGTTGGTACCATTTTTGGGCACGTGACATTTTTGATTGCTTTTTATTCCGATTTTTGTGAGGCAGAATGAACAAAAACCAGAAATTCATTAATTTCTTTTGTGGGGGCGTTTATATCATTATGCGTTTGGTAAAATTGCAACGATATCTCATTTATATAATTTTTTTATGTTTTGGTGCTTTTATACAATAAAAACTATTTTAAATAAAAACTAATTATTTTTGCTTTGCTTTATTCTGATGGCTATAATTTTTTTTATTTTTTTTGCCCATGATGCTGTATGGTGGCTCGTTTTTTGCAGGACAAGATGATGTTTTCATCGGTACCATGTTTATTTATAAGTGTATTTTTGATCGCGTGTTATTCCACTTTTTGTTCGGCAGTATGATGATAAAGCATTGTTTTTGCCACTGAAGGGTTTAACTAGTTTGACAGTTTTATAGGTCGGGTCTTTACAGATGTGGCGATGCTAAATATGTGTACTTTTATTGTTTTTTGTATTTACATAAAGAAATGTATTGATTGGAACAATATATTTTTTCTTTATTTATGAATATTTTTACACAGTGTAATTTTTTTTTCTTTAACTTTTTTACTTTGTCCCAGGGTGGGGCATCACTGTATAGTGTCAGATCGCTGATCTGACACTTTACAGAGCACTGTGTCAGATCAGCGATATGACAGGCAGTGCAGGAGGCTTGCCGGCGCCTGCTCTCAGCAGGCGCTTGCAAGCCACCTCCCTGCAGGACCCGAAAGGACCCCCACGGCCATCTTGGATCTGGGGCCTGCTGGAGGAGAACGGAGGAGACCCTCAGAACAATGCGATCACATCGCATTGTTCCGAGGGTCTCAGGGAAGCAGGCAGGGAGCCCCCTCCCTGCGCGATGCTTCCCTATGCCATCGGAACGCTGCAATCATGTTTGATCACAGTGTTCCAGGGGTTAAAATGCCAGGAGCGCGGCTGATTGCGTTGGACGTACTATTCCGTCCATGGGAACTAGAGCCCACCCCACATGGACGGAATAGTATGTCCAATGGTAGAAAGGGGTTAATAAATTTCAATATCTTGTGAACAATTAATCTGTTGGTGTCATGGAACTTTCTGTGGACTATATTGGATGAAGGTAGAGAGCTGCTTTTTTATTGTGGGAAGCTCCCCCACCGTCCTTTGTGCCATGGGAGACCTGTCCCAGCTAATGGGGGGTGCTCCTAGTACCATTGGGTTGTCCTTAATTATGTCTGAGCACCATGGGAAAACATGGAAAGCTTTGAATAAACTTTACACTTGTAATAAGCAACTCTCAATATACACAGTGATTACTTTATTCTATTAGTACAATGGGAGACCTGCCCCAGCGAATGGGGGGTGCTCCCGGTTCCATTTGATGCTACTGTGACCGGACACTACAGGCTTGTGCCAAGAATCTATACATATATATATATATATATATATATATTTATTTTTTCTATTATTGTTGAGGGCTGTTATATTATGCCCTTGATGTGGAGCTCTTACCACATTATTGAAACGCAGTATGAATAATGGATCCCTTGGATTATTTAAGATGCTATTTCAAACTATAATTATAAACCGCGCAAGTGCGGAAGTTCTTCATGTGGTCAGAGACTCTTTATTCCAATGTGCCCGCTCTTTACATCAGCGCAGTGCGGCGGACGTTTCCAAGATGGCCCCGTAAACTTCAAACGCATAACTGCGCATGAGCGGAAGCACTAGTATACTAGTTGCTGAATGTATTTCCTGACATGCGCATTGGATGTAGTAGAACGCCGGTTATCGGCACTTTTTTTGCATTTTGAATGGGGTGAGTCATACGTTTGTTTGAAATACACACAGATGTACTTGACTACTAATTATGCTTATAATGTTTTTATTGATATTTCTGAATGAATGGGATATTAACTGCACAGTAGAGCACTTTATTCACATGGTTTCTGATGTTATCATGCTGATACATCCTTGATTTAATTGTGATATAATGCACTTTCTTATTAATTGTTATTTATTGATTCAATGTTATGTTCACTATATAATGACATGCACTGGCAGTTTGAGCTTTGCTTTAGAAAGGTCCACACTTATTAGCATATGGGTTAATAAACTTCATCTGGACATTCCAATTGGTGTGCTGCCTTCATCACTTTTTTGCTGTATGAAAGGTTTGGTATATGCCTGGAAGGCTTTGAGCCCCCGTTTTTCCTTTTTGGGCTGCTTTATGCTCTTTCTTTTTATCTAGATAGATAGATAGATAGATAGATAGTAGTGATGAGCGAGTATACTCGTTGCTCGGGTTTCCCAGAGCATGCTCGGGTGATCTCCAGTATTTTGTTGTGCTCAGATATTTAGTTTTCGTCCTTCAGCTGCATGATTTGTGGCTGCTAGCCAGGCTGAATACATGTGAGGAATGCCTGTTTGTTAGGGAATTCCCACATGTATTCAGGCTGTCCAGCAGCTGTAAATCATGCAGCTGAAAACTAAATGACCGAGCACAACAAAATACTCGGAGATCACCTGAGCATGCTGTGGGAGACCCGAGCAACAATGCTATTCACTCATCACTCGTAGACAGCACTGGTTTAATAGAGAAAGAGAAGAGAGAATTAGATGGAAAACAAGCAGGTGGGAAGGTGCACTTAAGGGGTTTTCCCACAATAAAGTACATTTTAATTAAAAGATCTTTGAATACAAATAAGTTCCACAATCAAATGTGTTAAAAAAATGTTCCTGTGCTGAGATAATCTTATAAATGTGCCTCTGCTGTATACTGTGTAATGTCTGTGTCTGACCGTGTACCACTGATCATACCACTGATTCACAAATGTCACTGATTTATTGCCAGGACTGATTATGTTATGTACATGAGTGGAGGTCCGAATGAGCAGTTACCCACTTGTGTGACCTCTGCTTCATGCCTGATTGGCTTTTTATTGAATTCTATAATGGAAACTTCTTTCAGGGTTGTCCAAGTTCCCAATAAGTGAATCGCTCCCCTGCCTCCTGGCTTTGAACAAGTAACATTGTCATGATGATGGCCCGAACTGTGCACTTTCCGAAACTGCTCTATTAGTCAGATGAGACTCTGTAGCATCGACAGTGCCAAGGTTGCTAACACTGGCTGGATCCAGCGATTTGACAAGCTCCTTGCCTAGACTGGATAGATTGCAGCATTGGCCGGTAACCTAGACAACAAATAGTACACAAAAATATTAAAAATCCCTCTGTTTTTGGTGAAGAGCAGCTTAGGACGTACTTATTCAGAAGTTACTATAAACTGCACAGGTCCCTCTGCTCCTTTTTCTTAATTTTTTAAAATTATTAAATCAATTGTGCTTCTTGTAACATTGTAAAAAGTTTAAATGAGAGGTAAATGGAAAGATATTTGTAATATTAGCATGGACTTGCACTAGAGATGGTGAAGCCCAAGGATTGTCTTGGTCCATTTGGTATAGCACCTGAAAAATAAAAATAAAAAAGTCTGTGAAGCCCTGGTGTAATGTATCTCTACTATTATAGGAAATAGCAATTACCGTAGTTTGCGGATTATAAAATGCATTGCATTATAAAACCCCAAATTTTGAGGAGAAAAATAGGAAAAAAATTGTTTTCAATAAAATGGTGGTGCTTCTTATAATCCATGCATCTTATTGCTTTCTAGGGGTGGTGGCTGCGGTGAAGCAGGGTCCCAGGGTCGCTGCTGGACGAGACAAGAGTGGAGCATTGCTGCTGGCCGCAGGCTGGGGTGAGGGGGTGTTCGGACGTGCACCGCTGTGGGTGTTCGGTGGTGCGGGTGTGCGGTGGTGCTGGGGCTCTGCCGACATTTTGTGAAAGCCCAGAGCCCTCGCACTTACATGATTTACTATGCGGTGGACTCCAGGAAAATGGCTGCCGAGGCGGCGCATGCGCAGATGGAGATCTCGGCACCAAGATCTTGGTATCTTAAGTTTTATGTTAACTTATCAGCCCGGCTATAGCTGCCAACATGAAGATTTCTGTTGAGTAAAAAAAAATGTGAAGAGAAGAATCCGGAAGAAAGCTATCTGTCTAGGAAGTACATGGAGACATGCTTTCTTAGCAACCCTGTGTGACCCCATTAAATGTTGTGTTATTTTCTGTTATTCTAAGTTCTGATGAACATGATATGATGGAAACAGCAGGAGGAAACCAATTCAGACATGATGTGCTGGATTTCTTACTAAGAAGCCCTCAAATGAGGAAAAGTCAATTAATCACAAGTTTCAGATCCGTATAATAAATAATCTGCAGGGTCTCAAATTTCATTTCGGGTCATATGGACCCGAACAGAACAGCAGGGTTAAGGTTTAATTTCCGTGCTGTGCCACCACATGGAAAATGATGCATTAAACATTTTCTATAGATTGGTCAGTCAGTCTGTGCCGAGTTCTTCCAGAGTGAAACACTAATTTTAGAGTCATCCCTGGCTTTGACTAATAAGTAGGGAGTGATGCATGGGAGCCATTGTGAAAACACTACAGGTATTAACACTAATACCTATAGTATCCTCATATTATCACCACAGCTTGTTACTTGCATTTCTTTCTGTATTTTTTTTACTTGAAAATCTCAGTAACATTTTAAAGTTAAAGAGTAACCGTCGATTTAAGTTTTATTTCAGAAATGAATAGTACACATGAAAATAATACATTTTGTAATACAGCAGGTGAAATAGGTTTTAAACACATCATCAATTTTCTAAGTAAATATATTTCTAAAGGTGCTATTAACATGAAATTCTCACCATATGTCGGTAGCAAACCATCCAATCCACACAGGCAAAGAAATCAAATCATAGATTGTTCATCAATTAAGATGGGAAATGACACAGGTAAAAAGTATTGAACACATGGAGCAAGAGAGGTGCAAGAAGCCATGGAAAGTCATGACGCCAGCGGAAATCTATCAGTAATAAAGCAATCCTGCCACTTAGGCCGGGATCACACATGCAAGAAATACGACCGAGTCTCGCATGTTAATACCCGGCATTGCCGCCGTCACTCAGGAGCAGAGCATCCGGCCGCAAAGCAATACATGGAGCCGCATGCTCTGCTCCTGAGTGACGGTGGCAATGCCGGGTATTAACATACGAGACTCGGCATTATTTCACGCATGTGTGATCCCGGCCTTAGTGAAAATATCAGCTGGTTCAACTGATGGCCTATAAAAAGGTGTCTCATTATCAATGTTCTGCACAAGAAGCCATAATCTGGAAGTGGAAAGATCATTTTACTATACCCCCTTCATGACATGAGCATACATGTACTGCTCATATCGTGTCTCCCCCTTTGATGTGGGCTCCGGCGGTGAGCCCACATCAAAGTCGCGACATGTCAGCTGTTTTGTACAGCTGACATGTGCGCGCAATAGCGGCGGGTGAAATCGCTATTCACCTGCCGCTATTAACCTGTTAAATGCCGCTGTCAAACACAGACAGCGGCATTTAACTACCGCATCCGGCCGGGCGGTCGGATATGACGTAATCGCCGACCCCCGTCACATGATCGGGGGTCGGCGATGCATCAGGAAGGTAACCATAGAGGTCCTTGAGACCTCTATGGTTACTGATGCAGGTCTGCTGTGAGCGCCCCCCTGTGGTCGGCGCTCACAGCACACCTGCATTTCTGCTACATAGCAGCGATCTGATGATCGCTGCTATGTAGCAGAGCCGATCAGGCTATGCCAGCTTCTAGCCTCCCATGGAGGCTATTGAAGCATGGCACAAGTAAAAAAAAAATGTTTTTAAAAATATGAAAAAAATATAAAAAATATAAAAGTTTAAATCACCCCCCTTTCGCCCCATCCTAAATAAAACAATTAAAAAAAACCCAAACCTACACATATTTGGTATCGCCGTGTTCAGAATCGCCCGATCTATCAATTAAAAAAAAGGATTAACCTGATCGCTAAACGGCGTAGCGAGAAAAAAATCCGAAACGCCAGAATTACGTTTTTTGGTCGCCGCGACATTGCATTAAAATGCAATAACGGGCGAGCAAAAGAACGTATCTGCGCAAAAATGGTATCATTAAAAACATCAGCTCGGCACGCAAAAAATAAGCCCTCGCCCGACCCCAGATCACGAAAAATGGAGACGCTACGGGTATCGGAAAATGGCACTTTTTTTTTTTTTTTTTTTTTTTAGCAAAGTTTGGAATTTTTTTTCACCACTTAGATAAAAAATAACCTAGTCATGTTAGGTGTCTATGAACTCGTAATGACCTAGATAATCATAATGGCAGGTTAGTTTTAGCATTTAGTGAACCTAGCAAAAAAGCCAAACAAAAAACAAGTGTGGGATTGCACTTTTTTTGCAATTTCACCGCACTTGGAATTTTTTTCCCGTTTTCTAGTAAAAGACATGGTAAAACCAATGGTGTCTTTCAAAAGTACAACTTGTCCCGCAAAAAATAAGCCCTCACATGACCATATTGACGGAAAAATAGTTATCAGGAGAGTTGTACAAGTGCCAAGGACCACCTGTTTAATGGTATAGAAAGTCCTGGAATCAGCAAGTACAATTGTTTCAAAGAAAACAATAAGAAATGTACTAAACCTCCATGGCCTTTATGCACACTCAAGACGCAAGACTTCATTGCTGAGCAAAAGGAATGTTCAAGGGCGTTTACAGTTTTGCTCAAAAACATTTTGACAAGCATGTGAAAATACTGGAAGAATATAGTCTAGTCAGATGAGACCAAAATGTAGCTCTTTGGATGTCTTAATGATGATCGGAGGTGGGAACCTCATCGTGTGGGGCTGTTTTTCAGCATACTCAACTGTTAAACTTCATGTAGTTGAATGAAGGGTGAATTGGACAAATGTACCAAGACATTCTTGATAACAATCTGCTGCCATCTACCAGAATGATGAAGATGAAACAAATGTAGACATTTCAAGCCAATACTCCCAAACACATAGCCAAAGAAACTCCCAATTGATTTCAAAGAATGAAAACAAAACTGCTAGAATGGCTGAGCCAATCAGCTGACCTAAATTAAATACAACATTTATGGAAGGAGCTACAGCTCAGAGTTCATAGAAGTAGCCCACGAAACCTTTAGGATTTGAAGAATGTTTGTGTGGGAGAATGGGCCAAAATCACACCTGAGCAATTTCAGTGATCATGTTCAATACTTTTTCCCTGTGCCATTTCTCATTATTACACATAACTGGTCATCTATGGTTTGATTTCTCTGCCTGTGGAGTTTGGGTGGTTTGTTTCTGACATCTGGTGAGAATTTCATGTCAATAGCACCTTTAGAAATGTGTGTGTGCGCGTTGCGCCTCTGTCTGTAGCACCAGAAAATGCCTGCTTGTGTAATATAATTTATATGTATTGTCAGCTATGTTGAGGACTAAGTTCTCGATCCCTTACTGGGAGATTGTGCACTTTTGCCTGAAACAGGATGATGTTCATAATCCCTCACAGGGGAGGAGGTGCTTTTGAGAGGTTGCTATGCGCAGAGCAATGAAGATGCAGAAAGAAGTAGCAAGATGAAGATCCGCAGGCAGAAGAGAGGAGCGTGCTCTATGCCAGGACAAGCTTCAAGAGGTAGCGTATCAGTCCCTAGGGCATAGAGACTTTTAGGATGCATGCTATACTGAAAGACTGCTTGTTTTTTATATAACGAGCAGTATTGTGTTATTGCCCAGGAGTTTAGCAGCGCATAGAATCAGAAACACTGCTGCAAGAGAGAGTGTTGGCAACAGGATTCACGCTGCCTGCTCGCTGGAAGGTATTACTACACTATGTCACAGCAGTGAAGCTGAACTCTCACCATGCAGGTCTGACCAAAACCCTGTATGTGAATTGTATGGAAGCTTCTGGAATTGTTTGCAGAACATCTGTAAAAGGTACCAACTGATAATTGCACTGCCTAACACTGATTATTCTCTGCTGCACCATTCCTGCTCCAACTCCCCTGGGAGTTAGCTCTAGTTGGGAAGGGGTTAATCATTTGGCACTGTCCATCACCACATAACTCCCAGGGACCCCCATCAGTGCCCGGCAATACCATTCCAAACATCCCAACTGGCGTCACAAACCTTTTTATCATTATTAACCCCCACAATTGACAAAGACTAGCGCATGTCCCCGGTTGGATCATACCAGCAAACGGACGCTGAGACCCCGTACCAGGTCGACCCATATACACATATATACACTGCTCAAAAAAAATATAGGGAACACTAGATATCCCCATACTAGATATCACTGAATGAAATATTCCAGTTGTAAATCTTTATTCATTACATAGTGGAATGTGTTGAGAACGATAAAACCTAGAAATGATACTGTTATTGAAGAAATCTGGAACTTTTTAATGGATAAATAAAAGGTATATTTTACTCTACCATTGGACTGATCACTGGAGAAACAAATTTTATATATATATATATATATATATATATATATATACTGTATATACAGTGCCTACAAGTAGTATTCAACCCCCTGCAGATTTAGCAGGTTAACACATTTGGAATTAACTTGGCATTGTGACATTTGGACTGTAGATCAGCCTGGAGGTGTGAAATGCACTGCAGCAAAAAAGAATGTTATTTCTTTGTTTATTTTTTTTTTTAAATTGTGAAAAGTCTTTTCAGAGGGTCATTTATTATTCAACCCCTCAACCCACCAGAATTCTGTTTGGTTCCCCTAAAGTATTAAGAAGTAGTTCAGGCACAAAGAACAATGAGCTTCACATGTTTGGATTAATTATCTCTTTTTCCAGCCTTTTCTGACTATTTAAGACCCTCCCCAAACTTGTGAACAGCACTCATACATGGTCAATATGGGAAAGACAAAGGAGCATTCCAAGGCCATCAGAGACAAGATCGTGGAGGGTCACAAGGCTGGCAAGGGGTACAAAATCCTTTCCAAGGAGTTGGGCCTACCTGTCTCCACTGTTGGGAGCATCATCCGGAATTGGAAGGCTTATGGAACTACTGTTAGCTTTCCACGGCCTGGACAGCCTTTGAAAGTTTCCTCCCGTGCCGAGGCCAGGCTTGTCTGAAGAGTCAAGGCTAACCCAAGGACAACAAGGAAGGAGCTCCGGGAAGATCTCATGGCAGTGGGGACATTGGTTTCAGTCAATACCATAAGTAACGTACTCCACCGCAATGGTCTCCGTTCCAGACGAGCCAGTAAGGTTCCTTTACTTTCAAAGCGTCATGTCAAGGCTCGTCTACACTTTGCTCATGATCACTTTGAGGACTCTGAGACTGACTGGTTCAAGGTTCTCTGGTCTGATGAGACCAAGATCGAGATCTTTGGTGCCAACCACACACGTGACGTTTGGAGACTGGATGGCACTGCATACGACCCCAAGAATACCATCCCTACAGTCAAGCATGGTGGTGGCAGCATCATGCTGTGGGGCTGTTTCTCAGCCAAGGGGCCTGGCCATCTGGTCCGCATCCATGGGAAGATGGATAGCATGGCCTACCTGGAGATTTTGGCCAAGAACCTCCGTTCCTCCATCAAGGATCTTAAGATGGGTCGTCATTTCATCTTCCAACAAGACAACGACCCAAAGCACACAGCCAAGAAAACCAAGGCCTGGTTCAAGAGGCAAAAAATCAAGGTGTTGCAGTGGCCTAGTCAGTCTCCTGACCTTAACCCAATTGAAAACTTGTGGAAGGAGCTCAAGATTAAAGTCCACATGAGACACCCAAAGAACCTAGATAACTTGGAGAAGATCTGCATGGATGAGTGGGCCAAGATAACTCCAGAGACCTGTGCCGGCCTGATCAGGTCTTATAAAAGATGATTATTAGCTGTAATTGCAAACAAAGGTTATTCCACAAAATATTAAACCTAGGGGTTGAATAATAATTGACCCACACTTTTATGTTTAAAATTTATAAAAATTTAACTGAGCAACAAAACTTTTTGGTTTGTAAGATTTATGCATTTATGCATCTGTTAATAAATCCTGCTCTTGTTTGAAGTTTGAAGGCTCTAACTTATTTGCATCTTATTAAACCTGCTAAATCTTCAGGGGGTTGAATACTACTTGTAGGCACTGTATATATATATATATATATATATATATATATATATATATATATACTGCTCAAAAAAATAAAGGAAACACTCAAGTAACACAACCTAGATTTGAATGAATGAAATATTCTAATTGAATACTTTGTTCTGTACAAAGTTGAATGTGCTGACAACAAAATCACGCAAATATCATCAAATATTTCTCTCATCAGCAGCTCTTAGGAGTAGTATCTTATCAGCCGGCGCCTGCTGATATGCGGCAAGCTTTTTACCACGAGTCACAGTTTCTCTGTGGGGTCACGCTGACAACTGACAGCATGACACCGCAGCACTCTGATAGCGGTAACATTTATTTTATATTTAGAACTTTGAGCACAGGCGCCGGCTGACGAGAGACTACTTCTCCCATTAGCGGCTCCTAGGAGTAGTATAAGGTAAGCTTTCTACTGCAGGTCACAGCATCTCTGCGGGGTCACGCTGACATCTGACAGCGTGAACCCGCAGCGATTTGACGGTGGTAATGATCTACTGGTTGTAATGTTACCGCCAATCAGAACCACTTCTGTTTGACAGCGTGGGAAACACCAGCGTTTTCATACTGTCCCTCCACACTCTTCCTCAATATTGCCCCCACATTGCCCCTTTACATAATGTCCTCCCACACTGACTCTCACTAAAATACCCACTCATACTCTTCCTCTCCATAATGTCCCCCCAAACTGCCCCTATCCATTGTGTCCTTCGCACTGCCCCTCTTCATAATGTCTCCCCACATTGCCACTCTTCATAATGTCACCTCCGCACTGTCCCTTTCTAAAATATTACTCCAAATTGCCCCTTTCCATATCTTCCCCACACTACTTTCTTCTCTGCATAAAGTCTATCCCCACACCACAGTATATTATACTATGCCCACTTTCACAATTACCCCGTAATTATGCCCAAATTCCCTTCCTGCAGTAACACTAACCATCGCCATCCTCCCCTCTCCCCTCAGTCCAGTCTTGTAAAATGATAGCATCTTCAGCTCTTTCATGGAAAGCTAACATCTTCAGCTCTTTCACGGAGAGCTTACTTTTGCCCGTCGTCTCCTTTGCGGTGCCACCTCGAATAGCAGTGCTATTCATGCTAGCCATTATTCAGCCACCGTGTAGTGTATATTGTGCTCTGTATCCTTTTAATGCTCTTTGCACTGTAAACAGATAGATCCATTTCTGTATAGAATAGCGTAGTGCTAGCTGCATGAACTTTGCCTTAGATAGCTATGGCTACTGCATCTCTGTATTATACTGCTACCGTACAGTTGCTGTAATGTCCCAGGTACTGATGCTGTATCATGCTGTTGTTTTAATGTGCCAGTACTGATACACTGTTTATTCTTTGTAGTTTTTACCATTGTCATACACTATCATCCATCAATATCATTATCAATACCATTCACTACAACTGTCATCCATTATCAACCGTTGTCGTTCACATTATCATAATCGTACTGTATTGTCTCGTGATACTCTAACTATACACCTTATTTTGGCTAAACTCATTTTGGAAGTATTCTAATCCAAAATGGAGTCGTCGGGGAGAAGAGCAAGTGTTAAACATTACAACAATACTCAGTCAAGTTCAAGTGGGGATATGTCAAATCAACATAGTCCTGAAAAATCTAGATCTCCCCACAGGAAAGGGGAACACAATTTCATGTCTGGAAGACCTTCCCACATCCCTTCATATAGCAATGCTGTTAAAAGGGGGGGTAACCAGAAATCTTTACCTTCCAATTCTCAATCTAACATTCCCCCCAAAAAGGGAATAATAAAGGGGCGTTCAAACCACCAATATTGAATGCTTCAAAAACAGAGGAAATGGATATGTCCAGTTCCTTTAAAAGAAAGGCTTTGGTCAGTCAGGAAAGCAAATTAGACCCTTCCCTCGAGGACTCGATAATTCCGCTGGATGACCACTCACCCATCGGCAGCCCTGATAGACAGAGGTTTAAGAAAGATCATACAGAACCTCCTTTACCAATAAAGATTTCACCTCCAGTTATTAATTTAGATGATTACATTAATTCCAACAGACAAGCTACTGAGGGTTTCCTTGCCACTTTTTTTAAGTCTTTTTGTGAATCCATGAGGATAGGATTTGAGATACAAAACAAAACGCTCCAAAAAACTTGTACCAGCTTTAACCTAAGATTCGGAAAAAAACGAAAAACGAATTACCCTTATAGAAAAAGACACCTCTTCTCTTTCTAAACAGAATGCTTCTCTCCAAACTGAAATTTTATCCCTCAAGAATAAACTAACTGATCTTGAGGATCGGAATAGAAGAAATAATTTGAAATTGAGAGGTGTACCTGAAAGTGTTCTCCAGAAAGATATTTTGGGATACTCTAAAAATTTGTTTAAACAACTGATCCCAAACCTTACTGATTTAGAGTTGAGCATAGATCGCATACATCGTCTCCCTCGTCCCCAGGAGATTCCCAAGGATAAACCTAGAGATGTCATCCTCAGGATACATTTTTTTGAGAAGAAAGAAAAGATCGTTAAAATCATCAGGGAAAGAGGGTCCTTCCCAGAGCCATGTAATAACATTAAATTATTTTCAGATTTCTCAAAGGCCACAATGGACCTAAGAAGAAGTTATAGAGAAACAACATCTAAACTGAGAGAATTACACATCCCATATAGGTGGGGGTTTCCTACTAAATTAATAGATTGGTATAGTAGTAAAAACTATCAAATTAGCTCTCCCCAGGAGGGTTCTAGATTTATTAACTTCCTCCTTGAGGAGATGGCCCTCAAGGACAAAGACTAAAAAGGGTCCGTTTTTCCAAATCTAAATATAAAATTTGCCTTTTAATATTAAAAATAATTATTGTCCTCAAAACCAGAGATGTCTTTTGAGGATCTATGCCACTAATTTTGTGTTGAAACCCCCTCGTAGGTGAGACCCATTTACTTGGTGTCCTCCAGGAGAACCTTTAAGGTTCACAATTTTTTGAACATTATTGACAGGTTATAGTGAGGTTAACTATTCTCTGCTTAGTTTTGTTTTTATTTGTATTTAAACACAGATGAAGATTCTTTCATACAACGTTCGGGGCATTAATAGCCCAAACAAAAGATTTCTGGAAGGAATCTTGCTAATGCGGAGAGTATTTGTTTACAGGAGGTAAGACTAATAGAGGATAATTGCCAGGTCTTCCATCATAAGAAGTTTCCCCATTCTTTTAAGTCGCTGCATTAAAAAAACATACAATGGTAAAAGGCATTCTTCCTTTTCAGCTGGTGAAAGAAATAACAGACCATGTCGGCAGGTTCCACATCTTGGCTTGTAATCAGCCTTGCACAGTGGTAAATGTGTACGCTCCTAATAAGAATCAAATTTCCTTTTTAAATAAACTATTAAAAAAAGTTGATAAGATCAAAATAGGAGACACTATTTGGGTAGGCGATTTTAACATCGTTCCAGATAGTTCCATGGACTCTTCATCTCTAGTACGTCATAAATCACCGTTTTTTTTAAAAGTGGCTGATAAATAATGAATTATTTGACATTTTTAGATGTCTTAATTCTTCCTCTCATGAATTTTCACACTTTTCTGACGTACATCAGACGTCCTCTCGCATAGATTTGGTCTTATCAAATATATTCACCCTCCCCAAATTTAAGAGTATTCAATTCCTTAAAAAAATCCTTATCTGATCATACCCCAGTGTTAGTGGAATTTTTACTAGGTCCTTCCCTTGGCAACAGATATTTATGGTAGTGTAACCCAACCCTATTCAAGATACCTGAATATAAACAAGAAATAGAATCTCTTCTATCCAATTACTTCAAAGAAAATACAACTAATAATATAGACCCTTTCACATTATGGAATGTTCACAAGGCCGTCCTAAGAGGCGGACTTATTCAATGGAGCCTTTTGCAGAAAAAATAAGAATAAATATGGATATTTTGGGAGTCAACCTGAAGTCTTGTCATTTTAAAATAGGGTCATTTGCCGACGACTTATTTTTCATGCTTCTGGACCCTATAACCTCGATTAAAGCTTTATCTTTGGAACTTGAGGCTTTTGCTGATATATCTTACTTTAAGATTAATCCCCAGAAATCAAAATATCCTACATTCAATATGAAGGACTCTGATATAAGGAAGTTAACAGAACAGACAAACTTCACTAGGGGTAATGATGAAATACAATATTTAGGAATAACTATTTCTAATAAGCTACAAAATATAATTAAAATCAACCTAGAAAAAAACTCTAAAATCGACCACTAGTGACATTACACATTTTGCTCATTCTGAACTGTCCTTATTTGGGAGAATAATGACTATTAAAACTTTTGTTTTGCCCAAGGTTTCGTATCTTTCAGGACCCTCCCTCTTACCTTTTCATATCAATCTATTTATAAATTCCAAAACTTGGTACATTCATTTTTATGGGGCAGGAAAAAGGCTAGGATCTCCTTAGATATTCTATGTAAACATAAACGCAATGGTGGGGCTGGGTTACCAAATTTCAATACTTATTATTTAGCCTCATTAGTTAAACAAACTTGGTATTGGTTTGAAGGCAGATCTTATCCAGCCTGGTTTCAAATTGAAAATGAAATTAAAAGCCCCCAGTCTATTCAACACATCTTTTTCAGCTTCTTATTTCACAGACAGCAGAGGAAATCCTCTCATCCTATGTTTATAGCTGTTATTCAGGCTTGGAGGTTATTGCTCAAACCTTCAAGGAAGAACTTTAACAGAACCGAACAAATCTTGAAGTTTCCTATTCAACTATTATCCACGATTTATAATTTTTCACTATCCGATTCCTGGAGTAAGTCAGGAATTAAAAAGATTGGTAATATACATGATGGAATTAAATTCCTCACTTTAAGTGAGTTAAAAATAAAATTTAATCTTCCCTCTTCTGAATTAATCCCTTATATAATTTTAAAAGAAGGTGTTCAGAAACTACTAGGTAGCAAACCTCTCAACCATAAGATATTCTCGTTTTACTACTGTGCAATATTAAAAATAAAAATATATGGAGCCTAAACAACATCTATAGAATTTTCAATAAAGATGGTGTTGGTCTCAAAAATGTTTACTTGAAGAGGTGGGAATCTGACCTCAATAAATCCTTTCAGGCTGAGAACTGGGACAATTAAGACCATTTACAAATCCACCATTTCGTTAGCTTTACATGAGTCCTTCTTTACGGTAATTACTAGGTGGTATTATACCCCAATTAGATTAGCACACATAATTACGGATTATTCACCAACTTGCTGGAGGAAATGTGGCCACCAAGGTAATTTATATAATCTTTTATGGAGTTGCCCGAAGATAAAACTTCTATGCAGTGGCGTAACTACAAAGTTATGGGCCCCGGTGCGAACTTTCAAATGGGGCCCCCCCCGCCAAAATATTTTCCACCCAAATCCACATCCTGCCCATGCTCCTGCCCCATCCGACTTCGCACTCTGCCCCATCCGACTCCGCACTCTGCCCCATCCGACTCCGCACTCTGCCCCATCCGACTCCGCACTCTGCCCCATCCGACTCCGCACTCTGCCCCATCCGACTCCGCACTCTGCCCCATCCTACTCCGTACTCTGCCCCATCCGACTCCGCACTCTGCCCCATCCGACTCCGCACTCTGCCCCATCCGACTCCGCACTCTGCCCCATCCGACTCCACATTCTGCCCCATCCGTCTCCACATTCTGCCCCTGTCTCCACATCTCACCAGAACAGCAGGAACCGGAAATCTGCTGCTGGTTGATACCAGAGAACACGAGCTGCACACAACCAGGACTGAGCTGCTGAGAGCTGAAGGACCTGTGGTGACGTCATCGTCATGTGATCAGGAGGCGGAGCTGATAAATGGTGAAAGCCCTATGATAGTGATGACGTCACCACAGGATCTTCAGCTCTTCCTTTCAGATCAGGCGTCGGCTGCTGATCTGATGTGTGCGCCCGGCAGGTCAGGTGGAGGGCCGGTCTGTCTGTTGCCGTGCGGGAGGAATCACCTGCACGGCAACAGTTTTTAACTTTTTGCTGGTGTCGGCGTGCATCTGACCTGCCGGGGCCCCTGACTCCCCCCGGGCCCGGTCGCAGTGGCGACTGCTGCGACCGTGGTAGTTACGCCACTGCTTCTATGGTCAAAAGTTTCTAATTATATTAATTCGCTCACTGATAATTTTGTGCTTACACCACAAAGAGCTCTTTTTTTCCTGGACATGGAAATAGTTGACCCGCAGGTTAAATTCATTATCATTCATATATTTCTTGTTGTCAAATATATGTTAGCGCTTTGGTGGAATAAGCCAGATCTCCTTAAATTTGAAGACATTATAAATCAAATTCACCAACACAATTTTTTGGAGTGGAGATTCGCTGTACATACATACATACATGTATACATACATGTATTAAAAATTTCTTGAAAAAATGGAAGAATTGGATAGATAAATTCTATACTCCTTAACCTTCTAATAGATTTTCAAATAAAAGAAATAATTGTGATTTACTTGTCCTTCCAAAATATGGCACTCATTTAAATGCATTTATGCATTTTATTACTGTTAAACTATTGTATTACATTTGGTTCTGTAGTTTTTTTTGTTTTTTGTTTTTTAATTGTATCCCTTTCCATTCCCTCTCCCTATCTCCCTATTCTTCACTATTATATTTTCCCTCCCCTATTCCCAATTCCTGTTTTTTATTAAAAAAATTAATAAAAATATTTAAAAAGAAAATACCCTAGTTTTGACTTCACTTTGTCATGTTCCACTACCCCCTGTGTCAAACCCAGTAGGACACCCGTGGCAGTCCACAAAACTAATATTATTTCCACAGGGCCCCCTCACAAGTAAGCCTCATCCAGAAGAGAACAAGCCTCAGTAAGCAGTGTCCTCTACAGAGGAAACCACATCTATTAAGATGCAAAGCCTTAAGGGAGAAGTCTTTGGAAAAATGCAAAGGTTTCCTCAAGGAAAACATCCCCTTCAAATGCTGTGCCACAACCTCTCACCTCGCCAGGATCTGTGACGCTAGCGTGAAATGTGCAGAAAGCAGCAGCATGGATCACAATACAGCCTTGCACTCTGGACCACCTCCGTGAGTATTGTCGCAGGTAGAGGAGCACGATGGGAAGCAGAAGAACACTGACGAAGAAACCCCCTTGCTCACCTCTCAATGTACGGAGATCTGTAAGTGACTAACAGGAGGAAGATCCTGTTCAAAAATCTGCCTTGTCCGAGTCTACCCACCAGGCCGCAAGGACAAAGCGCTCAAGATATATGTCCAAGTCCATCTTCTTTGACAACTTCAACATTGTAGGCCCCGGTTCTCCCTACTCCTTAGACAACTGGATACAAGGTGGAGTCCATAGATGGCCAGACCTGCCTATCGCTGCCGACCATCCTGGAGTGCAACCAGATTCCTGACAGGTTCGAGATACCTTCACCGAAGTAGGTGACACATCACCCCCACCTGAAGCGTATAGCCCACCTGATACCTGAGTCGGATCCAGAAGCCCCAATAGAATAGCCTTACTTTTGGGATATACTACGAGTCCACAAGACTAGAGAATATATCAATGGCTTCCAGAATGCTCCATACGCACAGAGACTCTACCTCGGATGGGTCATCATAGGAGATGTCTGTCTAGGAGGAGCACATATGCTGGCCTCAGTCAACAGTATGCTTACTAGCACACTAGAAAATGGACATCCATCACTCTTCCAGCCATGTCACAATAGTCTGCTGGTAAAGAAATTACAGAGCAGCACTCCCTTACCTTGCCCTTTCTCAGTTCCTACCAATGAATACCACACCTGTGAAGGTGAACAAGACCACATAGTCTTCCACAGGACAAAAGAGGACAAGGCAGTGATGTCTATGGAGAACAGGATTTTCTTGGACATCATGGATAGACAAATAGTTAACCCCTTCCCAACCTTTGACGCCAAGTAGGCATCATGAAAGTCGGTGCCAATCCGACCTGTGACGCCTATGTGGCGTCATGGGGGATCGCGTCCCTGCAGATCGGGTGAAAGGGTTAACTCCAATTTCACCCGATCTGGAGGGACGGGGGGAGTGGTACTTTAGCCCAGGGGGGGTGGCTTCACCCCCCCCCCCATGGCTACGATCGCTCTGATTGGCTGTTGAAAGTGAAACTGCCAATCAGAGCGATTTGTAATACAGTTAGGGCCAGAAATATTTGGACAGTGACACAAGTTTTGTTATTTTAGCTGTTTACAAAAACATGTTCAGAAATACAATTATATATATAATATGGGCTGAAAGTGCACACTCCCAGCTGCAATATGATAGTTTCCACATCCAAATCGGAGAAAGGGTTTAGGAATCATAGCTCTGTAATGCATAGTGTCCTCTTTTTCAAGGGACCAAAAGTAATTGGACAATGGACTCTAAGGGCTGCAATTAACTCTGAAGGCGTCTCCCTCGTTAACCTGTAATCAATGAAGTAGTTAAAAGGTCAGGGGTGGATTCCAGGTGTGTGGTTTTGCATTTGGAAGCTGTTGCTGTGAGCAGACAACATGCGGTCAAAGGAACTCTCAATTGAGGTGAAGCAGAACATCCTGAGGCTGAAAAAAAAGAAAAAATCCATCAGAGAGATAGCAGACATGCTTGGAGTAGCAAAATCAACAGTTGGGTACATTCTGAGAAAAAAGGAATTGACTGGTGAGCTTGGGAACTCAAAAAGGCCTGGGCGTCCACGGATGACAACAGTGGTGGATGATCGCCGCATACTTAATTTGGTGAAGAAGAACCCGTTCACAACATCAACTGAAGTCCAGAACACTCTCAGTGAAGTAGGTGTATCTGTCTCTAAGTCAACAGTAAAGAGAAGACTCCATGACAGTAAATACAAAGGGTTCACGTCTAGATGCAAACCATTCATCAATACCAAAAATAGACAGGCCAGAGTTAAATTTGCAGAAAAACACCTCAAGAAGCCAGCTCAGTTCTGGAAAAGTATTCTATGGACAGATGAGACAAAGATCAACCTGTACCAGAATGATGGGAAGAAAAAAGTTTGGAGAAGAAAGGGAACGGCACATGATCCAAGGCACACCACATCCTCTGTAAAACATGGTGGAGGCAACGTGATGGCATGGGCATGCATGGCTTTCAATGGCACTGGGTCACTTGTGTTTATTGATGACATAAGAGCAGACAAGAGTAGCCGGATGAATTCTGAAGTGTACCGGGATATACTTTCAGCCCAGATTCAGCCAAATGCTGCAAAGTTGATTGGACTGCGCTTCATAGTACAGATGGACAATGACCCCAAGCATACAGCCAAAGCTACCCAGGAGTTCATGAGTGACAAAAAGTGGAACATTCTGCAATGGCCAAGTCAATCTCCAGATCTAAACCCAATTGAGCACGCATTTCACTTGCTCAAATCCAGACTTAAGACGGAAAGACCCACAAACAAGCAAGACCTGAAGGCTGCGGCTGTAAAGGCCTGGCAAAGCATTAAGAAGGAGGAAACCCAGCGTTTGGTGATGTCCATGGGTTCCAGACTTAAGGCAGTGATTGCCTCCAAAGGATTTGCAACAAAATATTGAAAATAAAAATATTTTGTTTGGGTTATGTTTATTTGTCCAATTACTTTTGACCTCCTAAAATGTGGAGTGTTTGTAAAGAAATGTGTACAATTCCTACATTTTCTATCAGATATTTTTGTTCAACCCTTCAAATTAAACGTTACAATCTGCACTTGAATTCTGTTGTAGAGGTTTCATTTCAAATCCAATGTGGTGGCATGCAGAGCCCAACTCGCGAAAATTGTGTCACTGTCCAAATATTTCTGGCCCTAACTGTATTTCACCTATGAAAACTGGTGAAATATTACAATCCAGCCATGGCCGATGCTGCAATATCATCAGCCATGGCTGGAAACCCTGATCTGCCCCCCCCCCCCCCACTGCCACCGATCTCCTCCCCAGTCCTCCGTCCTGTGCTCCGCTCCCCTCCATTGCCCTGTCTGCTCCCCCGTCCTCTTGTCTGCTCCCCCCGTACTCCGATGCCATCCCCCGTGCCCCGATCTCCCCCCTCATACTTAGTGAGCCTCCCGGTGTCCGTCCGTCTTCTCCATGGGCGCCGCCATCTTCCAAAATGGCGGGCGCATGCGCAGTGAGCCCGCCGAATCTGCCAGCCGGCAGATTCGTTCCACGTACATTTTGATCACTGTGATAAAACCTATCACAGTGATCAAAATTAAAAAAAATGTAAATGAACCCCCCCTTTATCACCCCCATAGGTAGGGACAATAATAAAATAAAGAAAATGTATATATATATTTTTCCACTAGCGTTAGAACTAGGGTTAGGGTTAGGGAATGTGCACACGTATTCTTGTACGCAGATTTTTCCGCAGCGGTTTTGATAAATCTTCAGCGCAAAACCGCTGTGGATTTATCAGGGATTTACCGCGGTTTTTCTGCGGATTTCACTGTGGTATTCTATTGGAGCAGTTGTAAAACTGCTGCGGAATCCGCAGAAAGAAGTGAAATGTGCGGAATGTAAACCGCTGCGTTTCTGCGCAGTTTTTTCCGCAGCATGTGCACAGCGTTTTTTGTAAACTTATGGGAAACTGCTGCGGACCAGCAGCTGCGGAAACGCTGTGGATCCGCAGCGTTTTCCGCATCGTGTGCACATACCCTTAGAATTAGGCTATGTGCACACAGTGCGGATTTGGCTGCGGATCCGCAGCGGATTTGGCTGCGGATCCGCAGCGGATTGGCCGCTGCGGTGTTCGTAGCAGTTTTCCATCAGCTTTACAGTTCCATGTAAACCTATGGAAAACCAAATCTGCTGTACCCATGGTGCGGAAAATACAGCGCGGAAACGCCGTGCTGTATTTTCCACAGCATGTCAATTCTTTGTGCGGATTCCGCAGCGTTTTACACCTTTTCCTCAATAGGAATCCGCAGGTGAAATCTGCACAAAAAACACTGTAAATCCGCGGTAAATCCGCAGTGCCTTTTACCTGCGGATTTTTAAAAAATGGTGCGGAAAAATCTCACACGAATCCGCAATTAGAATTGGAATTAGAGGTGCGGTCACAGGGGAACTCTGGAACACACCTGGTGGTCGTGTCCAATTCTTCAGCCCTGGTAGAGAGATATGGACCTTTTAATTGCACAGGTCTTGGGGATCCAGCTGACTCTGTCACCTAGGCAGGCCATTCTTCACATCGGCCTGGAGGACATTCCACACATACTTCGAGGTACACTATCACATATTCTAATAGCTGCCAGGTTATTAGTCGCCTCAAGATGGAAAGACACTAATCCTCCCAATATTAGTGAATTAATTAATAAACTTAATGTCCATTGCCAATATGAACTCGCCTTGGCTCACTCCACCATGACTGCCAAAACCAAAAGACAAAATATTTGGCACCCTTGGTTACATAGTGGTCATTCCTCTATTGACCCGCACCACCTTGTTTGATCTTTTACTTGAGTGGGAATAAGTAAGCATAATTGACATGTCTGTTTTTGTGTTTGTAATATTCTTATTCTGCCATAGTTTGCCAGGACCCCTTGTCTATAACTGAATTGCTAGATAATGTCTTGTGAATGCCTATACTCCTTTCCTCCCCCCCCCTATTCCCCCTACTGTACCTATCCCTCCCCCCGCCTCTCTCCCCTACTTCTTCCTTTCTGATTGGTTTAGTTTCTCTCCTTACTTATTTCTGGTCATTTTTAGTTGACCTCTGTTACTGGTATTACTGTTTGACTGCACTGTATTGTTTTGGAAATCTTCAATAAACACTAATTGATAAAAAAAAAGAATTGGAATTAGAGTTAGGGTTGGAATTAGGGCTAGGGTTGGAAATAGGGTTAAGATTAGGCTTGTGGTTAGGGTTATGGTTATGGTTAGGAGTGTGTTGGGGTTAGGCTTGTGGTTAGGGGTGTGTTGGGGTTAGGGTTGGGATTAGGGTTAGGATTATGGTTAGGGTTGGGATTAGGGTTAGGGGTGTGTTGGGGTTAGGGCTGTGGTTAGGGGTGTGTTGGGGTTAGGGTTGGGATTAGGGTTATGGCTAGAGTTGAAATTAGGGCTAGGGATGTGTTGGGGTTAGTGTTGGAGTTAGAATTGAGGGGTTTCCACTGTTACAGCACATCAGGGGTCTCCAAACGCAACATGGCGCCACCATTGATTCCAGCCAATCTTGCGTTCAAAAAGTCAAATGGTGCTCCCTCCCTTCCGAGCCCCGACTTGCGCCAAAACAGTGGGGTACCAGCATACTCGGGACAAACTGGGCAACAACTATTGGGGTGCAATTTCTCCTGCTACCCTTGTGAAAATAAAAAAACTGCTTGCTAAAATATCATTTTTGAGGAAAGAAAAATGATTTTTTCATTTTCACGGCTCTGTGTTGTAAACTTCTGTAAAGCACTTGGGGGTTCAAAGTGCTCACCACATATCTAGATAAGTTCCTTGGGGGGTCTAGTTTTCAAAATTGGGTCAGTTGTGGGGGGTTTCTACTGTTTAGGCACATCAGTGGCTCTGCAAACGTAACATGATGCCCGCAGACCATTCTATCAAAGTCTGCATTCCAAAACGTCACTACTTCCCTTCTGAGCCCTAACGTGTGCCCAAACAGTGGTTCCCCCCCACATATGGGGTATCAGCGTACTCAGGACAAACTGGACAACAACTTTTGGGGTCCAATTTCTCCTGTTACTCTTGTGAAAATAAAAAATTGTGGGCTAAAAAATAATTTTTGAGGAAAGAAAAATGATTTTTTATTTTCACGGCTCTGCGTTGTAAACTTCTGTGAAGCAGTTGGGGGCTTAAAGTGGTCACCGCACATCTAGATAAGTTCCTTGGGGGGTCTAGTTTCCAAAATGGGGTCACATGTGGGGGAGCTCAAATGTTTAGGCACACAGGGGCTCTCCAAATGCGACATGGTGTCCGCTAACGATTGGAGCTAATTTTTCATTCAAAAAGTCAAATGGCGCTCCTTCCCTTCCAAGTCTGGCCATGTGCCCAAACAGTGGTTTACCCCCACATGTGAGGCATCACTGTACTCAGGAGAAATTGCTCAATAAATTTTAGGATCCATTTTATCCTGTAGCCCATGTGGAAATGAACAAATTGAGGCAAAATACATTTTTTGTGAAAAAAAAGTACTTTTTCATTGTTACGGATCAATTTGTAAAGCACCTGGGGGTTCAATGTGCTCACTATACATCTAGATAAGTTCCTTGAGGGGTCTAGTTTCCAAAATGGGGTCACATGTGGGGGAGCTCCAAAGTTTAGGCACACAGGGGCTCTCCAAACACGACATGGTGTCCGCTAAAGATTGGAGTCAATTTTTCATTGAAAAAGTCAAATGGCGCCCCTTCCCTTCCGAGCCCTGTCGTGCGCCCAAACAGTAGTTCCCCCCACATATGGGGTATCGGTATACTCAGAACAAATTGTACAATAACTTTTGGGGTCCAGTTTCTCTTTTTACCCTTGGGAAAATAAAAAAATTGTTGCTAAAATATAATTTTTGTGACTAAAAAGTTAAATGTTCATTTTTTCCATCCATGTTGCTTCTGCTGCTGTGAAGCACCTGAAGGGTTAATAAACTTCTTGAATGTGGTTTTGAGCACCTTGAGGGGTGCAGTTTTTAGAATGGTGTCACTTTTGGGTATTTTCAGCCATATAGACCCCTCAAACTGACTTCAAATGTGAGGTAGTCCCAAAAAAAAATGGTTTTGTGAATTTTGCTGTAAAAATGAGAAATTGCTGGTCAACTTTTAACCCTTATAACTTCCTAGCAAAAAAAAATTGTGTTTCCAAAATTGTGCTGATGTAAAGTAGACATGTGGGTAATGTTATTTATTAACTATTTTGTATCACATAACTCTCTTGTTTAACATAATAAAAATTCAAAATTTTGAAAATTGCCAAATTTTCAAAATTTTTGCCAAATTTCCTTTTTTTCACAAATAAATGCAAAAATTATCGACCTAAATTTACCACTAACATGAAGCCCAATATGTCACGAAAAAACAATCTCAGAACCACTAGGATTCGTTGAAGCGTTCCTGAGTTATTACCTCATAAAGGGACACTGGTCAGAATTGCAAAAAACGGCCAGGTCATTAAGGTCAAAATAGGCTGGGTCATGAAGGGGTTAAGGACAAGTCGAACTGTTGGGTCGCACCTCTACCATTTCGGCCTCAGAGAAGATGCCTACCCAACAACAGGGAAGTGGTCTACAGTCGCTTCATCTCCCTCAGACACAAGCTTCAGAAGTCACCATAGACAAAGGAATATTTCTTTACCTTTATGGTGAAGATATTCCAGAACAATCACCTGCACTTCGGCACTCAGAGGAGTGTTGGTACTTGCCCATTTTCGGAGTGTACCATCCTAAGAAGCCAGGTCAAATAAGAGTGGTGTTCGACTCAAGCGCCAAATGGGAAGACGTCTCATTGAATGATGTCCTGCTGTCAGGCCCAGACCCCAACAATAGAATTCTAGAAGTACTACTCTTTTTCCGCAGAGATACGGTGGCATTTATGGCTGACATACAACAGATGTTCCACTGTTTTCTCGTCTAAGAGGAACACAGAAACTACTTGACGTTGTTCTGGTACAGAGACAACGACCAGGATGAGGGTACACATCTTTGGGAACAGCCCTTCCCTGGCAGACACTATCTAAGGCCTCTGAAATTCCACCAAAGATGGTGAAGAAGAGTACGGGGCAGAAATCAGATCCTTCATAGAAAAGGACTTCTATGTAGATGACTGTTCGAAGTCCACACTGACAAACGAGGTTGCAATCAGTCTACTAAAAAGGACTCAAGAAATGCTCGCTCAGTCTAACATAAGGTTGCACAAGATTTCCTCCAACAGCCGAGAGTTGATGGAAGCCTTTCCCTCTCAAGACTATTCCAGCGATCTAAAGGACTTAGACCTAAGCATCGACTCCCTTCCCATGCAGTGGAGCTTTGGATTGCTTTGGGATCTGAAGACAGATGCCTTCACTTTTCAGATCAGCAAAGACGAGAAACCCTCCATGTGCAGAGGAGTTCTTTCTTTCGAAAATAGTTTGTACGATCTCCTGGGGTTTGTAGCTCCAGTAACCATTCAAGGAAAAATTATGCTAAGAGACTTCACCCAAGACACATCTGATTGGGACAATCCACTTCCAACAGAAAAGGCTGACCTGTGGGTAGAGTGGAGAAGTCTCTCGAAGCCTTGACCGACCTTCGTGTGAAACGACCATATGCTCCGGTATCATCCACAGAAGTCAGAACACAAAGACTTTGCATCTTCCGTGATGCGTCAGTCAAGGCAGCAGCAGCATACCTCAAAACCATAGATGTAAATTAAAAGAGCCACGTTGGATTCGTGATGAACCAGACAAAACTGGCGCCACTCCGCGAACACACGATACCCAGGCTGGAACTCTGCGCTGCCATCCTCGCAGTTGAGTTGGCCGAGCTTATTTCAGATGCGATGAATCTGGAGGTCAAAGATGCAGAGTTCTACTCCATTAGCAAGGTGGTACTGGGATACATCTGCACCGAAACGCAACGCTTCTACGTCTACGTCAGCAACATTGTACTGAGGATAAGGAGATCCACCTGCCCTAATCAGTGGCACTATGTACCTACTCACCACAATCCTGCAGACTATGTGACTAGATCCATTGCACCAAGTCATCTTAAGGACACTACATGGTTCACAGGCCCTGCCTCCTTGAACCGTTCTATGCCCCACATGAGAAGGACTGATACATTCAAACTAGTGGATCCAGATACAGACGAAGAGCTCCGTCCTCTAGTGTCTGCTCTACATATAGTGATTTCAAGCCATCACCTCAAATCTCATCGGTTCAGCAGTTTCTCAACCTGGAAGTCACTTGTTCGAGCCATTGCTTGTATACTTCATGTAGCCCAGTCCTACAAGTCAGCACTCTCTGCAAGCCACAGACCTTGTAAAGGTTGGCATCACTGCAAGCATTCGTTTACCGCTCCTAACCTGGAAAGAGCCAAGGTTACAATACTTCGTTTTGTACAAAAGAAAACTTACACCAGAGAAATAGGCAACCTCAACAAGGGACAACCCGTTCCTAGAGACAGCGCGCTTAAAAAGCTTGATCCGATTTTCGACCAAGATGGACTGCTGAGAGAAGGTGGCCATCTTCAAGGCGATGAGGTAGAAGTTTCAGAGAAACACCCAGAAATAATTCCTGGATGTCATCACGTCACCACTCTGCTCAATCAGCATCATCATGACTTAGTGAGACACCAAAGCAGTTTGTTTACTGATGGAAACCTACGGGTGGCTGGTCTATGGATAGTTGGAGCGAAGAGAAGTGTGAGCAAAATTTTCAACTGTGTTACGTGTCACATGTCTGAGGCATGTTCCAAAATCCGAAGATGGCCAATCTTCCAATTGATAGACTTAGTACTGAACCCCCCTTCACCAGTTGGACTAGTTGTCTTCGGTCCTTGGTCTGTGGCTACACGACGCACCAGGAAGATCCATATTGAAGCAAAGTGTTGAGCAGTTCTATTCACCTGTCTGTTCATATCGAAGTAATCTTGAAGTTTTATAATACACTTCGACGCTTCATCGTAATCAGAGGCTCTGTGAAGCATATTCGTCCTGACCGAGTATAAGTATTGGAGTATCAGGTGCAGTAATAGGGACACATACGGCAGCAGCGGCTCAGTATTGGGGTATCAGGTGCAGTAATAGGGACACATACGGCAGCAGCGGCTCAGTATTGGGGTAGCAGGTGCAGTAATAGGGACACATACGGCAGCATCGGCTCAGTATTGGGGTATCAGGTGCAGTAGTAGGGACACATACGGCAGCAGTGGCTCAGTATTGGAGTATCAGGTGCAGTAATAGGGACACATATGGCAGCAGCGGCTCAGTATTGGGGTGTCAGGTGCAATAATAGGGACACATACAGCAGCAGCGGCTCAGTATTGGGGTATCAGAGGCAGTAATAGGGACACATATGGCAGCAGCGGCTCAGTATTGGGTTATCAGGTGCAGTAATAGGGACACATACGGCAGCAGTGGCTCAGTATTGGGGTATCAGTAGGGTGAGGAGTTTGTGCAGGTTGGGAATAGATGGTGATGGGGCTGGAATATGAGAAGTGAAACGTGTCTTTGTTGTTTTCTCTGCAGCCGAGTCATTGTCATGTCGGTCTGGGCCAGATGGAGAAGATGGGAAAAGTGAACGATTCCATCATAAAGAATGTCAGCGGTAAGACATTATCTGTAACTGTGCTGTGATCTATGTTCTGTAGGACTGGTATCTACCACTGACCATATGGCGGTAATATCCATGTTGGTCTTTATATAGAGATTATCTTCAGTAATAGCGCGGTCATCTGCTGAGGTTCTCCTCCGCTATTAGGGGGCGTCACCCAGTTATAATCAAGGTTACCTAGTTAGGGGCCCACTCAGAAGCTTCGCCCCCCTGAACCAAAACCACCCTAGCTACGCCTCTGGTTGTGACCCATTGTTTTTGTCCATATAGTGTATGGCACATTCACAGTAAATGGGAAGAATGAAGATGTATAATGATTAAGAAGGACTTTTCATTGGTGCTGTGACAAGCTTGATGGAGATGTTAGCAGAGGTGGTATAGTACATGAAAAATAAAAACTAAATAGGAGGATTTACCCCATAATGATGATGAAGAAACACTTGGTAACCATCTAAATACAGTTCTATAAAATTTTAGACAATGCCAGTCTAGTCTACTGAATGCCATAGCAGATTACATCTTCATAGTGCCAGGACAAATTTAGCACATAGAAGATTGATCAAAAGCACAATGTGTGCACATTGCATCCCTAAGGTCTTGTTCTTCCAAAATAGCTCCTAAGTACAAAATACTTTGTAAACTAGTAACAACAGCAGTCAAAACAAAGGTGGGGTATACTTGGCATTTGGACTTGTAGTGAACACCCTGACTGCCAGTTTCGCAGAAGGTTAATGCTGTCCCTTATGTGCCCCTTTTTACTTCCTATGCCTGTAGAAAATGTCAAGATTGCTTTTATGACCTCACCAAGAACTTAGCATTGTCTTTTTCCAAGCCAGTAGGAAATGTGAAATCACTATGTAACAAAAGAAGGAAAACTGACATGGCTGCTGAGATGGGCAATAGATTTCGGTATGTGCACTTATAGTTTCATCTCTAGTAATTAAAAAATAGGGGTAGTTTGTGTAGGCATTTATCACATAAAAAAAAAAATCAACAACCTATTGCTAACAAAAGCACAACCACCCCCAGCCACACAGGTCTGTTGAAAGCGAAATTACTATTTGGTAGTTAGTTAATTAAAAATGGATTTGCCAAAAGAAGCAAATATTACCAATTATCTGCTCTACTAGTGAATCTGTTATGGTCTTCTGCCCATTAGTATATACATATTTAATAAAAAATAAACTTTATTCATGGACCAGTAAAAATGTAGTAAAAATTTTGTGTACTGAAAACCACTAAGTCAGCTAGTCTACTATTTGAAACCGTGAAAAAGGAAAAAGGAAAAATTTCTCCCAGAAAATGATGGCAATTACACGTTTTCTTATACACATGTTTATTTCCTTTGCATAAAAAAGAGAAAAAAGAGAAAAAAGGCAAATTGGACATAATTTCAGACAAACTCCCCAAAAATGGGCCGGACAAAATTGTTGGCACCCTCAACTTAACACTAGGACTACCAGACTGGTTACCTTCCCCCCTAGAACTACCGAATGGAGTCATTTTGACTCCTGGCTTGATTTTATTTATTTGTAGAGTTCCTTGCTCCTGGTATTGTTGTAACTTTAATTTATAGAATGCATAGAATGCATAATAGCAAGAATATCGTCAGACTTTAGCGCAGTTCTTCTAGAAATATGAGCAATTAGTTAAACTGTAGTCCATATTCTACAGAAATGATGTAGTCCACTCGAGAGTTCTCTGGCTCACTGACAAATGTCCTGTATATGTCCTGTGTATGTCAAGCACATTTGCAATGTCTGGATTGTTCAAGGTGCTTTCTGCACACACATTTGTCACTTCTGTAATGGGTATAATAACACTGAAGGGAATCAGTTTAAGAAGTCTTCTACATAATAATTACTGGTGAATACAGATAAATTGATTGGCTGATCTTGTGGTTTTTATGTAAAATATTTTTCCCTGTTTCTGGATCTCTGATGAAGCTTATTTTTGTACATTTACATACACACCATATAAATTGCATTAGTACTGTGGAAAATTGGTAATATTTGACAAATATTGATGATTTATTCTTGTGGCTCTGACCCTTGAGACCCATCTGTATGGCACTATATATTAGCCTCTTTCATTCTATATACAGGAGTCCCTAATTCTAATGATCTAAGTACTTGTGGGACAGACACCCACCAAGCAACCATTGAAACCATAGAAACCCTTTCTTAAGTATTGACTATCAATGATTGCCTCCAAGAGAACTCAACTGTCGCTAAAAGTGCAATTATACAACACTATTATAGGGAACGAGTATTCCTCGGAACGCTCTATTCCTGATAATGCTTAGTGGTTAGCACTGCAATGCTGGAGTCCTAGGTTCAAATCCCACCAAAGTCAACTTCTGCAAAGAGTTTGCATGCTCTCCTCGTGTTTGCGTGGGTTTCCTCTGGGTTCTCCGGTTTCCTCCCACATTCCAAAGACATACTGATAGGGAATTTAGATTGTGAGCCCCATTGGGGACAGTGATGATGATGTATGCAAACTGTAAAGCGCTGCGGAATATGTTACTGCTATATAAAAATAAAAAGATTATTAAAAAAAAGATTATTATTATGACAATCTCGCAGTCTAAAGAGGCTGCTGATCACCCGAACAAACAAAATATTCTCAACACCACATCAGGACATGTGCTGCTGAGTAGTGATGAGCGGACACGTGGAATTTCGGGTTCTGGTACCTGACCCGACTTTACTCCAAAGTTCAGTTCTGGTGCCAGAACTGAACCCGAAAATAAACCTGAAACACCCTGAAAACAATAGGGACCTGAACTTTGGAGCTGGAAAAAAATCTCTCTCTTCGGGTTCACTCATCTCTACTGCTGAGTACAATGACAGCCTGCGTACATAAAGCGATCTATTACTCATTGGTCTGTGTGCATTGTAAGTGCGGTCAGTCTCTCTAAATAGGCTATTAAATGACTACATAGCTGATTTATATAAAGTCACAAAACATCGGTCAGGCTACCAACATTCTCTTATCATTGCATTTTTTTTTTATTGTATTTTTATTATGAAAAACGTTAAACATTTTAAACACAGACTATACAAACTCCCAAACCTCCACCACCCCCTGTATAAAAGCAAATTCCCCAGAAACTGAATATATTTCTGCACTGCTATGGCACATACAGTCCAGCATATTACAGAAAAAAGGGTTTTTATAATACATGTAGGAGAAAGAGCAACAAGACACAAAAGACAAAGAGGACAGGAATACATCTCCCTTCCCCAGAGTGGGATATTAACACATACAATTAATGTTCCGCTTATCCCTGTCTATCAGCTATAACAAACATAGAACCTAATTAGGTCTCTATAAGCCATACTGTATCCATCAATCTATAATGCCATCAATTTCTCAAATTTTGCAACAACACCTCATTTAGCAGGCACTTCCTTCACCAGGGTTAACAGGCAGTTTTAGAGATGAGCGAATAATTTCGGGCAACCCAGCCCACTATCCTTGTCAGTGTTCTCTTGCCATGGACAGGAGCTGCAAAAATTTCTTCTGGGTTTCCCTGCGTGGCATTTGATTCTTTTGGCCTGGAGTGATGTTATCTGTGCGGCATGCGATGCACATGTAAGGAGGTGGTGGAGGACCTTGTTGCCTGTCCGCTCTCTCTTTTACTGCGTTGTGGTTTCCCTGTATGTAACCTGTTGATGTGTATTGTCTTGCAATGTATGTTCTGTGAAATGTGTTGTACCTACTATGTACATGTTAGAGGCAGGGACAGTAGGGGTTAACCCAGGAGGTTGGGCTAACAGCCCCAAAAGGAGCAGGAAGTTCCTGCTCCTCAGTCAGTGCCCGGTCAGGCTTGCCCAGGGCAGGTGCTCAGCAGCCTCTGGAGCCAAAGACTCCCCTGGAGGGAAAGCCTGCCGGGGCACTGACTGAGGAGCAGAAACATCCTGCTCCTTTTGGGGCTGTTTGCCTAACCTCCTGGGTTAACCCCTTCTGTCCCTGCCTCTAACATGCACATAGCAGGTACAACACATTTCACAGTACATACATTGCAAGACAATACACATCAACAGGCTACATACAGGGAAACCACAACACAGTAAAAGAGAGAGAGAGGGGGAGCAATGAGGTCCTCCACCACCTCCTTACACACACACTTAATCTCACCAGGCCGGCTAATCATAAGCCAAGCATGGGATCCCAGAGGCAAAAGAAATGCTCGCAGATCCTATCCAAAGCCAGAGACCACTAACCTGGACCATGGACTGGGGTTGTGTGAGGCGATCATCTCTAGCCACTTTACTTTATCAATAAATTCTCATCCAGTCGGACCCTTGTTTATCTCAAGATTTAGTCATGGAAAAACATTGTATAACGTAAAAAACATTTTTACAGACAAAACCATGCTATAAAATAAGAAATGACACTTTCCAAACATGTACAGTATATATGCTAAGGCGCCATGTTTGCCCTGTATCTGTAAAACAATTTTCAACATTGTTATCTGAATACAGTATGCCCACTCATTGAAGCTAATCAGAGCAAATAGACCCTGCACTAGTTTTAAAGTTTTAGTTGACCACCTAAAGTAACAGAAGACCCAATGTAATTATTTGGCACAGTAACTTTGCATCACCATTTTGATTTTTTATTACGCTTTCCCTGACTCACCATAGTCATCACCACATACACATGGGTCTTATCCAAGGAACTTCAGTCTGCTACTTTCACCAGTTCCTGAAGAAACCTAATGTAATCAATAGGTGTAATTTTAGCTTTACAAGGATTGCTAAAAAGGGTCAATCCTTATTAAAGCAATTTAATGCCAAGAACTTTTTCCTGTAGTGTACTTTTCCACAAAGAAATGTTTAATCCAAATTTATGAGAAGAGTTTTGCTTTTTCTGTTCTCAGTCCTCTTAGGTCCCTATTTTTTGTCAGTTGTCCACTCCCATTTTATTTTACTGTATATATTTCTAACATTGAAGAGCACTTTACTAAGTAAACCCATCTAGTAATGCTTTAGACTTCTTTTGGCTTTCAGAAACAGCATTACGTCTAAAGCATTACTAGATAGGTTAATTTAGTAAAGTGCTCTTCAATGTTAGAAATATATGCAGTAAAATATAATGGGATAGATGGCATAGATTCTGCTAGGTGGTGATATTCTCTAGGAATATTGTCCCATGCGGACTGGACAGCTTCTTGCAATTGCTGCAATTTGATGGAGGTCCTAACGTGCTGTGATCAGGTGTTCTACCTTGTCCGCTAGATGTACTAAAGTAATAAGGTCTTGGGAGTGTGAAGGTCAGGTAAGCAATGGAAACTCACTGTCATGACTACATGACCCTTGCAGTTTGATGCATTATTCTGCTGAAAGTGTCATTCTACCATAGGATAAACAGCTGCCAGGAAGGGAAGAACATGGAAGGTCATAAAAGGTAAGTCTTACTGTCCAATCATCAATTTACAGGTATCAGAGAACCGAGATTGTGCCAAAATAGCATTCCCCCACACAATTGCTCCAACTCCACCCTTCTGAACTGTTGACTGCTGACAGTTCATTGATTCGTGCTGCGTGAAACTAACCCTCCTATCAGCATGATGCTAAAGAAATCTAGATTCATCTGATCAGGCAATGTTATCCCACTGCTGTGATCCAATTTATGAGCTCTTTTGCGCACTAGAGTGTCTAATATTACAGTCCATACATACTACGCATTGCTGAGTTGTGCGTTCGGAAACATTACTTGGAGCACCAGAGTTGTATTTGGCTCCAAATTGCTACACTGAGCATCGCCTGTCCATGAGAACAATCAACAGTCTCTTCTGATCCCTTTCATCAGTGAGCTATTGACGTGCACATGATCCTCTTTCTGTGGAGTTTTTGCTTGATCACACCATTCTCAGTATACACAGAACGTCGTTGCACAAAAATACGGTACTTGGCATTTTTTTTAGATTCACCACTATTCCACATTTGAAGCCACTTTTACTGCTTAATTTTACTTTTCTAATGTGCAATTACAGTTAAATTTATTCATGAAAACTTGTTCACCTGCCTATATCCTGCACTACAGGGTTAGGTTTCAAATTTATATAAGAACTGTAGTTTCAACAAATTTTGCTTGGATCATTAGTGCAAGAAAATAATATTAGAAATTTTGTAATATATCTTTATCAGATATTTCAGCTTTATTTCTCCCCTTATGAGGCACTTTCTCCCCCTTCCCTTATGCTTCCAGCCCCTATCATTTACTTTGAAGAAAAAAAAAAAACACCTCGGCTATATCTTGCTTAAAACAAGACATAGTGCCAAACCAGTGAGGTGTTAGGTCACATTATACTATATGTAGAAGGGCGAATTAAGAAAAGTGAGGAGCAAAATTAAAAAACAAAGACACTGAAAAATAGTACTAAGCTTTCTAACAAGTCTTTTACCTCACCCTACACCAATACTCCACCTCTATCCCTATAAACTGTTGACAGCTCACAGGAAGGGTTCATCGATTCTTGCTGCTTGAAACTAACCCTCCTATTAGCATGGTTCAAAAGAATTGAAATATAGATTCATCTAACCAGGGAATGTTATTCCACTAATGTAATCCAATTTTTGTGCTCATTTGCTCACTTCAGTTTCTGACTTTACTTAAGCTTTGGACCCACAATTGCTCACACAATTATATCTTGCTGCAAATTGCTTGACAGTGCAACCACACTGCTCAGTACAGCTGTATAATTAATTCCATACAGCTGCTGTCTATACACTAATAACGGAATGAAGAGCAGAAATCCCTCACTGTATGCTTTATTGGAGACTAGGGATGAGCGAACCAGAACGGTAAAGTTCGGGGTCTGCACTGGATGGACACCTAGTGTCTGGTATCGAACAACCAAATACAGACTTTTTAATGTCTCCTGTTGGGTTCACCAGTCAAATAAAGCTGGTTGAAAGGCCGACAATCAACAAGCTTTTAGACTGTGTGCACTTCCAGAGCCAAGTACTGACATGACTGTGATTATACTGCGCAGCACATTACCCGGCCTGTATAATGGCTGGATCACAAGTTCTGCAGCCATTCTGTTTTCACTATTTTAGGCATAGGATGCAGCTGGAGTGAGGGACAGATTTTAACTGTGCACTCTGTAAATATAGCCACTGTGTGTACTCTGCAAGCTATATCTATGAGAGTACTGTGCCAACAGCCGAAATGTGTACTCTGCAAGCTATATCTGTGGGAGAACAGTGCCAACAGCTACAGTGTACTCTGCAAGCCATATATGTGGGAGTACTGTGCTAAAAGATGCTGTGTGTACTCTACACTCCTAGCCTGTGAGAGCACTGTTTCTTTAAGCTGCTGTGTGTAATCTGCAAGTCACATCTGTGGGAGTACTATGCCAACAGCCACTGTGTGTACTCTGCAATGCAAATATGTGGGAGTACTGTGCCTTTAAGCCTCTATGTGTACTCTGCATCCCCGCCTTTGGGAGTACTGTGCCTTTAGGCCGCAGTATGTACTCTGCACCCTCCACCTGTGGGAGAACTGTGCCTTTAAGCTGCTGTGGTACTTTGCACCCCCCACCTGTGGGAGTACTGTTCCAAAAAGCCGCTGTGTTTCCTAGTAGTGTTGCAAATAAATTGCATGTCCATGTAGACCAAAGAAATAATTCTTCTGGACCGATGTGTTTTATAGTGGTCTGGGAAATAAATAATTGGCATCAGCTGTCTTGTTGGAATTTCTAGGCCAAAGAAATAATTTTCAGGATCACTGGGTGTTTTCTGGTAGTGTTGCAAATAGATAACTGGCATCAGCCTCTATAACACTGTACGTAACCCCTTTCTCATGTACAGCACCATGGAATTAATGGTGCTATATAAATAAATAATAATAATAATAATCAGCCATCTTGCAGCCATTTGCAGGCCAAACAAATGCATTTTCTGTACTTCTGTCTTTTCTAGTGGTGTGGCATCAGCCAAATAATTTTTCAGGACTGCAGTATGTTTTCTAGTAGTGTTGCAAAAAAATAAATCTACTCTTTCAACATCTCTTCCAAAAAATGAGGAGAGCATCAAATAGGGGACGTAGACATGAACGTGGCTGTGGTGGTGCTGGTGTAGATGGTGGTTGGTGGTGTACATGATGCAGGGATTGGATGTGGTTATTGTATACCTGCTACATGCCCAAATACAACACCTTTCTTTGGTGCACACAAGCGGCAGGACATTATCCATTCTTTCGCAGGTCTGAATATTGCTGCAGGAATCGTGAAGCCAAAAGATGTTGAAAAGGTGTTAGATTGGATCGCTGAGAGTGGCTCCAATTCCTTTGCATTATTTTCCACCCAGTCCACTGCAGAAAGTGCACAGTTGGCACCTGAGGACCATGGCCATCTGGCTTCAACGTCACCTCCTTGCAAATCAGCTAAGCTGTCTGAGCCCAAAGTCATGCAGCAGTCTGCTTTTTGATGACTCCGCTAGCTGTGGTTTCACGGCCCATCCACCTGGCCCTGCCCCAGACATTGAAGAGACTGAGTGCACTGATGCCCAATCACTTGTTAGTTTGCAGGATGAGTATGTGGGAGGGCTAGTGCATGCGGTCAGTGGACCACCGCATCACATGTCTGATCATGACGAAACTAAGTTGCCAACTGCAGTGTCTTTCTGCAGTGTGCAGACTGGCAAGGAGTGCAGGGTTGCTGAGTCGGTGGAAGATTATGTTGGGGAAGATGAGGTCCTAGACTCCACATGGAGGTAAAACTATGTGACGTGCACAGTTCGGAGGAGGTGGCCGCAGCAGTACAACAAAAGAGGAAGCAGGGTGCAAAGGCACAGCAGGTGGCCCCTAGCCAGTATGTCAGCTGCTACTGCCCACCACACCTCTGAAATAATCACACCAAAGACAGCTCAAAAGAGCTCCCTAGTGTGGCATTTCTTCAGGCAATGTGTTGACAAACGGCAGGCGGTTTGCAAGCTGTGTCTTTAGAGCCTGAAGCGAGGCATAAATGTTCTGAACATGAGCATCACCTGTATGACGAGGCATCTGAATTCCAAGCACGAGGTGCAGTAGAGCACACAACTTAAAAATCACAGAACTGAGCCAGCTCTTGCTACCCCTTCTGCTGTGGTCTTGGCCTCTTATTCCAGCTCACGATCAACAGGGCCACTTGCCTCCCCACAAAGAGAGGATGTGAAAGCATCACCACCACCAGTGTCACCGAGCATCTCCACACCGTCCCATGGAAATGTTCAGCTTTCCATCCCTCACACCCTCGAGAGAAAGAGGAGATACCACCTAGCCACTCTGGAGCCATGGTCCTTAAAGACAGAATTACCAATTTACTGGCCTTTGAAATGCTGCAATTCCGGCTGGTGGAGACGGAGTTTTAAAAAAGTGATGGTGGTGGATATCCCGCAGTAAGTTGTTCCAACTACTTTTCTAGGCTGGCCATCCCTGCCCAGCACAACATGTGGACCAAACCAGGTATGCACGACACAACGCTATCTGTGGCAAGGTCCATACAACCAAATAAACGTGAACCAGTAAGCATGGTCAGAGATGTTACATCTCCCTAACTGCCCACTGGGTAAATGTAGTGGCTGCTGTGACAAGAGGTGGAAGGCTTTGTAACCATTGTCCTACCACCACCAAGAATTGCTGGAATTTTATCTGTTCAGGTTGCCTCCTCCTCCTACTCCAATCCTCCAACACCTCCTCATCAGGTAACAGTATGACCACCACCAACTACAGAACAGCTAGGGGAAAACGACATCAGGCTGTTCTGAAATTCATCCGTTTGTGGGACAAATCCCATAAAGTGCAGGAGCTGTGCACTGGGATCAAACAGCAGACAGATGTGTGGGTGGTGCTGCTGAACCTCAAACCCAGCCTGGTGATGTGCGATAACGGAAGAAATCCCTTAGTAGCTATGGGACTAGCTGGTTTGACACACATCCCTTTCCTGGTGCATGTGCTGAACTTGGTGGTGCAGAGCTTCCTGAAAAACTACCCACACCTGTTGGAGATGCTGCTGAAAATGCAGGCAGTGTGCACAATTTTGTCTTTCTTAACCTGCTGCTTGCCAGTCTGCGCCGCAGCTTCACTTATAATAATAATAATTTTATTTCTATAGTGCTGACATATTCCGCAGCACTTTACATTTTAGAGGGGACTTGTACAGACCAATGACATTACAGCATAACAATAAACACATAGATCAAAACAGATACCAAGAGGAATGAGGGCCCTGCTTGCAAGCTTACAATCTATGAGGAAAAGGGGAGACACAAAAGGTGGATGGTAACAATTGCTTTAGTTGTTCACTTCTGCCTTCTCACTCACCAGCTAATATGCAAAGTACCAACAAAGTGAAACTCCACGTTGCATATGCTAGAGAAACTGTGTGAGGAGCAGCAGCAGGCAATAGAGGAGTTTCAGCTGCAGCATGCAAAACAACTAGTGATGAGTGAGTGTACTCCTTGCTCGGGTTTTCCAGAGCACGCTCGGGTGACGTCCGAGTATTTGTTATTGCTCAGAGATTTAGTTTTCATTGCCTCAGTTGAATGATTTACGGCTTCCAGATAAGCTGAATACATGTGAGGGATGCCTGTTTGTTAGGGAATTCCCACATGTATTCAGCTTATCTTGAAGCCGTAAATCATGCAACAGAGGCGATGAAAACTATATCCCTGAGCAATAACAAATACTCATAGGTCACCCGAGCAATGAGTATACTCGTTCATCACTAAAAACAACACCACTTCACGACCAATGAGTGTGCCTCAATGAAGGACGTGTGAGCTATCTTATGCTGCTTTGAATATTTCACCAATATTTTGGATTTTGGAAATCATTTTGTATCCAAATCCAGCTTTAAACTTGTCCACAACAGTATCACGGACCTGCCTGTTGTGTTCCTTGGTCTTCATGATGCTCTTCAAACAGAACCCTGAGACTATCACAGAGCAGGTGCATTTATACGGAGACTTGATTACACACATTTGGATTATATTTATCATCATTAGGCATTTAGGACAACATTGGATCATTCAGAGATCCACAATGAACTTCTGAGTGAATTTGCTGCACTGAAAGTAAAGGATCCGAATAATATTGCACGCCCCACTTTTCAGTTTTTGAATTTCCACAAAAATTTAAAATAATCAAAAAATGTCATTTCCAGGGAGCCAAATACATTCGCAAGGCACTGTACCTAGACAATACACCTTCTACCTAGGACAGGTTGTTGTTCCCTCTGTGCAGTGTGGCACACATGAGTCAATACATACTGCAGTGCCTTTGTAATGTACGCCAAGTTGATTGTATTGCTACCAGTGCAGATTGTTGGGTGGCCACCATGCTAGATGCCCGCTATAAGGTCAATGTACTATCAATACTTCCATCACTGGTGTGGGAGCACCATACGCATGAATACAAGTAAATGCTGGCAGAGAAACTACTGATCGCTTTCCCTCCTAACAGTGGGAGCTCAGTGGAATAACAAGGCAGATGCGGAGAAGGAAGTCGCCAATGCAGCTGGGGTACCGTTAGCACCTCGGAAGGCAGCAATAGCAGGGATGAAATGTGGCAAAACTTTATGAGCACACCACAACATACAGTAACATCAAGCAATATGGACCGAATTAGCAGAAGCCAGCGTTACAGCAACATGATGGAAGATACAAAATGTACAAGAAACAAAAACATTTTGTTTCTTGCAGGTTTTGTATGCTTCATGGCCAATGTGAACATGCGTTTATGTGTTCCATGTATAACAACTTAAACCAAGTTCAATTTTTGTATTTAACATGATGGAAGATGCATGTCCATGTCCACATGTCTCCTCGTACTAACAGATGAGTCTGCCCCATTTAACTTTTGTGTCTCCAAATTGGATACATGGCCTGAGCTCACCCTATATGTCTTGGAGGTGCTGGTCTGCCCTGCGGTGTCATGTCAGAATGTGTGTTTAGCATTCGCCTGTCGACAATCCTAACATTCCTTAAAAATGAACCAGGCATGGATCCTACAGGACATTTCTATACCTTTGGATTACTGGAAAACTATACCAGTCTCACCCAGCCAGCATTCTCAACTCTATTTGCCATTCATTTCATTTGGGTGCCTTCGCATGAAATAAAAAACCCAAACAACTGTGCTGGCTACCTACTCCTCTGCCTTTTCCAGCTATATCGCCATGTTCACATCTTCCTCCATTTGGACCTACACCTTGTGGTTCTAGATAGCTAGTTTCAGTTTTCTGAAATCTAGGTTGTTTTAGTTTTGTAAATTCTATGATGTTTTATATCAGTTCGGTAATAAAAAAATAAAAAAAAACAAGGAAAAAATACCAAAAAAACAGTGTTGGATTACTCTTCCCTTGACTCTATTTTCTTTTTTTATTTTACTCAGTTATATAGCGCGAATAATTCCAATAGCTCTTTATTGGCACTGTCCCCATTGAGGGTCACAATATAATTTATCAGTATGTCTTTGGCATGTGGGAGCAAACCACGCAAAAACGGGGAGAAGATACAAACTCCTCGCCAATGTTGCCCTTGATTGGATTTTAACCGAGGACCCTCGCTCTGTAAAGTCACAGTGCTTACCATTGAGCCACCGTGCTACCTTGTCTCTTCCACTTATACCGCCACATCTACCTCCTCCTCCATTTGGACCTGTTCCTTCTAGTTTAAGATTCTTTTTTTTTATTCCTGCTCTGCTTAGAATAGGGACAGGATGCAGCTGTAATGAGGGGCAGTATTAGATTTTGCATGTGCGCAGCTTTCCAAAAACACTCACTATATTTACGCTGAACCCGTGTCTGTGATGGTACTGTGTGTAACCAAAAGTTTTTATAATCTTCAACTGTGTTGGTGGGAGTGTGTGTAAACCTATTTTCTACTGTTATGCAACTATGTCTGCGACAGTACTGTGTCACAAGCCACTGTGTGTTTTCTTTAACCCATATATGTGGGTTAACTTTGCCAAAACCTGCTGTTTGTATTCTTTAACCTATAACTGTGAGATTACTGTGCAAAAAGCTGTTATGTGTATTCTTTAACCCCTTTCCGACGTTGAACGTAATAATACGCCCACGTCAGAATACCTCCCCTTGATTGGGCTCCGGCGCTAGGCCCACATCTTTCCCGGCACATGTCAGCTGTTTTGAACAGCTGACATGTGCCTCTAACAGCCGCACGTGGAATCATGATCCACCCGCTGCTGTTAACCTGTTAAATTTTGCTGTCAATCTCTGACAGTGGCATTTAACTTGCACTTACCGGAAGTGTGCCGAAAATCCCGCCCATTGGTGTCCTCATCACATGATCGCAGGCCACTTAGTTTCTGTAGTGCTCTTGTGCTAGCATAGGTATGACAAGTTTTTACACTAGCTTGACTATAATATATTTTCATTACCCCTGATGAAGCCAGCAATAGTGAAACATGTTGTGGAGGCTGCTGGTTCTATATTTTAAATAAGCAATATAGTGTGAGCTGACAGACAGAGCAATAACGTGGGGTCCACGGCCACATGGTGCAATGATTACAACAACCATCAAAACTACAGAGAGATTTCAGATGAATCTAGATAATGATCTCAAGCTAGAGCACATACCTTGTGTGTTCTAATTAAAATTAATATATATATATATATATATATATATATAATTGTATATATATTTTAACTTTAGGGATCTTTAGTTAGGAATCCTTTGCCTTAGCCAGTTTCCAAAAGGGAATCTTCAAGTTAATGTTCCTTGAGGACAAACACACCGTTACCAACAGGCAGGTCCAGACCAACCAAAAGTCTTCAATCAACCATAATCTTATATTTGGATCCCATCTTCCTTAGGCTGGGTTCACACTGCGTTATGGGTGTCTGTTAGACGGACTGCGTTACACCGCGGCATAAACACAGTGTAATGTAGTCCGTTAAGGCCGCCATTAATTCCTATGTCGGACGCATCACTAGCGCACGCCTGCAATGGGCGTGCGCTAGGGATGTGCAGTCATTGAGCGACGGACCCTGAGACGCGGGCTGCAGCGTTTCCGGGTCCTTCACCGCTAGCGCAGATAGAGCTAGCAGATGCTCTATCTGTGCTAGCGCGATGGAGAATGTCGGCACTTGCGTCAGCAGCCCGTTCACGTATGTGTTGAATGGGCTGCTGTTTAACGCAATGTGAACCCGGCTTTAACTTATCAAGAACACCTTGCCACATAGAAGTAATTAATGAAAACCGTTCCTCTGCAGGTATTCCAGAAGAGCGATTCCTATTAAATGAGCTGAACTGAGGATGAAACTCGTATGCCTCAAAAAAACAAAGACTTACCTGTAGACTCATAACAACGATTTACCATAAATTCAACTAGAGGTAAGTAGATAACCCAATTCTCCTGATTCTGAGACACAAAATACCTAAGATAAGTCTCAGGTTAACCCGTTCAGTTTGCCCATTAGGCTGTGGGAGAAATGCTGAAGAAAATGACAGATAGATCCCCAAACGAGTGTAAAATGCCCTCCAAAATTTGGAAATAAACTGCACCTCCCGATCAGAAACAATATTGGTAGTGATCCCATGTAATTTTACAATCTGATAAAAATCTGCGCCAACATCTTGGCATTAGGTAAAGCGGGCAGCACAATGAAATGTCACATTTTACTTAATCTGTCCACCACCACTAAAATTACAGTATTTTTGTCTGTTATTTATTTATGTAATAACATTTTATATTGATTCACACTAAATCCCATTTATCTTATTTGGATCTTGGATCACATTGTTTATTTAACATAGTTAGCAAGGCCGAAAAAAAGACATTTGTCCATCCAATTCAGCCTATATTCCATCAGAAGAAATCCTCAGATCTACGTTCCTTCTAAAGAACCTAATAACTGTAAGATACTATATTGTTACGCTCCAGGAAGACATCCAGGCCTCTCTTGAACCCCTCGACTGAGTTCGCCATTACCACCTCCTCAGGCAAGCAATTCCAGATTCTCACTGCCCTAACAGTAAAGAATCCTCTTCTATGATGGTGGAAAAACCTTCTCTCCTCCAGACGCAAAGAATGCCACCTTGTGACCGTCACCTTCCTTGGTATAAACAGATTCTCAGAGAGATATTTGTTTTGTCCCCTTATATACTTATACATGGTTATTAGATCACCCCTCAGTCGTCTTTTTTCTAGACTAAATAATCCTAATTTTGCTAATCTCTCTGGGTATTGTAGTTCCCCCATCCCCTTTATTAATTTTGTTGCCCTCCTTTGTACTTGCTCTAGTTCCATTACATATCCTTCCTGAGCACCGGTGCCCAAAAATCTACACAGTACTCCATGTGCGGTCTAACCAGAGATTTGTACACAGGCAGTATAATGTACAGTGTAATGCAGTATAATGTTCTCATGTATATCCAGACTGGCACTGGCTGCTGCAGGTAAGTTTATCATTAACTAGGATCTCCAAGTCCTTCTCCATGTCAGATTTACCTAGTGATTTCCCGTTTAGTGTATAACGGCGTTAGATGTTTCCCAGACTCTAGATATACGACAGTCTTATGATCCATGATTGTTAAAACTAGATTAACTGCTCCCCCAGAAAATGACACCCCTCTTCAAAGGCCCACTTGATAGCCAAGAGTTCCCTGTTACCAATGTCATAATTTCTCTCCTCAGATGACAGTTTTTTAGAAAAGTATGCACATGGACACTATTTACCAAGAGACGCACTAAATGGCTGAGTGACTTCAGGCTGTATGCGAATTGGAGCAAATGCAAAACACTCTTTTAAGGTATCAAATGCCTCCTTGGCCATACTAGACCATTTGGAAAAGTCTGTCCTTTTCCTGGTCACATCCGTCAGAGGTTTGGCCACTACTAAGAAGCTTTTGATGAACTTATGGTAGTAGTTGGCGAAACCCAGAAACCTTTGTAACACCTTCAAATCCTCAGGGTGATCCCACTCTAGTACCGCTCTTTCGCCGGATCCACGCAAAAACCAGTGGACGATAAACCATATCCTAGAAAAGGGATCTCCTCAACCGAGAACATAAATTTCTCTTGTTTGACAAATAATTTATTGTCTCTGCGCATCTGTAATAGCTACCTGACAAGTACCTGATGTGACATCAGGTAAACAAATTAATATGCCCTCAAAATAGATCACCACAAATCTGCCTACCAGGTGACTAAAGATGTCATTTACAAAGTGCTGTAAGACGGCGGGAGCATTAGTCAACCCAAATGGCATCACAAGGTTCTCATACTGACCCTCAAGCGTCCTGAAATCTGTTTTTCATTCATCCTATTCTTTAATACGAATGAGATTATACACCGCCCTGATATCCAGTTTAGAAAACCATTTTGCTCCTACAATTTAATTAAAGAGTTCTGGGATGAAAGGAAGCGGATACGGATCACAGACTTTAATATGATTGAGTTTGCTGAAATCTAGGAAGGAAAACCCCGCTGCAATGGGGGATGAGGATGGTCTGATATGACCCTTTGCCAAACTTTCCGCAATATGGTCCGTCGTGGCCTGCCCCTCTGGACCAGACATATTATAAAGTTTGGTCTTTGGCAGCTTGGCCACAGGTACAAGATTAACGGTGCAAACATAGAGGATGGGAAGGAAGTTTTTGGAGTCGATGGCGATTATGGGTATAGGTCTGGACAGTGTATGTGGTTTGAGGCCCTGGACCTGGATGAACCAATCGTCAATCAAGTTAAACCACGCCCCACTGTCCAGAAAGGCAGAAATAACCACCATATTTTTGCCCTGATGGATTTCAGCAGGCAGAAAAAATTGTGCCCTTCCTACGGAGGAGATCTGCACAAACGGGTTGCTAACCTCCTCGCAACTCGGGCTCGTTAGTTTTCCGGCAGCTGTTTACAGTGAGGTAGGGAAGGACATACATCCACAAAATGGCCCTTCTCTTACAGTAAAAACATAATCCCCTTTATGTCGAACTACAGTCTGATTTCCAGAATGAGTTGCCCCACCCAACTTCATGAGTTCCTCAGATGACAGCTTCTGTGGGGTTACTGTGCCCTATGCTCTGTAGGTGAAATTTTTAATTGGACTGACAGTAGCAAGCCTCAGTCTCTGTGAAGGCACTGTTAAAATGTTAATGTTATTCATTTACTTCCTATTTTACCATGCTTACTATGGTGACAGAACCCCTTTAAGTTATTTCCCTATCCACATTTGTTTGCAGGGCAATTGTCCTGCTCTTACCCCCATTTTTCTTCCTTTTGCAGCTACCTAACCCTTACTCCGTCCATTTTACAGCACTGAAGTTCAGTGTGCAGGGTCAAATTTGGGTGTCAAACCGGACTTTTGAAAAAGTCTGGCTGAACTCAGGGAACTCAAACATCCACGGGTACTCTCATCACTATTGGAGACATCATAGTCTCTTCCTGCCAGTTCATAGTTATTTTTAAATTAAGAGATAGAGCCTACAGAGGGAAAAACTGGTGAAAATGCAAGATAAAGATCATATAATGGCCATGAATAGTGTTATTCCTCATAAAAGCACAAGACAGCTTATACTGAAAAGTCTCTTGAAAGTACAGTTACTAAATGTGAAAAAATGTTATACTCCTCTGAACTACTATACACTGTGTGCAGAATTATTAGGCAAGTTGTATTTTAGAGGATTATTCTCATTATTGATCAACAACTATGTTCTCAATCAACCCAAATGACTCATAAATATCAAAGCTTGATATTTTTGGAAGTTGGAGTGTTTTTTTTTAGATTTAGCTATCTTAGGAGGATATCTGTTTGTGCAGGTAACTATTGCTGTGCAGAATTATTAGGCAACTTAATAAAAACCAAATATATTCCCATCTCACTTATTTATTTTCACCAGGTAAACCAATATAACTGCACAACATTTAGAAATAAACATTTCTGACATGCAAAAACAAAACCCCCAAAAATGCGTTACCAATATAGCCACCTTTCTTTATGATGACACTAACAGCCTTCTATCCATAGATTCTGTCAGTTGCTTGATCTGTTTATTATCAACATTGCATGCAGCAGCCACCACAGCCTCCCAGACACTGTTCCGAGAGGTGTACTATTTTCCCTCCCTGTAGATCTCACATTTTATGAGAGACCACAGGTTCTCTATGGGGTTCAGATCAGGTGAACAAGGGGGCCATGTCATTATTTTTTCTTCTTTTAGACCTTTACTGGACAGCCACGCTGTGGAGTAGTTGGAGGCATGTAATGGAGCATTATCCTGGATGAAAATCATGTTTTTCTTGAACGATACTGACTTCTTCCTGTACCACTGCTTGAAGAAGCTGTCTTCCAGAAACTGGCAGTAGGCCTGGGAGTTGAGTTTCACTCCATGCTCAACCCGAAAAGGTCCCACAAGATCATCTTTGATGGTACCAGCCCATACAGTACCCCATCCCCACCTTGCTGGCATCTGAGTCGGAGTGGAGCTCTCTGCCCTTTACTGATCCAGCCTCTGCCCCATCCATCTGGCCCATCAAGAGTCACTCTCATTTCATCAGTCCATAAAACCTTTGAAAAGTCAGTCTTAAGATATTTCTTGGCTCAGTCTTGATGTTTTATCTTATGTTTCTTGTTCAAAGGTGGTCGTTTTTCAGCCTTCCTTACCTTGGCCATGTCTCTGAGTATCGCACACCTTGTGTTTTTTGTTACTCCAGTAACGTTGTAGCTCTGAAATATGGCAAAATTGGTGGCAAATGGCATCTTGGCAGCTTCACGCTTGATTTTCCTCAATTCATGGGCAGTTATTTTGCGCCTTTTTTGCCCAACACGCTTCTTGCGACCCTGTTGGCTATTTGCCATGAAACGCTTGATTGTTCGGTGATCACGCTTCAAAAGTTTGGCAGTTTCAAGACTGCTGCATCCATCTGCAAGCCATCTCACAATTTTGGACTTTTCAGAGCCCGTCAAATCTCTCTTCTGACCCATTTTGCCAAAGGAAAGGAAGTTGCCTAATAATTAAGCACACCTTATATAGGGTTTTGATGTCATTAGACAACACCCCTCCTCTTTACAGAGATGCACATCACCTGATTTACTTAATTGGTAGTTGGCTCTCAAGCCTGAACAGCTTGGAGTAGGACAATATGTATAAAAAGTATCATGTGATCAAAATACAACTTGCCTAATAATTCTGCACACAGTGTATGGAACCATTTCTACGCTCATTAACACCCTATTAAAATGATTGGTTCAAATCTATAAGTCAGCAGTCACTCTGTGTAACTTAAAGACAAGGAAAACAAAACAGGCAAAATCTAGTATACCCTCTGCTCATGATGTCACAGCTCGATATATGTGAGAGGTAGCTAACGCCTGTATATAGGATGTCACAGGACACACCAAATATTTGCCAAAGCAAAAAACCACAGAAGAATAGGTGCAAAAAAAACGTCCAAAATAGACAAAATCTTTATTAAATATATAGATAACAAAACAAGGAATACAGAAATAGTGTGTTAAAAAATGCAGATATCATGGAGCCCGACCACACACCACACATCAGCAGCCAGGCAAAGCACAGTAAAGGTACAAGGTGCTCCCTAGTTACTGCACGCTCCATATTGGAAATCTCTGAGCATGCTGCATATATGACAGGAGCCCGTACCAGCAAATAGCAGGAAAATATGCCAATATAGGGTATATCCAAGTGGTGTCTTACCAGCTGCTGACGTGGGGAGAGCGTCCGCTCCAGACCCACACTCTGTAACTGCAGACTTATGAATCCCTCCAGCACACGTAATGTTCACTGCGGGAATTCGCCGGTTTCTGACCCGTGAATTATACATACTGCCGGCCATTGGGCGCGGCCTTGCTTCCAGATGCTTGTTTGGAGCAATGACGCACCTACTAGATGGGTCCTGGCCAGAAGTATGTAAAACTCATACATACCCTCCGGTCCCGGGCTCAGAAACCAGTGAACTCCCGCAGCGCACAATGGGTGTGCTGGGGGGATTCATAAGTACAAGTGCTTTTCACAAAATTAGAATATCATCAAAAAGTTGATTTATTTCAATTCTTCAATACAAAAAGTGAAAGTTGTATATTATATAGAGTCATTACAAACAGAGTGATCTATTTCAAATGTTTATTTCTGTTAATGTTGATGATTATGGCTTACAGCCAATGAAAACCCAAAAGTCATTATCTCAGTTAATTAGAATAAAAAAACAAAAAAACACCTGCAAAGGCTTCCTAAGCATTTAAAAAATCCATTAGTCTGTTTCAGTAGGCTCAATAATCATGGGGGAGACTGCTGACTTGACAGATGTCCAAAAGGCAGTCATTGACACACTCCACAAGGAGGGTAAACCACAAAAGGTCATTGGTAAAGAAGCTGGCTGGTCATAGAGTTCTGTATCCAGGCATATCTATGGAAAGTTGAATGGATGGAAAAAGTGTGGTAGAAAAAGTGGCACAAGCAACTGGGATAACCGCAGCCTTGAAAGGATTAAGAGGAGACCATTCAAAAACTTGGGGGACATTCACAAGGAGTGGACTGCTGCTGGAGTCATTGCTTTAAGAGCCACCAGACACAGATGTATCCAGGACATGGGCTACAAGTGTCTCATTCCTTGTGTCAAGCCACTCATGAACAACAGACAACGCCAGAAGCGTCTTACCTGGGCCAAGGAGAAAAAGAACTGGATTGTTGCTCAGTGGTTCAAGGTGCTGTTTTCAGATGAAAGTAAATTTTGAATTTCATTTGGAAATCAAGGTCTCAGTGTCTGGAGGAAGAGTGGAGAGGTATACAATCCAAGTGGTTGAGGTCTAGTGTGAAGTTTCCATAATCAGTGATGGTTTGCGGAGCCATGTCATCTTCTGGTGTAGGTCCACTGTGTTTTATCAATAACAAAGTCAGTGCAGCCATCTACCAGGAAATATAAAACAACTTCATGCTTCCCTCTGCCAACAAGCTTTTTGGAGATGGAAATTTCTTTCACCAGCAGGACTTGGCACATGTCCACATTGCCAAAAGTACCAATACCTGGTTTAAAAACAACAGTATCACTGTGCTTGATTGGCTAGCAAACTCGCCTGACCTTAATGCCATACAGAATCTATGGGGAATTGTCAAGAGGAAGATGAGAGACAGCAGGCCCCAAAATGCATATGAGCTGAAGGCTGCTATCAAAGCAACCTGGGCTTCCATAACACCTCAGCAGTGCCACAGGCCGATCGCCTTGATGCAGTAATTGATGCAAAAGGAGCCCCGACCAAGTATTGAGTGCCTTTACTTAATATACATTTCAGTAGGCCAACATTTCAGATTTTAAATTCATTTTTTAAGCTGATGTTGTAAAGTATTCTAATTTACTGAGAATTAATTTTGGGTTTTCATTGGCAGTAAGCCATAATAATCAACAGTAACAGAAATATACACTTGAAATAGATAACTCTCTTTGTAATGACTATATAATATTGGAGATTCACTTTTTGCATTGAAGAACTGAAATAAATTAACTTTTTCGTGATATTCAAATTTAGTGAGAAGCACTGATATGTCTAATATTCATAATTTTCCCTAACTCTACCCACCATGGGCTAGTCCTAAATATTAACTCCAAATTACCCTATAGTCAACTGTCTTCATCCCTACACATTACACTACCTGTCTTACATTACTATACCCTACATTGTGCATTACTTTACTATACATTATAATGCCTTACATTATATCCAGCAATACTTATAACACTCTGTACATTACAATTCACATAACCCGATATTTACAGAAGATGCAAGGCATTATTCATGTTACAATAAAACTCATCATGCGATTTGTGTCTTCAGGTGTAGGAAAGCGACAGCACAGTCCACCTCCCTTATGTGCACACCCGTTTCCTCAACATGCAATAGCTATCTGTTGGTGCAATGGAGGTTGACGAGGTGCAGAGATAGCAACACAGCTTGGCAATAGAATCCTATTCTCTATCTCAACCTGCCTCATGTCATCGGAGTACAAAGACTCATCGTTCATCTCTCCCAATAAATCAATGTCAAGCTGTGAATTAGGAGATCAAGGGGCAGAACAGAAACAAGTGTTATTGACAAAATTGAAATTCCACTATGTACAATATTAAGGGTTATGGCGGCAGAGGAGGCTGACGGAGAAGAACACTGACTTATGTTGATGGTGTAGCTCTTAGAAGCTGTATCATCCTTCTCTGACTAAGATGAGTGATGCAACACATATTCCATTACCTCCCCACTAATACACTTTTCAGAATTAAGAATGCCAAGTGTGACCTGTTTATGGTATTGCTACTTTCATGATGGTTACGTCCAGCAGTGCTGTTGGAGCTGCTGCTAGTGGCTCCCACATTTTTTGCCAAAGTATTAGGATATGCTGTTAATATCTGATTGGTGGGGGAGTGACACCTTACATCTCCACCGATGAGCTTTTACCGGCGGTGGCCTGAAGTTCTCGAATGCTTCCGGAACACTGCCGCCCCATCGAAATACCTGACAATGCCCACTATAGAAATTATGTTCCTTCTGTATTCAAGCAGCATCTGAGGACTTCTGTCTGCTGACGGCAGAGGACAAAGACAGCAACTGGTTGATGAATCTCGTAATTCACCTCACCAAGCTTTTCCACCACCTCATAAGGCCCTCATAAGAATCCAGCAACCTGTGAAAACACCCAGATACAGAGCAGCAGATACAGTAGGAGACAGTCCCAGTCTCTACCGCCCTTTTCTATGGCTTTCCTAAACATACTCTTCAATGGTTTATTGAATTTTTCCGTCTTTCTGGGGATGGTATACTGATGTCTTCCGTTATGTAATTTGCAGGGCCTTAGGTAGTTCCCTCATAACCTTACTCATAAAGGGTGTTCCTTGGTCAGTCAGGTTCTCCCTCGAGAATCCTCTCTGGGAACAAATGTGGACTAACCCGTGGACTATACTTTCCGCCACAGAGTTTCTGAGGGGAACTGCTTCAGCGTAGCATAGTCCAGGATGACAAATATAAATTCATGGCCATGAGCAGCTACTGAGTCCATGGCAATTCACTCAAACGGAACTTCGATAATGGGTAATGGCAAGAGGGGACTTCGAAAGTGAGAGGTGGGGGCAGTTAGCTGGCACGTGGGACAGGACCTGCAAAACTTTAAGATTTCTGGTGACATCCGGACCAATAGAACCTCTGCATGACCTGTTCTTGAGTTTGGTCCACCCCCAGATGACCACCCAAGACATGTGAATTAGCCATGTCCAACAACCTCCGTCTATAGGGTCCTGGTTGCAATAACTGTTCTTCTATCTCCTCTCACACTTTCAAAACCTGGTACAAGAAGTCACCACTCAACGTAAAACAGGGAAACCTGGTGTCAGCCCCCAGGTCCTGCACTATACCATTTATGACGATAACATTGTTGAATGCTTCCCTTAGAGTTAGGCATACACTAAATTTTCGGCGGTCACCACTGGCTCAGGAATGTCGGCCTCAGGGGACACTACTTCCTTATCCATCACAAGGAAACAGAAGGGAAACCTGTCAGACTCTGGGTGTGGTGATACTTCATGTGAGCAACCGAGCCCTGTCCCCTTCCTCATAGATCCTGAAAGAAACAAAAGTACCAGCCTATGATAATGGCATGCAATAAGTCCTGGACAATACCAACCTCATTGAACTCATTACCTTGGGCCATTTCAATGTCCACTCTAGCCAGAGGATAGTCATTAGCATCCCCATGAATCCAGTAGACGCCAACCTTCTTCCCAGGGATCAGCTGGAGATGATGCGTGGTTCTCACAAGGGTCCACAAATTCCCTGAGTCTAGCAGTCTAGTTACTTGCAAACCATTTTCCATTATGAGACAAGCTTGTGGCTCCTCTCTGGGTGGACAATTCACATTGCAAGACAGATACACATAATATGAACAGTGGGGTCCCAGGCTACAGTCCATTTGCTTAGAAGTCAGGGGACAACGGGAGCCTATATCGCCCGGGCCATGACATTTCCAGCAAATTATAAGATCAGATCTTTGGCATTACCTCCCTCGCCCCTTTGTACCTTGGATGCCCCACCCCCTTTTGGGCCTCCACCCCTTGGCTGCTTTCCCAAGGAACCCTGATGCCTCTCGACCAGTCTGACCAGTTTCTATAAACCCCATCCACTGTGCTTTCAATGTAGAATGCAGCTTTTGAACGCAGCGCAGGTGAGCTGCGTCCAAAACGCTGCTATTCTGGATTGTGGGCACCTATCCTAACACCAAATGTGGTAGGTCAACTCACTCGGCTTCTTAAAGAGGTAGACACAGGATCTGTTTCTGGTTTATTGCAGCCTCATAAACCATGTCACCAGAAAATGTAAATACAGCCTTTGTCCAACACAAGGTAAAACAAAAAGTAACAAGTCCATACAATAGTGCTGGTTATCTCACCTGGCTTACAATCAAGCTTCTTAGTACTTTAGCAAAGCATACTGTCAAAATGGTAACAAAGTGGTTTAACGATAACAAAGTTAATGTTTTGGCATGACCATCACAAATCTCAATCCTATTGAAAATTTATGGTCAAAGCTGAAAAGGCAGGTGCGAGCAAGGTGACCTAGAAACCTGGATCAGTTACACCAGTTTTGTCAGGAAGAATGGGCCCAAATTCCGACCAACTATTGTTAGAAGCTTGTGGAAGGATATCGCAAGCGTTTGACTCAAGTCATTCAGTTTAAGGGCAATGGTACCAAATACTAATGAAATGTATGTAAACTTCTGACTTTGCAGTAAGTAATAAAAATGCCTTAAAATATTCTCTCTCATTATTCTGTCACTTTGCAAATATTAATAATTATGGTAATCTACCAAGAAATTGTTATCGATTACAAGTTGTCTGGAATCAACATCATAGTGTATTATTGTCAGACATATTCAGTACGAGGTTCAAAGACTTGTCTCCAATCTGCTAGGCCTTACAATCAGCAATACTTGGAAGGACTCCTAAAAGCCTACCAGCACAGAGAGCCTTCTGCACCAACCTGCTCATCCCAAGATAACTACGAGAGCCTCAACCAGCATGGCATTAAGGCTTTGTTCTCAGACTCGGTATTTGGTCAGTATTTTACATCAGTATCTGTAAGCCAAAACCAGGAGTGGAAGAAAGAGAGGAAAAGTATAACAGAAACATGTCACCACTTTATCACCCACTCCTGGTTTTAACTTACACATACTGAGGTAAAATACTGACCAAATACTGATTGTGTGAACGTGGTTTAAAGCAAACTTTCCCAGACAAATCCTTTACAAAACAGGAGACTATTGGGCTATGTTCACACGTTGTGTTTATGCTGCGTTTTTTTAATTCAAATTTTTGCTCTCTTATGCATGCTAATAAGGTTTAGTGACCCCCCCAAAAATCCCAATTTACTTTCCTTTGGTTTTTGCACCAAAAACGCAGCGAAAACTGATACCTGCGTTTTTTGCTGAGTCTTTGCACCTACCAATTTTTTCCTATGGGTGAAAAAATGCTGCAAATACGTTGATAGAAGTGACATGTTGCAGTTTTCAAAAATTAAGCAGTTTCCAAATCAGTTAGGAAGATAAAACCAAGGTGTGTGCGTGAGATTTCAGAAATCTCATAGACTTTGCTGGTACTGTAAAACGCAGATTAAAATTTGCATTAAAAAAAGACCGCAAAAAAAAATGCTGCAAAAACGCAATGTGAGGACATAGCCTTACGATACTTGAAGTAGCCACATAATAAATATATGTATCAAAATTCAACTTGCGAAGTTGCTGAGAACTCTGGAAGCATTGACCAGCTCATAAGTCAAGTTTCATCAACATAATATTTAATTTTCTATAACATTTAATTTCTCAAGGCTAAAACAAAAATGAAAATATTCTAATTTTCCCCATGGTATTAAGATGTACGTATAATCCAGTGTGGTTGGTACAAATGAGCTTCTTTGAAGATACAATAACAGGATACAAATTGCTCATCATGACTTGTAGTTTTGCAGTTGACTCCAAAGCAGTCCAGCATGATCTCACCAGGTTGTTCCCGCTGCTAGAGGGACTGTGTTGGATAATTTTACATTATTAAAACTTATTCTAAAGCCTCCCCCATTCACATTGGGTGGTTCAGCTGATGGTTCGCAGGCTGACATATACAGGAGAACATGCTTTAAGCGTAGCATACAGCAAAATACAATATCATGTTGAACTTGTATTAAACATAATGAAAATCCATCTACTATACAAGGGAAATTCTACAAACTTGTAACTGTTGTAACTAATCTACACAAGGCAAGTGTGTCGCCTCTGTGTATGGTAGTAATTACAGTAAACCTTTCTAAAATTACATTTGATACCTATTTACTTAGTTTTATTAGCATCTTGTAGCAGTGAAAACAAACCATGCTCCATAATCTCATTTATTAGGGAGTTATCTGGATTTTCTTACCTGAGATCACGAGTTGCGAGATACATACAGCAAAAAATGCTAAAAAATCCATGCTTTCCAAAATATATCCATCCAATTACCACGAGAATTCATAGAGTGGGCGCAAGTCACATTATGTTTCTCCCCGACTGTTCTGTTCGGTGTTGCTCTTGCATGCCGTAGTTTCTATCTGCCTTCCCATGGACACTGGTATACTACTGTCTCGCTGCTGTCTAAGCACTGGGAGTTAAAGTTCCTTTTTCCTGTTTCCTCTTTAGATTAGGATGTGAAAGGCAGGATCTTTAAGGTATTTTGTACCAGCAGCATTTTAAAACATAGAAAATTAACTCAGGAGAGGAATCCAGAGTAAGGGTTCAGGCTAGCGGGTATTAATCAACCATAATAAGTAGGTGAAATGTTTTTAATTATACACATTTGTACCCATTGTAGATCCTACATTGCCGATATTAATATAGGTGACAACCGAATTAGAGAAGATTGTTGCCTACATAGGTGCAGAAAATAATAGAAAACTGTTATGTTTAAAAAAGGTACAACTGAGAATCTTTAGAAAGGGGCAAACATATAAAGATAGATAACATTGGTGTTCAGCTTGTTACGTACCCTTATCAGCGCTGTGCATTGTATCACAACCTGCTGAAGTTACATCACACAATCTAAGAATTAAGCCGGTATGATGGCCCCACATCTCCCTACATACAGTATGTCCCCACAACCCCCTATATAAAGTAAAATGGCTCAAAGCATCTCTATATCCAGTATAATGGCCCCACAATCCCCTTACATACAGGCACTTCTCACAAAATTAGAATATCATCAAAAAGTTAATTTATTTCAGTTCTTCAATGCAAAAAGTGAAACTCATATTATATAGAGGCATCACAAACCGTGTGATCTATTTCAAGTGTTTATTTCTGTTAATGTGGATGATTATGGCTTACAGCCAATGAAAACCCAAAAGTCACTATCTCAATAAATTAGAATAATTAACGAAAAACACCTGCAAAGGCTTCCTATAGTAAGCCACAAAACCACAAAAGGTCATTGAAGCTGGCTGTTTACAGAGTGCTGTATCCAAGCATATTAATGGAAAGTTGAGGGGAAGGAAAAAGTGTGGTAGAAAAATGTGCAACCGGGATCACCGCAACCTTGAAAAGATTGTTAAGAATGGGCCATTCAAAAATTTGGAGGAGATTCACAAGGAGTGGACTACTGCTGGAGTCATTGCTTCTAGATCCACCACACAGACATATGCAGGACATGGGCTACAAGTGTCACATTCCTTGTGTCAAGCCACTCGTGACCAATAGACAATGTCAGAAGCGTCTTACCTGGGCCAAGGAGAAAAAGAACTGGACTATTGCTCAGTGGTCCAAGGTGTTGTTTTCAGATGAAAGTAAATTTTGCATTTCATTTGGAAATCAAAGTCTCAGAGTCTGGAGGAAGAGTGGAGAGGCCACAATCCAAGCTGCTGGAGGTCTAGTGCAAAGTTTCCACAATCAGTGATGGTTTGGGGAGCCATGTCATCTTCTGGTGTAGGTCCACTGTGTTTTATCAAGACCAAAGTCAGCACCACCATCTACAAGGAAATTTTAGAGCACTTCATGCTTCCCTCTGTCGACAAGCTTTTAGGAGATAGCAATTTCTTTCTCCAGCAGGGCTTGGCACCTGTCCACACTGCCAAAAGTACCAATACCAGGTTTAAAAACAACAGTATCACTGTGCTTGATTGACCAGCAAACCCGCCTGACCTTAACCCCATAGAGAATCTATTGGGTATTGTCAATAGGTAGATGAGAGACACCAGACCCAACAATGCAGATGAGCTGAAGGCTGTTATCAAAGCAACCAGGGCTTCCATAACACCTCAGCAGTTCCACATGCTGATCGCCTCTATGCCACACTGCATTGATGCAGTAATTGATGCAAAAGGAGCCCCGACCAAGTATTGAGTGCATTTACTGAACATACATTTCTGTAGGCCAACATTTCAGATTTTAACATCATTTTTCAAGCTGGTGTTATAAAGTATTCTAATTTACTGAGATAATGACTTTTGGGTTTTCATTGGCTGTAAGCCATAATCATCAACATTTAGGCTGTGTACACACGTTGCGGTTTTTCCCGATAAAAACGCTACAAAACCGCAAAAAACCGCATACAATAAGCATCCCATCATTTAGAATGAATTCCGCATGTTTTGTGCACATGATGCATTTTTTTCCGCGAAAAAAACGCATCGCGGCAAAAAACGCAGCATGTTCATTAGTTTTCCGGTTTTTTTTGCGGATTTCCCACTCCAAAATGCATTGGGAAGTGTCCGGAAAAAACCGCGGCAAAAACGCATCAAAACCGCGGCAAAAACACGTCAAAACCGCGGCAAAAATGCATGCGGTTTTCTTGCAGAAAATGTCCGGAATTCTCAGGAATTTTCTGCGAGAAATCCTGAACGTGTGCACATAGCCTAACAGAAATAAACACTTGAAATAGATCACTCTGTAATGACTATATATTATACAAGTTTCACTTTTTGTATTGAAGAACTGAAATTAACTTTTTGATGATATTCTAAATTTGTGAGAAGCACCTTTACAGTATAATGGGCCCACAGCCCCCTACATACAGTATGATAACACCACAGCTCCCCTACACATATGATCATGGCCAGCTACCTACATACAATATGATGGCCCAACAGCTCCCCTACATACAGTATGATGGCCCCACAACCACCATACATCCAGTATAAACAAACAGCTACCCTATATACAGTATGATGCCCTCACAGCCCCCTATATACACTATGATGCCCCAGAGACCCTCTATATACAGTATGATGGCGTTACAACTCCCTTACAAGCAGAACAGCCCCACAGCTCCTTATATATAGTATAAATCAGATTGATGGCCTTATAGCTTCCTACATACAGTATAATGGCTCCACAGCCTCCATACATACAGGCAGTGGCGTAACTACCGCGGTCGCAGCGGTCGCCATTGCGACGGGGCCCGGCAGGTCAGGGGCCCTCTGCCCAGCAGGTCAGAGGCACCGGCTGACACCATGTTGCAGTGCAGGAGAAGATCCCTCCCGCACGGCAACAGTCTGAGGCGTATCTAGGGGGAGGGGGCAGCCGGGGTATGGGAGAGTTAGGAACTTGGAAGCAGCTCCAGTCAGCACTGTGAGACTGTGACAGCGTCTCCTGCTCTGAGCCCCGGGACTGAAGGGGAGAGCAGGGGAGGTGCAGGACATGACAGCGGTGTGCAAGCAGGAGAAGCTGAGGAGCTGCAGGTTAATATCAGCCTCCCCTTTACCAGAGAGGAGTGTGAGATGTGTGTATGAGCTGGTGTGTTTGTGTGTGATATCTATAGTGTGTGTGTGTGTGATATCTGTAGTGTGTGTGTGTGATATCTGTAGTGTGTGTGTGTCTGACATCTGTAGTGTGTGTGTGTGTGTGATATCTGTAGGGTGTGTGTGTGATATCTGTAGTGCGTGTGTTATATATGTAGTGTGTGTGTGAGATCTGTAGTGTGTGTGTGTGTGTGTGATATCTGTAGTGCGTGTGTTATATATGTAGTGTGTGTGACATCTGTAGTGTGTGTGTGATATCTGTAGTGTGTGTGATATCTGTAGTGTGTGTGATATCTGTAGTGTGTATGTGTGTGTGATATCTGTAGTGTGTGTGTGTGTGATATCTGAAGTGTGTGTGTGTGTGATATCTGTAGTGTGTGTGTGATATCTGTAGGGTGGGTGTGTGATATCTGTAGTGCGTGTGTTATATATGTAGTGTGTGTGTGAGATCTGTAGTGTGTGTGTGTGTGTGTGTGATATCTGTAGTGCGTGTGTTATATATGTAGTGTGTGTGACATCTGTAGTGTGTGTGTGATATCTGTAGTGTGTGTGATATCTGTAGTGTGTGTGATATCTGTAGTGTGTATGTGTGTGTGATATCTGTAGTGTGTGTGTGTGTGATATCTGAAGTGTGTGAGTGTGTGATATCTGTAGTGTGTGTGAGGCAGGGGCGTAACTACCACTGTCTGGCAAATCAGGGGCCCGACAGGTCAGAGGCACCCGACTCCCCCCGTCGTAGCCGCCGCAGTGAACTATACCGGCGTTTATGATGCCGGTACAGTTCAAAGCAATGATGGAGAGAGCGTCAGCTGATGCTCCCTCTCCCATCATTCCCCTCTGCCTCTGGCACTGCGGGTGCGTGATGACATCACTTCATCGCGCACCCGCTGTGTGTGGGGCCCAGGCAGTGCAGCATCTGCACAGGTGATGGTGGCCGCCATATTGGCAAAGCCTGTGGCGGCTGCTGCGACCGGGAACAGGCGGTTCCAGAGCTAGTGGGGGGCACGTGGACCAAGCCGCCCAGGAGGGGGATGCTGCAGCGGCTCAGCCATATGGAGGATCCGGGGATGAACATGGAGGTGTACGGTACCGGCGGAAGTGAGGTGTGTCTGCTGCCCGTGTGTCGCCGTCTCGGCCCCCAGCGTCCCTGGCCCCCTGTGACACCAGCCCCGTTTCCTCCCTGTTGTCCCATGCCCCATGTCCTAGTAGGTCCCCAGGTTCAGGTCATTGTGCTCCTCCGGGCCCCCCGTACACACCTTGTTCCTCCTCCCCTGGTCTCCCAATGCTCATCTTCCATGCCGAGTCCTCCTGCACCCCCATGCATTCCCTGCCCCTTGTCCGTGTGACTCGTCTGCCCTGCTCTCAAGTCTCCCCTGTCCCCTTTCTCACCGTGTGTTCTCCATCTACCCTGTCCTTGTAATCCCTGTGCCCCTTCTTCCCTCCTCCCAAGTCTCCCCCCCATCTTCCTCTGTCCCCTTGCAGCCCTTGCGTCCCTATCTACTCTGCCCTCGGAGTCCCCTTGTGCCTGTCTCCCTTGCACCCTAGTCCCCGTGTGTCCCATTGTGCCCTTCTCCCCTTCCTCTTAGTCCCTATGAGTCCCCTTGTGCTTCTATCCCTTGTCCCCGTGTGTAGCCTTGTGTCAGTGTCCCTTGCCCACTAGTCCCTTTGTGTCCCCTTGCGCCTGTCTCCCTTGTCCCCTTATACTTGTGTCCCTAGTAACCGTGTGCGAGTCTCCCTTGCCCATTAGTCCCTGTGTGTCCCCTTGTGCCAGTCTCCCTTGCCCACTAGTCCCCTTGTAACCTTCTCCCCCGCCTCCTAGCCCCCATGTGTCCCCTTGTTCCTGTCTTCCTTGCTCCCTAGCCCCCCTGTTACCATTGTGGCTGTCTCCCCTACCCCTCTTGTGTCCTTGTCCCCTGCCCCCTAGTCACCATTTCCTCATGTCTTTCTCACTGTCCCTTTATGAAGGGGGTGCATTACACTATGAGGGGGGCTGCATTATATTCTATGGGGGTTACATTGTATTGTATGGCAGGGCTGCAGTATACTCTGTGGGGTGGCTGTATTATACTATATGTGGGCTGCATTATACTGAATCGAGGACTATGGGGAATATATTATACTATATGAAGAACTATGGTCCATTATACTATGGGAAGTGAATTGTACAACATGGATGACGATGGCGGTGCATTATACTATATGGAGCACTATGAGGAGTGTATTATACTATATGGAGGACTGAGCAGTGTATTTTAATATATGGAGTACTATGTGGAGTGTATAATACTAAATGGAGGACTGAAGAGTGTATTATACTATATGGAGGACTATGAGGAGTGTATTATACTGTATGGAGGACTGAGCAGTGTAATTTAATATATGGAGGACTATGTGGAGTGTATAATACTAAATGGAGGACTGAGGAGTGTATTATACTATATGGAGGACTATGAGGGGTGTATTATACTATATGGAGGACTGAGCAGTGTATTATACTATATGGAGCACTACGAAGAGTGTATTATGCTATATGGAGCACTATGAGGAGTGTATTTTAATATACGGAGGAGTGTATTATACTATATGTAGGACTGAGGAGTGTACAATACTATATGGGGGACTATGGGGAGTGTATTATACTATAAGGAGTACTATGGGGGTGCATTATACTTCTCATATGGATCCCCATGACTTCTATGTTAGCCCCTGATGAGTATAATGGTTTATTTTCTTTTATACATTACATAACAATGGCATTACGGGGGACAAATATATGCCAGGATGGGGCACTGGATAGTTATGCAACTGAGGTCACACTATACAACTTTGCAATAAAGCTATAGTGTGCAAAATTAATAGGGAAAATGTGAATTTGGGTGGAAAATATTTTGGCATGGTGGGGGGGCCCCATTTGAAAGTTTGCATCGGGGCCCATAACTTTGTAGTTACGCCACTGCATACAGGGTGATGTCCCCAGAGCCCTGCTATACACAGTATGTCCTCACAGCCCCCTATAGACAGTATGTTGTCTCCACAGTCCCTCTATATACAGTATAGCTTCACAACTCCCTTGTGAACAGAACAACAGCCCCACAGCTCCTTATAAATAGTATAAGTCCACAGTTCCCTATATACCGTATGAAAGCACCACAGTCCCCTATGTACAGATTGATGGTCCCACAGCTCCCTACATAAATATGATTGCTCCAAAGCTCCCTATCTACAGTATGATGGACCCACAATTGCTGTGTGGCTCGTCTTCAGTCTGGTCGTTTTCTGGAGAGGCTCCTCAGTAGGTACAGGCAGCGTCAGGTGAGTTGCGTGACGTCATTCAGCAGATGCGGCTATGCACAGCATTTTGTGTGGCCGCACCTGCTAGGAGAGCTAGAAGCAGCCACAAACTTTCTACTACAAGTTCTCCTGACAAGTTATACTTGAAAGTCAAAGCAACAAAAAGATCTTGCTCCACCGAAACAATAGAGAATACATTCAGCTGCACACAAAAAAATATATATTTCTAATTTTCAAAGAGAAAGACATGCATTGATCTGCACATTGCTTATACTGCGGCTTCTTTGATAACATTTATTGTTGCATGTTATTATTAGTGTCGCCTCATTTTTCTTTTTTTAATGCGGATATCGCTATATACACCTCTTTATAGCTCATAAAGGTTTTCCTGAAATGTTAACCTTATGGTATGCATTGATTGTTTTTCCACATTACCTTATGCACTTGCATTTCTTACAGCATCTACTGTTAGCCATTTTATTATTGGTGTTTGGCATCTATTTTCTTGTTCATCACGTCTCCATAAATACCTAATACTTTACGAGTACCTTCACGACCACAGCTAGCGCAGTTCTGAATGACCCAGATAGTCTGCATGCGCAGTATTGAAGTCTCGATGCATGCGTACTATTAATGATTGTGACGTGAGAGCATCCCCCAATTCTGGACACTGAGCAGCTTGGATATAGTATGTTCATGTACAATACGGCCCTGGCTAAATCCATACTCCTGGTAACTATAGTTTTTTGATGATCATACTATTTAAGGCACACATACCCCTGGTGTTTTTGTATTAATAAAAGTGTTATTTGAAAAACTTTCACCATTTTGTAAGAATTTCTTTGTCTTGGAGAATTATGTAGTTATGCTGTAAAGAGGCCGCTGTACTCTTACAAACAATATGGTGCCTTCAGAAGACAATTGGTGAAGGTGCCAAGAGTCACAACCAACTAGAGAGTGGTGGCTTATCCTAATGATAGGCTATCAATAGTCTGATCTTGGAAACCCACTTTTTAATTACCTTTGACAGAAGAGATCAATGTAGGGACTTAAGTACCAATATAATGGCGATGAGTAAGGGTACCGTCACACAGTACAATTTTGATCGCTACGACGGCACGATTCGTGACGTTCGAGCGATATAGTTACGATATCGCAGTGTGTGACACGCTCCTGCGATCAGGGACCCCGCTGTGAATCGTACGTCGTAGCACATCGTTTGAAACTTTCTTTCGTCGTCTAGTGTCCCGCTGTGGCGGCATGATCGCATGGTGTAACAAAGGTGTGCACGATATTGTATACGATGTAAAGGGCGGAGGAGCTGGCTACGTAGGAGCGCAAAATTCTCCACCTCCCGTGTGCTGATTGGGCGGTACAATACTGTGCGCTCATTCAACAGACAAAGGACTATTGTTCCAAGCGGATAAAACCGGAGCTGTCGAGCGCTCTATTCATTTCTCTCTGTAGCACGTGCTGGATACAGAACTCCTAAATTCGCTGGATTCCCTGTACTTTTATAACTACTACAACTACAGACTTTTACCGCAAAAGGTATGCATAACGCTACAGCGTAGCAGATGTTGCGCTTCAACGGGGATAAACGCTGGAGCGTGGTCGATTGTTCCTTTATGGAGAGTAGGGTAGGCCAGAGAACCTCAGGTACACAGCTGTAGCGTGGCCCAATTAATTAATCCTTTTACAGATCGAGATGGTTGACTGCCCCATTTAATACCAGTAGTAACATATATAGTTATTAGATCAATGGTCAGAACATTGTTTTGTAAGCACGTGTATTTATTGTACATTTGTTTTATTTTTAGGAACTATGCTCACTTCCGATGAGAGTTCTGTTGTTGCTGCTGCCCTGGTGTTTGAGGCAGCACGTCTCCAAGAAGAGAGACGTCCTAAACGAAAACGTCGCATGTGGACCCGGAGCTGGCTGCAGAAAAGATCCACATTGTCACACATGGGTCTCATAAGAGAGTTACATGACAATAACCCTCATGATTTCCGAAACTACCTTCGGATGTCCGAGGAATCCTTCAAAATAATACTGTCTGCTGTTACGCCACTCATACAAAGGCGTGATACGCCGATGCGTGCAGCCGTGCCCGTGGATGAAAGGTTGGCGGTGACACTGCGGTTCCTGGCAACAGGAAGGTCTCTTCAGGATTTGCAGTTTTCCGCAGCTGTTTCCAGACCTTTCCTGAGCGTTGTGATTCCGGAGACATGCGAGGCCATTGTGCACAGCTTAAGGCATTATATGGAGGTACTACTATATTATTTTGGCTGTTGTGTTATGTCGATATATTATACTAGCTATTTAACCCGTTCTACGCCCTGGTTGCGCGCATTTCTATTGGTATATGTTCTACATCCTATCATGTGCTGCTCCCATCCTGCGCCCCCATTCTGACATGTGCTGCTGCGATCCTGCGCCATCCTGCGCCTCCATTCTGACATGTGCTGCTCCCATTTTGCGGCTCCATTCTGACATGTGCTGCTCCAATCCTGCGCCACCCTTCTTTTATTTGCTGCTCCCAACGTAATTTAATAGGTTATATTATTTTAATATATTGTTTTGCACCCCCTCTCAGTCAGTGAAGCCGTCTGATAAAATGGCTGCCTGCATATTCTGGATTGTTGACTATAACTTTGTTATACTAATCAAAACTGTGCGTCAATCACTCTAGGATGTCCACATGAGAGTGTATGTGCACAACAATATATTTGACCTAATTTGTACATGTTTCCTTCTCATCTTGCAGTTTCCCAAGACGGCGGAGGACTGGAAGAAGATTGCTTCCGATTTTGATCAGCTGTGGCAGTTTCCAAACTGCGGTGGTGCATTAGATGGAAAGCATGTGCGCATCACGCAACCAGCCAACTCTGGATCCTTTTTTTTCAACTACAAAGGATATTTCAGTGTGATCCTCATGGCCCTTGTCAATGCGAACTATGAGTTCGTCGATGTGGATGTTGGCATGAATGGTCGAGTCTCCGACGGTGGAGTTTTTGAACACACTTCATTTGGGGAAAGCTTAAGGAACAATCAACTGCAGTTGCCAGTAAATGAAGACACAAAAGCAAACCTCAATTTTGTTTTCATCGCAGACGAAGCTTTCCCTCTTCATCCACATTTGCTGAAGCCATTTGCACAGAGAACACTCACACCGGAGCGCCGAATCTATAATTACCGGTTGTCGAGGCCCGTCGTGTGGTTGAAAATGCCTTTGGGATTATGGCTAATCGGTTTAGAGTGTTCCACACAGCTATCAACTTGAAGCTGCCGTCTATAGACTTTGTGGTTTTGGCATGCTGTGTGCTCCATAATTTCCTGAGACATCATGATACGAGCTCCTATTCTCCTCCTTCGTTTATTGATGCAGTGGACCCAAGAACCGGAGATATTGTGCCCGGGGAATGGCGTACACAACCTGATAATTTAACAGCTCTTCAAGCACTTGGATCTGGCAGACAGGCAGACGATGCAAGGGACTGTCGAGAAAAATACTGTTAGTACTTTAATGGTTCTGGAGCTGTACCCTGGCAGGATCGCGCCGTATAAAAAAAATATTTCTTTTTGTTTTGCTGTTTACTCAACAATATGTATGTTATGCTTTCGTGTCCACAATGTAAATTTGCGAGTAGGTCACTGTCTTTTCTGTAATAAAATTAAATTGTATTTATTTCTCCCGTTATTGTTGATTGTTCATTTTAGATACTACGTTATAGCGGTCGGTCTATATTGCATTCCAAAGTCAAATGTTGACTTCCTTCCATTCCAAGCTCTGCCATGCACACAAACAAAGGTGTACCCACACAGAATCGTATTTTCAATCATATAAACCTCTGTAAATGACTTAAAATGTGATGAGATGCCTAAAAAATAGTGTTGTAAACCCTTATAGCTCCATAAACATTAAATAATGAGAATTTTTGTTTTTTAGATAACAATTTCTTTATATGTAACAATCTAACTCCAAAATATAACATAACAAAAAAAACAATAAAAAAGAAAAATTATCTTCTTCCACGGCCCAACAGGTGTCGCAGCATCACGCCCTGCTGCTCAACTTGAGCCTGGAGGAGCGCTGCTGTCTGCTGCAGGAGCGCTGCTGTACGCTCCAGGCGCAGTTGTCTGGCCAGGAGCTCTCTCACGGTGGGCGGTTCTGTGGATAGAAGAGGTTGGAGAACTGATGGTGATTCCGCTGAAAATACCTATCGACCTCTGTTGCTGGACCAAATTGAGTGTGTTGTAAATTTCTATTTGGTCCGGGCACACAGGGCTTTTTTTTTTTTAAATTAAATTTTACAGTTTTTGTTGTCAATTGTGACATTCCACCGAGATATCCACTCGTATTATCTTAATACTTACGGAGAAGGGATGCCGGTTCTTCATTGCCAGAACCAGTACTGCTTATTTCCCATCCATGACATCTGGCCACTGCTGCTAAAAGGAAATAATAACAGATCTGTTTAACTATGGAACACGCCGTTGCAAAGCGCTCGCTGTTTTTGTCACTTACGTATGGTAGCTTCTGGGGAGAAGGCCGCCGACCCGGGGGAGGAAAATGAGGGCCGGAAGGGAGGTGTTGAGGGTGGTGTTGGGGTGCGAGGCCGCATGGTCAATAAACATGTTGAGGTCCCGGGCTCTGGGCTGCCGCTGGTGGCGGATGAAGGAGAGCTTGTCTCAATGAGAGGTGCCTGTTGCCGGCGCCTTCTCTCTACACATAAATGAAACAAACAAAATGTTTAGACATTTCTATACTGTATGTTGTAAACCAAGTGCAGAGCAAAGGGAATCATTTAAACCAATACGGTTCCTGCTTTAATTAGTCCTAAAATTCAAAGGGAATGAACGCTGTGTTCTGATCGTGTTTTGCAGCAGCATTTGGAGAAGTTGTAACAGAGAAGCTTGTCTTTTATATGTGTAGTACTGTGTGTGCTCCATATTGTGTGTTCCGTACGATGTGTACGTGGTACTGTGTGTGGCACGGTGTGTACGTCGTTGTGTGTGCGGCGCTGTGTGTGCTCCGTATTATGTGCGACACGGTGTGTATGCCGCAGTACTAGAAGAGCATCACGGCTGTGCGCGTCTACTGATTAGCTGCCATTATTTCTCCTCCGGGCACTGTGCGCGCAGGATAATGTATACAATATGTACGCTACACTGTTATGTCACCTATGCTATAATTACATTTCTATGAGTGATGGTACACTTACGTGAGGTCCTGGGCTGTGGCCTGCTGCTGTTGGTGGATGAAGGAGAACTGGCAGCAATGGCAGGTCTGTGTTGCTGTCGCCTTCTCTCTACAGATAAATGAAAGAAAAGCAATGTTTTAAAAACAAAGAACAGGGATTCCAGAGCCCCCCCCCAAAAAAAAATAGCCCGCAGGCCTACCTCCTCATAAAAGCGTGCATCGCCCAATTCCCCCATACTGGTACTTGCCTCGCCTTGTCTCCGCACGCAACTCAGCAAGAAGGTGTGGATTTTTGTGTCGGAGGTCGGCCCATTTCTTACGCAACTGCTGCGCACTCCGGCGGACGCCAAACCTCCTATCCAGCATTTGGACAATGCGACGCAGCACCTCCTGCTTATGTTGGTTCGGGTGTGCTGGGAGAGTCTTCTGGCACTCATAATCAAGTGCATCCATGCGATGTACCAAAAACCGGAGCTCGGTGTGCCCCAAAGGGGCAGATCTCTGTCTTCCAGCCATTACAGATAAAAAGACGCTATAAAGCAGCACCTAACCACACCCAGAGGAAGTCCTTAACTGTGCAGTTCTCCCGCGCGATCCGCATCGCTATAGCGTTGCCGTTTATGGACAGCGTCACATTTGTGACGGCTGAGCGCTACAGAAGGAACGCACATAGTAAATGACGTTCGAACGATGAAGATATAACGCCGGTGCGGCACGTAATGTGCGCTCGTGGTATATGACGGCGTGATGACGTTACAGCGTTCCTGCGCTACCTTGCTTTGCTTCCCTGACATCCTTAAAATGGCTGCCAGGCGACGTGATCCTCCTATGGGTGTCCCAGAGCTAAAGTTCATGATTACCACTATGGATCAGATGCAGTATGAAACCACAGGGCTGGTGCTGCACCGCAACCAGCACAAGGATGAAGTCGTACGTGTGGTGTCTGAGGGCCTCAGGAAGCAGTTTGGGATAACAAGAAGTAAGGCCCAGATTGTGAAGAAATGGGGAGATCTTAAATCAAAAAGCCCAGCGCGCCTGCAGGAGCTTCGCCGTGAGATCCGCAGTGGTGAGTACGCAGGTACCCAAAAGTATTGCACGGCGAAGGGTTAATTGGGTGTGTATGTGGTGTGTATGTGGCCCTGCTATGGTGCAATAATGAAAGGAGCAGAGCACTATGTGGCCCTGCTATGGTGCAATAATGAATGGTGCAGAGCACTATGTGGCCCTGCTATGGTGCAAAAATGAACGGTGCAGAGCACTATGTGGCCCTGCTACGGTGCAATAATGAATGGTGCCGAGCACTATGTGGCCCTGCTATGGTGCAATAATGAACGGTGCAGAGCAGTATGTGGCCCTGCTGTGGTGCAATAATGAATGGTGCCGAGCACTATGTGGCCCTGCTGTGTTGCAACAATGAAAGGTGCAGAGCACTATGTGGCCCTGCTATGGTGCAATAATGAATGGTGCAGAGCACTATGTGGCCCTGCTATGGTGCAACAATGAAAGGTGCAGAGCACTATGTGGCCCTGCTATGGTGCAATAATGAATGGTGCAGAGCACTATGTGGCCCTGCTATGGTGCAATAATGAAAGGTGCAGAGCACTATGTGGCCCTGCTGTGTTGCAACAATGAAAGGTGCAGAGCACTATGTGGCCCTGCTATGGTGCAATAATGAATGGTGCAGAGCACTATGTGGCCCTGCTGTGGTGCAATAATGAATGGTGCCGAGCACTATGTGGCCCTGCTGTGTTGCAACAATGAAAGGTGCAGAGCACTATGTGGCCCTGCTATGGTGCAATAATGAATGGTGCAGAGCACTATGTGGCCCTGCTATGGTGCAACAATGAAAGGTGCAGAGCACTATGTGGCCCTGCTATGGTGCAATAATGAATGGTGCAGAGCACTATGTGGCCCTGCTATGGTGCAATAATGAAAGGTGCAGAGCACTATGTGGCCCTGCTGTGTTGCAACAATGAAAGGTGCAGAGCACTATGTGGCCCTGCTATGGTGCAATAATGAATGGTGCAGAGCACTATGTGGCCCTGCTGTGGTGCAATAATGAATGGTGCAGAGCACTATGTGGCCCTGCTGTGTTGCAACAATGAAAGGTGCAGAGCACTATGTGGCCCTGCTATGGTGCAATAATGAATGGTGCAGAGCACTATGTGGCCCTGCTATGGTGCAACAATGAAAGGTGCAGAGCACTATGTGGCCCTGCTATGGTAAAATATCACTGTTGCCATATCTGCTGATCGAACGTTATTTTTTCCTTCACAGACGCAAAGACACACCGACGCCGCCACGAGGCATCCCACACCGCCTCAGATATCGCTGTGCCCTCCGGGTCAACGGCTCAACAACCCAGTAGGTTCACCCAATAATGTGATTAGGATTTGTTGTAAGGTCCCCTCTACCCCCCCTCCACCTGCAGTCACTGTTGCCATTTATGTAAAAAAAATTTTTTTATTTTTTCCCCTCACAGAGGCAACGACACAGCGCTGCAGCCACGAGGCTTCCCACCCCGCCTCAGATGTCCGTGCGCCCTCTGGGTCAACGGCTCAACAACCCAGTAGGTTCACCCAATAATGTGATTAGGATTTGTTGTAAGGTCCCCTCTCCCCCCCCCCACCTGCAGTCACTGTTGCCATTTATGTAAAAAAAAATTTTTTTATGTAAAAAATTTTTTTTTATTTTTTCCCTTCACAGAGGCAAAGACACAGCGCCGCCGTCGAGTTTACCAGGCCTTTGACACGGACTCTGATCCAGAGTTGCCCTCCGTGCCTACAGATCCTAGTAGGTTCCCACAATAATGTGATTAGGTTTTGGTGGCAGGTCCCCTCTTCCCCCCCCCCCCCACCTGCAGTGACTGTTGCCATTTATGTAAAAAAAATTTTTTTTTCCCTCACAGAGGCAACGACACAGCGCCGCAGCCACGAGGCTTCCCACCCCGCCTCACATGTCCGTGCGCCCTCTGGGTCAACGGCTCAACAACCCAGTAGGTTCCCACAATAATGTGTTCCGGATTTGGTGGCAGGTCCCCTTCCCCCCCCCCACAACTGCAGTCACTGTTGGCATTTATGTTAAAAAAAAAAAAAATGTTTCCCTTCACAGAGGCAAAGACCAAGCGCCGCAGCCATGAGGCTTCCCACCCCGCCTCACATGTCCGTGCGCCCTCTGGGTCAACGGCTGAACAACCTAGTAGGTTCCCACAATAATGTGTTCAGGATTTGGTGGCAGGTCCCCTCTTCCCCCCCCCCCCCACAACTGCAGTCAATGTTGGCATTTATGTTAAAAAAAAAAAATTTTTTCCCTTCACAGAGGCAAAGACACAGCGCCGCAGCCACGAGGCTTCCCACCCCGCCTCACATGTCCGTGCGCCCTCTGGGTCAACGGCTGAACAACCTAGTAGGTTCCCACAATAATGTGTTGAGGATTTGGTGGCAGGTCCCCTCTCCCCCCCCCCCCCACAACTGCAGTCACTGTTGGCATTTATGTAAAAAAAAAAAAAAAAAAAAAAAAAATTTCCCTTCACAGAGGCAAAGACAGCGCCGCAGCCACGAGGCTTCCCACCCCGCCTCACATGTCCGTGCGCCCTCTGGGTCAACGGCTGAACAACCTAGTAGGTTCCCACAATAATGTGATTAGAAATTGGTGGCAGGTCCCCTCTTCCCCCCCCCCTCAACTGCAGTCACTGTTGCCATTTATGTTAAATATTTTTTTGTTTTTTTCCCTTCACAGAGGCAAAGAAACAGCGCAGCCACCCCGAGGCATCCCAGTCACCGCAGTACTGGCCCCCTGATGCTCTTCCGGAGAATATGACCCCAGACGAGGTCTTGCCACGTAAGTTTTTCCAACTCGCTTAAGATTGTCACTCACTGCATCTCTCTATGTAACCCTGTACATCAAGGGCCGTTTCAGAGCCTTCCGCCGCCTCAGATGTTTCATTCATCCTTTACGCTATTATGGGGAAGTGATCACAGCCCACTATCTGGATAATACTGTGGTATTAATGTTATGTTTTTATGCTTTCTCAACAACAGCAGCCGGCAGTGTGACCATCGTAGATGTTAAAGCCAGGATTGAAAGGCTGTGCGTGACTCTGGCGCAGATTCAGGAGCAGCAGAATCTGGCAATCGGAGAGTTGATTAAGATTAAAGACATGTGCCAACTGTTGGAGGCGGGACAATAATACATATTAATACCGGGTTAAAAATTTTTTTGTTGTTACATTAAAAAAATTTAGTTAAACTATGATTCATTTTTTTTGTATTAGTTAAATGTACATGACTTTGTTACGTTAATTTGTGCCCTCATACAGTGCTGTGATCGAGACACACCAATCAAACAGTCGTGATAGAATTTCAAAGAAAAGCTTTTATTTAACACATTATGTTAACAAGACAATAAAAAAAAAAGTAATGTAAAATAAGTTAGGAAATCACAAATCGTGATACGCCGATTCTTCCGGCTGATAACTTGGGTGCCTGATGGGCGAAGCCATATGTGAAGGTATTGGCGTGTAGGAGTTAGGGGGTGGCTGGCCGAAGTGGGAAACGGGAACATTGTGTCGCATTGGTGTCTGACACTGTGACCAACCATTATAATATGAGGGCTCTGTCCGCTGCATTGGCCGGGAAGAGACCAAACGAGTGTGCTCGTCCAAATTGCCATCTGTACCCTTGTCACGTAATGTACGCTCGTGGTCTATGACGGCGTGATGACGTTACAGCGTTCCGGCGTGCCTGCGCTAGCTTGCTTTGGTTCCCTGACATCTTGATAATGGCTGCCAGTCGCCGTGATCCTCCTATGGGCATCCCAGAGCTCAAGTTCCTTATTGGAACAATGGATCGGATGCAGTACGAGACAACTGGGCTGGTGCTGCACCGCAACCAGCACAAGGATGAAGTTGTCCGTGTGGTGTCTGAGGGCCTCAGGAAGCGGTTTGGGATAACTCGCAGCAAGGCCCAGATTGTGAAAAAATGGGGCGATCTCAAGTCCAAAAGCCCAGAGCGCCTGCAGGAGCTTCGCAAGGAGATTCGCAGAGGTCAGTACGCAGGTACCCAAAAGTATGTGGCACAGCTATGGGGCAGTTTGAACGTTGCAGAGCCACTATGTGCCACAGCTATGGGGCAGTATAAACGTTGCAGAGCCACTATGTGCCACAGCTTGAACGTTGCAGAGCCACTATGTGGCACAGATATGGGACAGTTTGAACGTTGCAGAGCCACTATGTGCCACAGCTATGGGGCAGTATGAACGTTGCAGAGCCACTATGCGGCACAGCTATGGGACAGTTTGAACGTTGCAGAGCCACTATGTGCCACAGCTATGGGACAGTATGAACGGTGAAAAGTACTATGTGGCACAGCTAACTGCAGACCTACCTTTTTTTTTTCCTTCACAGAGGCAAAGACACAGCACCACCGCCGCCACGAGGCATCCCGCACAGCCTCTTCTGGATCTGTGCCCTCTGGGTCAACTCCTCCAGATCCTAGTAGGTTCCCACAATTATGTGATTTGGATTCAGTTGCAGGTCCCCTCTTCCCCCCCCCTCCCCCGGCAGCCAGTGTTGCCATATATGCTAACAGACCTTTTTTTTTTTTTTTCCCTTCACAGAGGCAAAGAGACAGCGCCGCCGCCGACAGCACGAGGCATTCAACATGGACTCTGATCCCGAAGTGCCCTCCGTGCTTCAACATCCTAGTAGGTTCCCACAATAAAGTTATTTTGATTTTGTGGCAGGCCCACTCTTTCACCCCCAACCCAAACACCACCCCCCCCCCCAAGTCAGTATTGCCTTATATGCTGACTGTTTTTTTTTCTTTTTTCCTTCACAGAAGCAAAGACACATCGGGAGACTACAGAGTTATTAATGTTATGTTTTTTGACCCACAGCTGTCGTCAGTGTGAACAAGGAGGATCTTGAAGCCGGCATAGAAAGGCTTATCCACACTATGGCGCGGATTCAGGAGCAGCACAATGTGGCAATGGAGGAGCTGCAGAAGCTTTGGGACATGTGCCAGCAGTTGGAGGCGGGCCAATAATACATTTTTGGTTGTTACATTAAAAATATTTAGTTAAACTATGATTCCATTTTTTTTGTATTAGTTAACTGTACATGAATTTGTTACGTTAATTTGTGCCCTCATACAGTGCTGTGATCGAGACACACCAATCAAACAGTCGTGATAGAATTTCTAATAAAAGCTTTTATTTGAAACATTATTTTAACAAGACAATAAAATAAAAAGTAATGTAAAAGAAGTTAGGAAATCACAAATTGTGATACGACGATTCTTCCGGCTGATAACTTTGGTGCCTGATGGGCGAAGCCATATGTGAAGGTATTGGCGTGTAGGAGTTAGGGGGTGGCTGGACGAAGTGGGAAACGGGAACATTGTGTTGCATTGGTGTCTGACACTGTGACCAACCATTGTAATATGAGGGCTCTGTCCGCTGCATTGGCCGGGAATAGACCAAACGAGTGTGCTTGTCCAAATCGCCATCTGTACCCTTGTTTACTGCTTCCAATATTAGACGCTCCGCTAGTGTTCTTTGGCTGTCGTCCATTTTGGCCAGTTTGTCAACAACATAGTGTCCAAACCCCTGCAACGCAGGGCTAACATTGTTTGTTAACACCTTTTTTGCAAGGCTCAACAGTTCATGTGAAACGTTTGAGGTGGCTTTCCGTTTCCTTGGACCTTGCCTCGATTGAGTCCTGGCAGGTGCCGCCTCCACTAAATCTGTTGTCGTGCAGTCCTGTGAACAGTCCAGTGTACTGTCCTGCGCACTGTCATCCTGGGGGAAAAAAAAAAAAAACAAGTTACGAACCTGGCAACAAAAAGTTTGACCACCATAACCGCATCCAAACTATATATTCGTAGTAGGTAAAAAAAGGTTGTAATATATTTTAAGCTTAGTAATATTCTTTAACCTTCCCATTTATTTAATACTTTTAACTACACTGTTCTGACTGCTAGGGGAACCTGATTAATATTTTATAGTCTAAATAGTCTCAACAAGAGTACATCGGCAGCTTGAAGCGATACTATTTTCTATAGTGGCACGGTGGCACGGTGGCGCAGTGGTTAGCACAGCAGCCTTGCAGCGCTGGAGTCCTGGGTTCAAACCCCACCAAGGACAACATCTGCAAAGAGTTTGTATGTTCTCTCCGTGTTTGCGTGGGTTTCCTCCGGGCACTCCGGTTTCCTCCCACATTCCAAAGACATACTGATAGGGAATTTAGATTGTGAGCCCCATCGGGGACAGCAATGATAATGTGTGCAAAATGTAAAGCGCTGCGGAATATGTTAGCGCTATATAAAAATAAAGATTATTATTATATTGCTTAGATGGTATGGTTTAGAAATATCGCCATTTCATACATATTATGTTCCCCATATAATACTTTACTGCGACAGGGTTACTTATGTGGACATGTTTTTGTAATAACTTCAAACTGATGTGATAATCAGAAGTATAAAACATAAAATGCAGAGAAAAATTATGTAATTATAGGACACATTGGTGAACTTTCGTCCAAAGAGCTACTTACTTGTTGCCCTTGTGACTCCTGCTCGGCGTGGTTCTCCGAAACAATTTGTTCCACAGGTGCCAACAAGCGAAAACACGTGGAAGTCCGTGGCACCTCTTGGTCCCTCAGAAAATTCAGATGTTCAAAATACCAAAGCTTTGGCACATAAACATCTTCGGTGGAAGCCCCGGACTTTGTAGTGTGAAGAACCTTGTTAAGCTCCTTCCTCCACACCGTGCGGAGCGCCTGAATTTTCTTTTTAATAACCGCTTTGTTTGCTGGCTCTTCTGGTGCATGACGATTGTAAAGCTCAATGAGCTTTAAATAACCCTCCTGCCTCTTTTCCCTGTTACAATACTCTGGAGATTTGATTTTCCAGAGGCAGGGAAAAGACTGGTATATTTCGATGAATTCCCTGATGAATTCCACACGATTTGACATCTGAAAAATAATTATAAAAAAAAAAAAAATTACACGGTTGACAAAGAGTCCTTTAAACAATACTTTTGCCAGTGTGCCAAACGCTTAACAACAACAGCCACACAAAGAGCTCATGCCTACCATCCATTGTTCCATCTGCCACGCCATAGGCCACCATAACCCAAAACAGTGTACCGCCTGCTTCACTACAGCAGCCACACAAATCGCTCATGGTGACCATACATTGTACCATCTGCCACGCTGTAGCTCACCAGACACAACCAGTCACAACAGCGTACCATCCGCATCGCTTCAGCGGCGGAACGAAGCGGTCATGCCGACCAAACAGCGTTCCATCTACCACGCTCTAGCCCACCAGTCACAACCAGTCACAACAGCGTACCATCCACATCGCTTCAGCGGCGGAACGAAGCGGTCATGCCGACCAAACAGCGTTCCATCTACCACGCTCTAGCCCACCAGTCACAACCAGTCACAACAGCGTAACATCCGCATCGCTTGTTTCATCTGCCACACCATAGGCCACCATAACCCAGAACAGTGTACCGCCCGCTTCCATACAGCAGCCACACAAAGCGCTCATGGTGACCATACATTGTACCATCTGCCATGCTGTAGCTCACCAGACACAACCAGTCACAACAGCGTACCATCCGCATCGCTTCAGCGGCGGAACGAAGCGGTCATGCAGACCAAACAGCGTTCCATCTACCACGCTCTAGCCCACCAGTCACAACCAGTCACAACAGCGTACCATCCGCATCGCTTCAGCGACGGAACGAAGCGCTCATGACGACAGTACATCGTTCCATCCACTATGCCCAAGCGGTGTAACATACCTCGAAGCTGCGGTGCAAAGCGTGGAATATTCTGTGAAATACTGAATCCGATGTCCTAGTCCAACAAGTGTCCAAGTACAAAGTGAAGAAAGGAAATTTTGAAACCGGTGAGGTGGCTTGGAAACAATAGCGCTCAGGTGACAAATTTTCCAACCAATTGTGTGCACAGAACCTGTGGCCTATCAGCACATAGCTAGCAGCTCGACACGCCCCCTAGTGAACAACGTCACGCACAGATTATGCAAAATTTGCTCTGAATCGTCTTGTGTGACACGACCGTACGACTGTCCCATACGACTTCTACATCGCAAATATGTCATGAAATTATCGCTCCAGCGCCGTACATCGTGAAGTGTGACCGCAGTGGAGCGATAATTAAGCGACGATGTAACGTCACAAATCGTGCCGTCGTAGCGATCAAAATTGCACTGTGTGACGGTACCCTAAGTAAGAAACAAGTCAGATGTTCTACTAGTCTGTGGACCTGTTACCACAGCTAGATGGTGGATATCTTCAGGAGAAATCAGTGGGCAAGTTGACCGACTGCCAGCACATAAGTATAATCTATACTAATACTTTCCACTAATACAACTCTAAATGGCTTCATTCCAAGATGGGGCACATCTGAATGCAGGCATGCTGACTATGGCCATAATGTCCACGTCACTTTCCCAAAGAATTATATAAAAGCTAGAATACCTCAGCATTTGGCAGACATGCCGTTACTGTAACACCTCAGCATGCGATTATCTGTCCCTCCCTTTGTATTACAGCTCGTTCCTGAAATGCTCTGCTTCCTCTAGCCCCAGTGAGGAACTATCCCTGCCTTGCCCACTCCTTTTCCTGATATACACCCAACTGGTGATCAATCTCATCTTACCTCACAGCATCCACGCCTAGCAGGCATCTTGCCAATTCAACCCGTCTCTTGACTTTTTGCTGAACACACATTATGGCAGGGCCGAGCTTCACACATGTAAAAAGGCAAAAAGATTTAATTCACTATACTACAAATGCTTTATGCCTGGAAATCTACACTCACAAGGGCACTTCAATCTCTGCTGATCCACTGCAGTGAGCTCACACCCGGAGCATATAGCAGTATTGTAGACGAACCTCTGCAGCATTTTAGTCTTTGGGGCCTATCATCAAGACTGGCATAGCGTACGTTCATACTATGCGAGTCTTCCCAGCATGCAAGGCACTGAATTCATTAAGAGGAACATGCTCATCTTCTTGGTGGCCTGCATTGCACCAGAAATGGCTACTCCAGGCAGGGATTGCAGAAGCATTTCTGGCATCCATAACGTCAGCATTATTGATGAATTTGAAGAGCGGTTGTGTCCACGCCCTTGTCCCGCCATGGTTCCACCAATTTTAGCTGATTCCAACACTAAGTCGCAAAATTTTTGTGCAACACACCAAAAATGTTGCGACCTTTTACAGATTGATAACTTAGCCCCTATGTTTCATGGATGGATAAAAAATGTTACTAGAAAATCTTGCAATAGTTTTTTTTCCGTCAGTTTATTAAAATATTAATTCAGTTATTGTTGACTAATGACAATACCATTAGTAACCAAATTGATTAAATCTAGAATTCACTATTCATTGATAAAATGTATCCTATATTACTCTCTTGCTACACTTCCATTTCAGGAGTCTGTAAAACCTAAGTGAAAACTCTGTGATATTGATATATTGAACCAGTGGAGAGCTTGTACTAACTCAAGGTATGGCTCAGTGACTAGCACTAGGGTCCTGGGTTTAAATCCCACCAAGAACATCATCTGCAAGTAGTGTGCATCACGCGTTGCAACCTTTTATCAATTTTTTTCCATTGAGATTAGCTAGTGTCAAGGGTTGTAAACTTCTTGATTAGAATGTGCACCCATTGACAAAGGAACATCAAGTTCTCTGGAGATGGACATGTAACCCTGAGATTGTTGATATTTTTCAACAATTTTAGTCCTCAGACAGTTCCCTTTTCCGCTTAAGGTTCTCCCTGGTTAGTGTGGCACACACAGACACAATATGCAAACATTGAGTCAACTTCCCCTCTTTCTATCGGTTTTCAGGTTTGATTTTCATATTGCTCAGACCTGTTACTTGCCATAGATGAGATTGGAGATTGAATGAGCATCACATGCTTAAAACAAAGTTGGGAAATGTGCCAATAACTTTGTCCTGGTCCATTTTGGGTTTTTTGTGTGAAATGATGTCCAATTTGCCCTTTTTTTAAATTTTTTTAATTTTATTTTTTTACAATCTGTGTATAACAAAACATGTGTGATTGCAATCATCTTCTGGGAGAAATACTTCCTTTTCTGGCACAATTTCAAGGGCGACAACACTTTCGGCCATAACTGAATTATTCAAAATTCACAGTTTCAAAACTTTTATGCCATTTACCACACTCCTTTTTAACCACCAGACCCCTGACAGAGACATCTAGAATAAGAGCAGATACTGAAAACACAAATTTTCAGGCATGGACTTTAAGAACAGTTTTAAACTAATTTGAGGGTGCTGAATTCAAATCTGATCTTATAATTTCTCTATCACATCACATTTTTGCGCTATATGTATATAGCCCATTTTCATGAATTCCATGATAAATATAAGTAGTGTATGAAAAGTGCCGGTTTATACTGTTCACTAAGGTAAATTTAATTTTCATTTATTCTCCCAATAAATGTGCGAATATCTTTGTTTTCTTTGAACATGCATAATTCCAATTTGTTATGATAACACCCTTGTTTTCTGTGCTACTGGGACAGTAGAGCTACAGCAGAGCATTGGGTGAAAACTGAATGGCCTCAGCGACAGAGTTTGGCATCTGGCGATAAGAATGTCATCCATGATCCTCTAGTGGCTAGGAAGGACATTGTCTTTCCTCCCTTACACATAAAACTTGGATTGATGAAGCAGTTCGTCAAAGCTCTAAATCACAGTGGAGAATGCTTTAACTATATATGTTTAACTTTTCCTGGTCTTAGTGAAGAGAAGAAAAAGGCTGGAATATTTGATGGACCTCAAATAAGAACACTTATGAGAGACCCAAATTTTATCACATCAATGAATGTGACAGAAGAAAGAGCTTGGAATGCATTTTGTAATGTGGTGCAGAATTTTCTAGGGAATAAGAAAGCAGACAACTATGAAGAGAACGTGGAAGAGCTACTAATGAGTCTGCAAAATCTTGGATGTAGAATGAGTATCAAGATTCACTATTTACACAGCCATTTGGACTTTTTTCCAGAGAAACTTGGGGATGTGAGCGAGGAACAAGGGGAGCATTTTCATCAGGACATTAAAACAATGGAAGAACGGTATCAAGGCCGGTGGGACTCACATATGATGGCTGAGTATAGCTGGAGCTTGATGAGAGACAATACAGAAGCTGAACATCACAGATCAGCCAAGAAAAGAAAGTTCAAATAACTGCCATTTGTCATTCATCTGTGTGCCATATATATGTGTTTTTATATTTTGTAGTTTAATTCTGTAAGGATATTTGATTTGCTGTACATAGACTTTGTAATCTTTGTTATTCCTTGAGTAAAAATATACAAAATGTAGTACCGAAAATCATGTGTTTTTATCAGCAGCCAAAATTGACTTAAAATATGTTTTAGTAACATAGTAACATAGTAACATAGTTAGTAAGGCCGAAAAAAGACATTTGTCCATCCAGTTCAGCCTATATTCCATCATAATAAATCCCCAGATCTACGTCCTTCTACAGAACCTAATAATTATATGATACAATATTGTTCTGCTCCAGGAAGACATCCAGGCCTCTCTTGAACCCCTCGACTGAGTTCGCCATCACCACCTCCTCAGGCAAGCAATTCCAGATTCTCACTGCCCTAACAGTAAAGAATCCTCTTCTATGTTGGTGGAAAAACCTTCTCTCCTCCAGACGCAAAGAATGCCCCCTTGTGCCCGTCACCTTCCTTGGTATAAACAGATTCTCAGCGAGATATTTGTATTGTCCCCTTATATACTTATACATGGTTATTAGATCGCCCCTCAGTCGTCTTTTTTCTAGACTAAATAATCCTAATTTCGCTAATCTATCTGGGTATTGTAGTTCTCCCATCCCCTTTATTAATTTTGTTGCCCTCCTTTGTACTCTCTCTAGTACCTTTTGCCAGAAAAATTGCGTTGACCATTGTAATTACACCAAGCATACAGGATAAAAGTGTGGAGCTGTGTATATTATAATATATAGTGTGCAGCACCGGCGTCTATGCCTGCAGTCCCTCTGCCCCTGTAGAGACGCGAGCGTACTCTCCACCATGGTCTCCGTCCTGCTCCTTCTGGGTCTGCTGCTGCTACCCGGGGGGCATGCACTACATGCAGGTCCCCGGGCACTGTGCTTAGGGCGTGCGCACACTTCCTCTTTCTTAAAGGGGCCACGCGAGTTCCTCTAAAATGTCCCCAGCCAATAGCTGGATGACACAATTTAAAGCACCTCCTCCAACATGGAGGTGCCTGTGCAATGTTGTGAGTTTGTTTCCTAATACTTGTGAGTTCTCAGAACCTAGTGCTCGTATCTCAGCCCGCTGCACCAGCCAGTTCTCATCTCAACGGCAGCCAGTCCAGTTGCAACTGCCAGTGCTTATATCAACAGCAGCCAGTCCCGCTGCACCTGCCAGTGCTCCTTTAAATGGCAGCCGGTCCAGTTGCACCTGCCAGTACGGCAGCCGATCCAGTTACACCTGCTAGAGCTCATCTCAACGGCAGCCGGTTCTGCTGCACTTGCCAGTGCACTTCTGCGGTACCTGCCATTTTACTCCGTCTGCCTGCATCTGTTGGACATACCCACGGGCCCTCCAGCTACCGGTTCCTAGGGGTCAGCTGCCATCAACGCAAGGTCAGGCCTGGAGCAGCATCTGGACTACTTCTCTTGTCTTTCCTTGGATCTCGGCATTGTTAGCTGCTGCGTATTCATGGTCAGATTGGGTGAGGCTCCTAGTCACTCCCCTCCAGGTCTTCCTTGGGCATCGGCACAGTGGTTTCACCACCCAGCCCGTTAAAGTGTGGAACCTGTGTATATAGTATGAAGCTCTATATACAGTGGGGCAAAAAAGTATTTAGTCAGTCAGCAATAGTGCAAGTTCCACCACTTAAAAAGATGAGAGGCGTCTGTAATTTACATCATAGGTAGACCTCAACTATGGGAGACAAACTGAGAAAAAAAAATCCAGAAAATCACATTGTCTGTTTTTTTAACATTTTATTTGCATATTATGGTGAAAAATAAGTATTTGGTCAGAAACAAACAATCAAGATTTCTGGCTCTCACAGACCTGTAACTTCTTCTTTAAGAGTCTCCTCTTTCCTCCACTCATTACCTGTAGTAATGGCACCTGTTTAAACTTGTTATCAGTATAAAAAGACACCTGTGCACACCCTCAAATAGTCTGACTCTAAACTCCACTATGGTGAAGACCAAAGAGCTGTCAAAGGACACCAGAAACAAAATTGTAGCCCTGCACCAGGCTGGGAAGACTGAATCTGCAATAGCCAACCAGCTTGGAGTGAAAAAATCAACAGTGGGAGCAATAATTAGAAAATGGAAGACATACAAGACCACTGATAATCTCCCTCGATCTGGGGCTCCACGCAAAATCCCACCCCGTGGGGTCAGAATGATCACAAGAACGGTGAGCAAAAATCCCAGAACCACGCGGGGGGACCTAGTGAATGAACTGCAGAGAGCTGGGACCAATGTAACAAGGCCTACCATAAGTAACACACTACGCCACCATGGACTCAGATCCTGCAGTGCCAGACGTGTCCCACTGCTTAAGCCAGTACATGTCCGGGCCCGTCTGAAGTTTGCTAGAGAGCATTTGGATGATCCAGAGGAGTTTTGGGAGAATGTCCTATGGTCTGATGAAACCAAACTGGAACTGTTTGGTAGAAACACAACTTGTCGTGTTTGGAGGAAAAAGAATACTGAGTTGCATCCATCAAACACCATACCTACTGTAAAGCATGGTGGTGGAAACATCATGCTTTGGGGCTGTTTCTCTGCAAAGGGGCCAGGACGACTGATCCGGGTACATGAAAGAATGAATGGGGCCATGTATCGTGAGATTTTGAGTGCAAACCTCCTTCCATCAGCAAGGGCATTGAAGATGAAACGTGGCTGGGTCTTTCAACATGACAATGATTCAAAGCACACCACCAGGGCAACGAAGGATTGGCTTCGTAAGAAGCATTTCAAGGTCCTGGAGTGGCCTAGCCAGTCTCCAGATCTCAACCCTATAGAAAACCTTTTGGAGGGAGTTGGAAGTCCGTGTTGCCAAGCGAAAAGCCAAAAACATCACTGCTCTAGAGGAGATCTGCATGGAGGAATGGGCCAACATACCAACAACAGTGTGTGGCAACCTTGTGAAGACTTACAGAAAACGTTTGACCTCTGTCATTGCCAACAAAGGATATATTACAAAGTATTGAGATGAAATTTTGTTTCTGACCAAATACTTATTTTCCACCATAATATGCAAATAAAATGTTAAAAAAACAGACTATGTGATTTTCTGGATTTTTTTTTCTCAGTTTGTCTCCCATAGTTGAGGTCTACCTATGATGTAAATTACAGACGCCTCTCATCTTTTTAAGTGGTGGAACTTGCACTATTGCTGACTGACTAAATACTTTTTTGCCCCACTGTATAATAGGATGTACCATGTAGTATATAGTGCGTGCACTATGTACACAGCTCCACACTTTATATTATGCAAACAGGTATTGTCACGGTTTTACCATGATAGAGAGGAGCCAGAAGACAGCAGCATCTGATTTCTCCTACTCCTGCACTGCTTAGAAGCACTCCACCTTCATATTAAACAGTGCAGGTTTCTTTTAGCATTGCAGGAGTAAAACTGCTCAGTTGAGAGCTCTTGGAAACTTTTGTGCATTAAAGGGAACCTGTCACCCCGAAAATCCGGGGTGAGGAAAGCCCACCGGCATCAGGGGCTTATCTACAGCATTCTGTAATGCTGTAGATAAGCCCCCGATGTAACCTGAAAAGGGAGAAAAAGACGTTATATTATACTCACCCCGGGGCGGTCCCGCTGCTGGTCAGGTCGGATGGGCGTCTCCGGTCCGCTCCGGCGCCTCCTATCTTCATTCCATGACGTCTTCTTCTGATCTTCAGCCACGGCTCCGGCTCAGGTGTACTTTGCTCTGCCCTGTTGAGGGCAGACAAAGTACTGCAGTGCGCAGGCGCCGGGCCTCTGACCTTTCCGGCGCCTGCGCACTGCAGTACTATCCTCTGCCCTCAACAGGGCAGAGCAAAGTACGCCTGCGCTGGAGCCGTGGCTGAAGATCAGAAGAGGACGTCATGGAAAGAAGATAGGAGGCGCCGCAGCGGACCAGAGACGCCCATCCAACCTGACCAGCAGCGGGACCGCCCCTGGGTGAGTATAATCTAAAGTCTTTTTCTCCTTTTTCAGGTTACAACGGGGGCTTATCTACAGCATTACAGAATGCTGTAGATAAGCCCCTGATGCCGGTGGGCTTACCTCACCCCGGATTTTCGGGGTGACAGGTTCCCTTTAAGGCTCACAGTTGTCCACTGTTAGTCACTCCCATCTCCTATATAATCTGAGTCTTGGCTACCATTCATTGTCAGAGAAAGCTAATGTTGCATGGATAGGAGATGAATTAGTCCAATGGTGTCCAAAATCAATCAAATATGTAGGCACTTCAAATAATGTATAACAGTATCTCTTAACCCTGCTGTACTGTTCGGGTCAATATGACCCGAAATGATTTTTGAGACCCTGTAGATTTTTTTATATGAGGATTTGAAACTAGTGGTATCTTGACTTCTCCTCATTTGTGGAGCTCTATAAATATTTTTTGTTTGTTTACTTTTTGCTACACGCTGATTGTTACACTCGTACTGTTTGGGTCAATATGACCCGATAGCATTTTATACTGTTCTATGGGTCTCTGATTATTTCTGACTGCAAAAGTTATGTTTTTTTATGTGTACTTCATCTCAAAATGGTGGTGGTTTCACTGTTCTTATCAGTAAACAAGTAATTATCTATTATTATCCATTTGCTGTTTGTGAGAGAGGAGACTGGTTGTCTATCATTCAAAAGCTGGGGGTTTCACGGTCATCAGTAATCAAGTATTTATTTAGTCAAATGCATTTTCAGTTTGTGAGAGAAGACACTGTTGTCTTATAAATTGGACACCAGTCATTTGACTTAAGGTACCGTCACACTAGACGATATCGCTAGCGATCCGTGACGTTGCAGCGTCCTCGCTAGCGATATCGTCCAGTGTGACAGGCAGCAGCGATCAGGCCCCTGCTGTGCTGTCGCTGGTCGGGGAAGAAAGTCCAGAACTTTGTTTCGTCGCTGGACTCCCCGCAGACATCGCTGAATCGGCGTGTGTGACACCGATTCAGCGATGTCTTCGCTGGTAACCAGGGTAAACATCGGGTAACTAAGCGCAGGGCCGCGCTTAGTAACCCGATGTTTACCCTGGTTACCATCGTCAAAGTAAAAAAACAAACACTACATACTTACCTATCGCTGTCTGTCCTCGGCGCTCTGCTTCTCTGGTCTGGCTGTGAGCACAGCGGCCGGAAAGAAGAGCGGTGACGTCACCGCTCTGCTTTCCGGCTGCCCGGCGCTCACAGCCAGACCAGAGAAGCAGAGCGCCGGGGACAGACAGCGATAGGTAAGTATGTAGTGTTTGTTTTTTTACTTTAATGATGGTAACCAGGGTAAACATCGGGTTACTAAGCGCGGCCCTGCGCTTAGTTACCCGATGTTTACCCTGGTTACCGGCATCGTTGGTCGCTGGAGAGCGGTCTGTGTGACAGCTCTCCAGCGACAAAACAGCGACGCTGCAGCGATCCGGATCGTTGTCGGTATCGCTGCAGCGTCGCTGTGTGTGACGGTACCTTTACACCCTGAAGCTAAAGGTACCTTCACACTAAGCGACGCTGCAGCGATACCGACAACGATCCGGATCACTGCAGCGTCGTTGTTTGGTCACTGGAGAGCTGTCACACAGACAGCTCTCCAGCGACCAACGATGCCGGTAACCAGGGTAAACATCGGGTTACTAAGCGCAGGGCCGCGCTTAGTAACCCGATGTTTACCCTGGTTACCATCCTAAAAGTAAAAAAAACAAACGCTTCATACTTACCTTCCGTGTCTGTCCCCGGCGCTCTGCTTCTCTGCTCTGGCTGTAAGCACAGCGGTGACGTCACCGCTCTGCTTTCCGGCTGCCCGGCGCTCACAGCCAGAGCAGAGAAGCAGAGCGCCGGGGACAGACAGCGGTAGGTAAGTATGAAGCGTTTGTTTTTTTTTACTTTAACGATGGTAACCAGGGTAAACATCGGGTTACTAAGCGCGGCCCTGCGCTTAGTAACCCGATGTTTACCCTGGTTACCAGCGAAGACATCGCTGAATCGGCGTCACACACGCCGATTCAGCGATGTCAGCAGGAAGTCCAGCGACGAAATAAAGTTCTGGCCTTTCTGCCCCAACCAACGACATCACAGCAGGGGCCTGATCGCTGCTGCGTGTCACACTGGACGATATCGCTAGCCAGGACGCTGCAACGTCACGGATCGCTAGCGATATCGTCTAGTGTGACGGTACCTTAAGTCCTGTGAAAGAGACACAGAGAGAGCACTGAGCTGTGAATACACATCTTTACTGGTATTCTTTTTTTTTTTCAAAACTTGGATAAAAATGTTTCTAAAATGTCTATTCGCTGACGCTGTGAATACATATCTTTACAACTATTCTTTTCTTTTCCAAACAGGTAATTCCAATGAGCACAATGCACCATGACAATGCCGTAAGTGATAGAGAAGACAGAAAGCCTGACATTATTTTGGATTATAATGCCACAAAGGGAGCAGTTGATACTTTAGACCAAGCAATATCGACATATACATGCAAACGCAAAACCAATCGGTGGCCAATGATATTATTTTATAACATACTGGACATTTCTGCTTACAATGCATTTGTCTTATGGAGAGAAATCGACCCCGATTGGAACCGGAATAAGCTGCATAAAAGAAGATTATTTCTTGAGGAATTGGGCAAATCCCTGGTTAGGCCATATATTGAGAGCAGAAAAGTGACCCCCAGAAGTGAAGGAGCAACAGCCATTGTAAAAAGTGTCCAGCATGCTCAAGAAAGAGACTCCACATCCACGGCCTCCACCAGCACAGCTACCAGCAGCACAGCTACCAGCAAAAAAAGGAAGAGATGTAGCTTCTGTCCATCTTCCTGTGACAATAAGACTAATCTGACATGTGCTGGATGTTCAAAATATCTGTGTAAAGGACATGTGTCTTATTATTGTGTTCAGTGTAAAAACGCATGAACATGTTCAGTTTTTCTTTCTAAAAAGGTTGAAGTTTTTATGATTTTTCATTTGTTGATTTATAAATATTGTTTTTAAAAAGTTAAATTTCATGTTTTAGTAATAGTAATGTAAAGCTTCTTTGTTATTTGTGTGCAGAATGCCAACAATCAAAGATAATTGTAAAAAGCCTGTGTAACCTTTTTATGAAAAAAAATAAATTATTAAGTTTAAATTTTTCATTTGTTTATGATCAACCATGTTCACATACAGTATAACAATGAAAAAAAGTATTCAAATAAAACACTTAGAGTAGCTAAAAATCAAGAATTAATAGGTCGGGTCATATTGACCCGGGAACAGTACAACTGTATAGCAAATGTGAACAGAACAGCAGGGTTAATGTTATAGGAGATGCCCGGTCAATGGATGTAAGGTAAGTCTAATAATACCATAATAGATGGAGTAATAGAAGTAAATCTAAGGTTATCATACCTGGGTAGAAACATGGTGCCACTGGACTGAGTGTTTGAATGCATTTGGTGTCTCCCCCGACCCACGTGTCGCCCTAAGATTCCAAATCCATCCACACACTCAGTCCAGAGGCACTATGTTTCTAGCGAGGTATGATGACCTTGGATTTACTTCTATTACTGCACCTATTATGGTATTATTATACTTGCCTTACATACATTGACCGGGCATCACCTATAACGTTAAGGGGTATTGTTTACTACCTTACATTATACATAGTCTATATTGCCATATCCACAGTTTTTCTGTACCTCTCGTCTAGTGGGCCATAGGATTCAATGCATTGGAATGGTTCCACATATATTTTTTTAGGTGAGGATACCGGATTACTATAAATGGACCTATTCCATATCTATGGCTACTTTTTTAATGGTACACTTCTGTAAAAATTGTCTTGGAATGTATTGGGGTTCCCCCTACTGGGCACCATATACCTATTTGCCTGCTGTGTTTTGATCTACATGTGATTTTTTTTAGCTACTCTATAATTAAATTCAACTTTTTATCTCATGTATGGATCTCTTCTATAGGCAAATTATTAGTTATACAAGTCCAAATTGGGTTAATAGCTAGGAGATGGTGGTTTGTCGTTGTTGATTGAGAAGGTGTTTGGTGGATTTATCTGTGACTATTGCTAGGTTGTGGGTGTGTGCTAATTCCCCTCCTTTGGTTTTACCCCATCGACCACTCCCCGGTGTTTACCTGTTTGTGAAATTATATTTGTAGGATTGATATTTTCCTTTATCCCGGTTTGCATTACCTTGTTAGTTTGATTGGTGTATTATGGTACACTACTACTCCCCTCTTCCCTGGGTGGGGGAAGGGTATAGATTGAGGGCAGATTCAGGAGCTAAGGCAAGGTACGTGGCAACGGCATCTTCACCATCAGAAGCAATCTGGGGAACAGGGCGAGCTAGGGTGACCATAGCGTTAGGGACAGGGATGGAGCCCCTGGCCCCGGGAAAACCGACAACAGAGTCATGACATGTATAGCTCACATTATATCGTATAAAAAACACAGCTCCATATTACATAAACAACTCTACACTATATACACAGCTCCACTGTAAACTATGTTAATCTGTATGCTATTCTATATACTGCAGGGCTGTGCGTATAGTACTGATAGAATTTCACGACTTCACAAAGGTCTATTTGGTTTAGTGGTTTGTTGCTTGTGTGTGTGGTTATTCATTATGCTTACATAGCGCTATCATATTCCGCAGCACTTTAAATACATCATCATCATTGTCCTCATCGGGGCTCACAATCTAAATTCCCTATTACTATGTCTTTGGAATGTAGGAGGAAACCAGTGTAGCCTGTGGAAACCCACGCACACACGGGGAGAACGTACAAGTTCCTTGAAGATGTAGCTATTGGTGGGATTTGAACCCAGGACCCCACTTAGCCACCGTACTGCATATAAAAACTGGTGGTTAAAAACTTAATTTGCTACAGATAATAAACTAACATATTGAAGTTGCTTTGCACAGAAATTTTACGTGTCTCCACTGATGCTCTTAAAAGATTTAAATAAACATTTGGCTTTTGTTTTCTGATATTTTGCAACTATGTCGAAAACGGTAAATCCTGGAAAGATGAAACCTGGTCTAAAACCTTCTAAGGGGCCTGATTTACGTATGTGGCAAATTTGGAGCACATTGGTGTAGTCGTTTGCAGGTAAATATTCTCTTTTGTATTACTTTACAAATATGTCAAAATGGTAGCATCTAGAAAGCTTAAACCCAGTGTAACCCCTTCCCCTCGGGCCTTGAAGTGCCTGACTTACCTTTGTGCCAAATTTGAGGCAGATTAGTCTAGTTCTTTGGTCGTAAATTAATATTTGCTTTTGTGTTCTGTTTTTTGGTAATATTTTGAGAGAGGTAGGTCCCTGAGCGCACAAACCCAGTATCCGAAGTGCCTGATTTTCCTATGCACCAAATTTGGTGCAACCTGGTCTAGATGAGATTGGACAATTGGCAATTTTCTCGCTGGTCTTGATGAAGGCGTGCTGGACCACACGGTCTTGATTTATTAAGAGGAGCACACCTCTTAATTAATTAGGAGCATCTGTGAAAACTCTAAAAGTCTCCAAATTTTTGCACAACTCTGATTTGCAGCAACATTTTCAAAGCAATTTACGCCAGAATTCGGAGCCATGGTGTGCCATTGTGTATACAGGGGAGTGCATAAGTAGGTATACAACGTCTATTCCATTATGGTATATGGTTTATTGGAAGACAGAGAATACTAAAAAGTTTCAGCAGTTGTTGGAAGAAAATTGCAACACCGTCACCAACTATACTATCAATATACCTACTTATGCACCCCCCTGTATAGTACAGTGTGGAGCTGTGCCTGTGTGTATAGGCCACACTATATACTATATACTCAGTTCCCCAGTACCTTGCCTATGAGTCTTACGGTTAGAGAGGGGCGATTCCAGCTTAGTGGCAGAATTCGTATAGTGTGGTGTCTGTCGTAGACATCACAGGCTGCCGACAGAGAAATGGAGTGTCTCCGAGTATGAAGGATGGATCAGCGTAGTAAGCGCTGTAAAGAAACTCATGCACACCTCTGATTGTCAAAATAACCGCTCCTCCTAATTCACTGCTGGCAACTAGTAATAGCTCGAAGCATGTGCAAAACAAATCATGGACGGTGCTTTTTTTCCACCAAATACTGCGGACAGCAGGAAAAAAGCGTACGGTCCATAAATTGGTGATTGTTTTTGGTGAACGGTCCATAAATTTACGGACGGTTGGTAACCCAGAGCATTATTAGCTGTGAATGCAGCACCGAAAATGATAGAAATCACTAGCAAGAAGCTGCATCACGATCTGTGTGTCTGCGCCTCTCCTTACTTGGCCCCCTTCCCTTTTCACAGACCTATAACCTGATAACTCAGTGAGCTAGCAGTTTGTCTTTCTTTGACCAGTATGGATCATGAGTAGTGATGAGAGAGTATACTCGTTGCTCGGGTGATCTCCGAATATTTGTTAGTGCTTGGAGATTTAGTTTTCGTAGCCTCAGCTGCATGATTTACAGCTGCTGGACAGCCTGAATACATGTGGGAATTCCCTAACAAACAGGCATTCCTCACATGTATTCAGCCTGTCTAGCAGCCGTAAATCATGCAGCTGAGGTGATGAAAACGAAATCCCCAAGCAGTTACAAATACTCGGAGATCACCCGAGCAACGAGTACACTCGCTCATCACTGATCATGAGTGAAGAAAGGAGCAGATTTCTCTGATAAGATATATTCCAAAGTTTCACATTTTTGCTGACACTATTGATTTATACAAAGTTTGTTGAAATGACAGTGGCCAGTTAAATTTACAGGTAGATACTGGAGATTTTATATAATAAAAAGCACACAATACAGTAGGCCATAAACATTAACAGTACACAATACAATAGTACTGCACAATAGTTCGATCTTTCTATAAAAAGTACCATAATCCCACACTGTCAACTGAATCATCAAATAACTTATTTATTTTTTTAGCATACATTGAAAGGACTATGAGCTTATATACACAGTACATTTTTGGTCCTTGGCCTACAATTATACTAAATAATTTTTTACAAAAAGATAATGATTATGCGAATATTGCTGGAGAGCGGGAAGGAAAGACTAAACGGTTCAGTTCCGGGAGTTCTGCAGAGCATCTATGAGAGTTTTGTTATAATCTGCTATCTGTCTGGTTACCGTCTTCATCACTTGCTTATAGTCGCTCTCTTGGCTCTTTGAAGCTATGACTGCATACAGAAGTCAAGGTAATACTTAGAATGCCAAAAGTATGACGTACAACGTAGCTTTATTCTAAGGGACTCCATTATATTACTATTCTTTCCCAAACAGTAGTGTAACCCTAAGGATCATACAATGTATACGCAGACCTAATATTTTATATATTCATGAGATGAAGCTGGCCCAAGACGAGACAACTGTCAGCTAGAGTTGACCAAAAAGATTCGCAGGACCCTGTTCCGATGCCCATTTTGGTAGTCCATCGCCACCAGACCAAAAGCCTCTTCTGATTAGTGTGGAGTGATCCTATGTATGATGTCACGCCAAGCCTACTAATCAGAAGAACTGGCAGGGAAGCCAGCAGGAAGAAGATTGGAGGGCTATGGTCAGGAACGCAGTCAGAGACTACCAAATTCACTGTTGGACTAGGGTCATGCAAACCTTTTTACTTAACTCTGATGGCTGGAAGTTTGACCTGCAGTAAGCTCTCTCTCCTGACTCCTCCATGCAAAGAAGCTCTTGGTCAAGTGTTCATGAGTGTTCAATGGGGAGAGAGGAGAAAACGGCTTCCAAACTCCTCTGGCAGTGGGTTATCGCCACAGAAAACAAAAGGATAGGCTGCTGAAATTCTACTACTGTAGTCTGATCCTTCTTTGTTGGAAGAGAGTCATGAGGTCCCTATATCCATCAGATGGTTGGTGGACTTTTTCTAATGTCTATGGGAGCCTTAAAGGGAATCTGTCACCAAGTTGTTACTATGTTATCTGAGAGCAGCATAATGTAGGGGCAGAGACTCTGATTCCAGGAATGTATCTCTTACTGGGCTGCTTGGTGCAGTTTTGATAAAAAGCCTGTTTTCTCTCCTTTATATCTAGCAGTTCTCGGAATGCCGAGCTCCGTATAATCCCTCCCACACCGCTGATTGGCTGCTTTCTGTGTACAGCAGGTGGACTAAATAGCTCAAGACAAATAGTCCTGTAGTGATAATCACCTGCTGATAAAAACACTGATTTTATTGAAACTATACTAAGCGGATACGTGACACATCACTGGTTTCAGGATCTCTGCCTCTACATCATGCTGCTCTCAGATTACATAACAAAACCTGATAACAGATTCCCTTTAAATAATTTCACTTCCTTATATGATAAGATCTTGCTGGCAATCCCTACATTTTATCACCTATACAGAAAAGATTTAGTAAGCGTTGATCTGAGAAGAGAGAACAAGGAAAAAGCCTAATGATTGAATGTGGCAAGGGACAGCAGGAGAAAAAAAAATAAGGAGCTTATCTATTTTCACTACTGAATGTGTACAGGTTGGAGAATGACTATCACCTACTGTTCAGTTGTCTTTTCTTTCCTCAGGATAACATTTCTAAAACACAAAGGATACATTCTTTCATCACAAAGTTGTTCTGCTCGTGCTGTTGCCATTTTCTTTCCAGGTTTGTGAGCTGTGAATACATATATATAAAAAATATTATTGGGACCAAAGTAAACCAGTATGCGAGTGGTAATTTTCCTGTGTCAGAAAATAATAGCATAACATTCTGTGATTTTACAAGGGTTCTGTGTCACCATTTAGATACTTTAAATATTAACGATTGATAAGCGATCAAAGGTTCCTTGGTGGAGTCAGACCTCCAGGACTCTCAATGATCAGCAGAGGGCCCATGAGTGTTTAAGCAGGCACAGTGGCTCATCCACACGGATCCTACCGGCCCAGCCACACGGATCCTACTGGCCCATCCACACGGATCCTACTGGCCCATCCACACGGATCCTACTGGCCCATCCACACGGATCCTACTGGCCCATCCACACGGATCCTACTGGCCCATCCACACGGATCCTACTGGCCCATCCACACAGATCTTAGTGTCCCATCAGTGTTTATGCAGGCACAATGGTTCGTCCACACGGATCCTACTGGCCCATCCACACAGATCCTACTGGCCCATTAGGGTTTAGGCAGGCACAGTGGTTCATCAACACGGATCCTAGTGGCCCATCCACACGGATCCTACTGGCCCATCCACACGGATCCTAGTGGCCCATCCACGTGGATCCTACTGGCCCATTAGTGTTAATGCTGGCACAGTGGTTCATCCACACAGGTCCTACTGGCCAATACAAACGGATCCTACTGCCCCATCCACATGGATCCCACTCGCCCATCCACACGGATCCTACTGGCCCATCCACACGGATGCTACTGGCCCATCCACATGGATCCCACTCGCCCATCCACACGGATCCTACTGGCCCATCCACACGGATCCTACTGGCCCATCCACATCGATCCCACTCGCCCATCCACACGGATCCTACTGGCCCATCCACATGGATCCCACTCGCCCATCCACACGGATCCTACTGGCCCATCCACACGGATGCTACTGGCCCATCCACATGGATCCCACTCGCCCATCCACACGGATCCTACTGGCCCATCCACACGGATCCTACTGGCCCATCCACATCGATCCCACTCGCCCATCCACACGGATCCTACTGGCCCATCCACATGGATCCCACTCGCCCATCCACACGGATCCTACTGGCCCATCCACACGGATCCTACTGGCCCATCCACATGGATCCCACTCGCCCATCCACACGGATCCTACTGGCCCATCCACATGGATCCCACTCGCCCATCCACACGGATCCTACTGGCCCATCCACACGGATCCTACTGGCCCATCCACACGGATCCTACTGGCCCATCCACACAGATCTTAGTGGCCCATAAGTGTTTATGCAGGCACAGTGGTTCATCCACACAGATCCTACTGGCTCATCCACACAGATCCTACCAGGCCATCAGTGTTTATGCAGGTACAGTGGTTCATCCACACGGATCCTACTGGCCCATTAGAGTTTATGCAGGCACAGAGGTCATCCACATGGATCCTACTGCTTAGAGCTATTAGTTACCACATCCTTTAGTTTGTGAACAGTTTTCGCTAAAAATCTAAGTATAAGTGGGGTTAGGTTTACTTTTTTTTTGTTGGGTGATTTCTGGCATGTTTACATAAACTGATTATCTGTGAACAATAATTGGCTCGTCTATGTGAGCCGTAAAATTATATAACTGAATTTATTACAACAGCCCACAAATGTCTGAAAACATTCCGCCAACAGAGTGAAATAGTACAAGGAAGTGACACATCATGCATTCAGATACCTGAGCGTGAGTCTCATTATCCTGCAGTTGGGATTTCAGTTTATCATTCTCAGAATTAAACTGTGCCATCGTCGTCTTAAAAGTGTCTCTACACTTGGTTAAAATGATTTTATCCTCTTGAAGTTTCTGATGAAATAAACAATTTTGAGATTTAATTCTATTTTTCTACACTGATAAATAAGATGTCAGCATAAAATCTAGCAAATCCATTTGTTTTATTAGTTTACTACTAAACCTGACATCTATTGTAGCTGACGGTTTAGATAATAGGTGCACAATATCACATTAATTTCTTTTAAGGGACTCTGGCAGGTCACTTATGTTTTCCTAAGTGAGGTGACCATATAATAGTGGCAAGAGCTGCTGAGCATATATATGCATATACATACAGCGAGTGAAATAAGTATTGAACTCGTCAACAATTTTCGGTAAATATATTTCTAAAGGTGCTATTGACATGAAATTCTCACCGGATGTCGGTAACAACCCATCCAATCCACAAAAGGCAAAGAAATCAAACCATAGATTATGTCTAATAATGAGAAATGACACAGGGAAAAAATATTGAACACATGAAGAAAGAGAGGTGCAAAAGCCATGGAAAGTATTGAGACCAGATAAAATCTATCAGTAATTAGAAAGCAATCCTGCCACTTAGTGGAAAATATCAACTGGTTCAACTGATGGCCTATAAAAAGGTGTCTCATTACTAGGGTACCACACAAAAAAATCTATTGACTGGTAAAACCATTGAGTTGCTTCAAGACCTTTGCAACCTTATTGTTGCAAAACATACTGATGGCATTGGTTACAGAAGAATTTCTAAACTACTGAAGGTTCCAGTGAGCACTGTTAGGGCCATAATCTGGAAGTGGAAAAAACATAATTTCACCATAAACAGGCTACACTTAGGTGCTACCCCGAAGATTTCAGACAGAGGAGTGAGCAGAATTATCAGAAGAGTTGACCAAGAGCCAAGGACCATCTGTGGCAGGGGTGTCAAACTGCATTCCTCGAGGGCCGCAAACCATGCGTGTTTTCAAGATTTCCTTAGCTTTGCACAAGGTGCTGGAATCATGATGTGTGTAGGTGATTAAATTATCACCTGTGCAGTACAAGGAAATCCTGAAAACATGACCTGTTTGCAGCCTTTGAGGAATGCAGTTTGACACCCCTGATCTGTGGAGAGCTACAAAAAGACATAGAATCAGCAGGTACAATTGTTTCAAAGAAAACTAAGTAATGCACTCAACCACAATGGCCTATGTGCACGCTCACCACGCAAGTCTCGGTTGGTGAACAAAAACCATGTTCACGCACATTTAAAGGGATTTTCCCGTGAACAATAGTTGATTTTATTAATAGATCTTGGTATAATATTTAGCTCCACATTTTGTGGTGCTTAAATAAAATGTCCCTGTGCTGATCATAGCACATCTCCTAGGCAGGGGGGAAAGCAAAAGAGTATACAGACATTACAGATGGGGATCACAGCTGGTTCTGTGAGGTAAAACATTTCCCTGCCTGTTTTTAAACAGGCTGCGTTAATGCTATAGCATACACGCCATCACGTTATGCTATACCGCTAGCGCAGATGATTCAACTGTGCTGGCGGTGACAGAGCCTCAGACTCTGCAGCCTGCGTCCGAGGCTCCGTCACTGAATGACAGCACATCACTAGCGCATGACGATTATGGCATGCGTTGGCGATGCGCCCGATAATAGGGGTTAATGGCAGCATTAACGGACTGCATTACACTGCGTTATGCGTCTAACGGACTGCCATAACGCAATGTGAACCCCGCCTCAATCACACTTTAGGTACGTATGCGACAGTGGAGAACCAAGTAAAAGTCAAAAGGAATGTGAGCAAGAGAAGACAGTGAGAACAAGAAGAAGACAGAGAGAAGAAGAAAAAAAGCAGGATTGTGAAAGAAGCAATGAGATAGAAACGGAGACTGAACCGTGATAGAAACAGAGATCAGGACAAGGACTGAGACAATGGGAGAGATCATGGTGAGGATCGCTGCCGATAGAGGTACACCTAGGATTATTAGACTTGAAGTATGGCGCCCAATTGTAGGATGCATCACTAGCAGCAAGTCAACAGACTTCTGGTAGTTCAGCTCTATATTAAGCAGTTAAATTATTAAAATACTATTGATTAATAATAAAATATGTTACTAATATTAATACATTCATCCTACGGAAACTGCACAAGTCCCCCTATCATACAGTGCAGTCAGGACGCAATCTCCGAGTGTTTTTATCCCCACTTATAGCCTAGAGCACAGCAAACACAATTAACCAAGGACCTTTTTCTTTTCTTCTGCGGAGGCTCGGAGGCCATCCAAGTCGCTGTATGTATTTAATCCTTCAGACATTTGCTGGATGTTCTCCTTCAGGAACGTCATCTCACTGGTAATCTTGGATTCCAACTGCTCCACTTTCTGCAGATCCTGCTGCAGACGCTGGCTCTCTGAGGGAAAGTGCGCACAATTTAATATTAAAACATTTATGTCTCTTTGATCAATTAGACTTTAGGTACGGGTACGATAACAGGTAAAAGTCCTCTACTATAAAGAGATTTTTATATATGTGTTGTGCATACACTAGGGTGTTTTTAGTGTGCATTGTATCTTGAGCATTCGTGATTTAATTAAGCAAATATTATGAAAAACAATCAGATTTCTGCCTTCTAAGTAAAATCTTGCCAATCAATACTTGATAGAATCCTTTTTCTCTGCTGTAGATACTGGGCTGTGTATAACCCCGCCCACACCCCTGATTGGCAGACTCCTGTGTACACTGTCAGCAAGCTGCCAATCAGTAGTGGGGGCGGGGTTACACAGATCAGCTGGACTTCTTGGAACCTGACCTAGTCCTGCAGTGATAATCTCCTGCTGATAAAACAATACTGATTGTATTGAAACTACAGCAGACAGTCTAATAAGTCCTTGGAATGAGGAGGATCTCAGCCCCTACATTATGCAGCTATCAGCTTAAATATCAAAAACCTGAAAGATTCCCTTTAATAAATTGAATATCTGAGCTGTTACTGCCTTTCTATGGAATAAACCCAAACAGGTGTGCATTTGCAAAAATGGAAATAGATTAGGGACTACATTCTGAACAATCTGGCAATATATGGGGTGAAGTACAAAAAAATATACAAGACATCCATGTACCTTAATGTGCATATTTCCAGGCCGTGACTGATGTGTATGAAATTAATGCCACGTTTACAGAAATTATTTCTTAATGCCATACACTTTCATGCATAAAAAAATGAAATCAGATAGACAACTATGGACAGTGCTTTCAAAAATGACAACTTAAAGAGGTAGTCCACTACTGGGATATCTTGAAATTCTAGATCAAAATGTTTGGCATCCTTAAAATAATAAACTTATACTCACCTCCCATGCTGGCGTCGTTCCAGTGGTGTCAGCACTCGCAGTCCCGGGGCTCTCGTGCAGTTGTGGTGACATGTGACACCGGCGCCCAATCAGAGCTGGTGTCACCGTCTCCACCTTTGAATAAATTGAACATAAACAGGAATTCCGGGCTGCAGCTCATCTCACACTTCCTCTTCCTGCACAATTCGTCAGGAGGCACAGACAGTGACACTGGCGCTGACGTCACAACAATCGCACACTAGCCCCGGGACCGCGAGTGCCGACACCGTGGGAAAGGTGCCGGAACGGGAGTCGAGTATAAGCTTTATTATTTTATGGGCGCCAAGCCAATTTATTTTATGGCTGTAAATATGCCATAAATATGCCAATATGGCTGTACTTTTTGTTGTCACTTATGCAAAAATGGCCACATAAGGTCAACATGGTGGCTCAGTGGTAAGCACTACAGTGCTGGGGTCCTGGGTTCAAATCCCACCAAGGACAACATCTGCAAGGAGCTTGTATGTTCTATTTCAAGTGTTTATTTCTGTTAATGTTGATGATTATGGCTTATAGCCAATGAAAACCCAAAAGTCATTATCTCAGTAAATTACTTTACTTTATAACACCAGCTTGAAAAATCATTTTAAATTTCAAAATGTTGGCCTACTTAAATGTATGTTCAGTAAATGCATTCAATACTTGGTCAGGGCTCCTTTTGCATCAATTACTGCATCAATGTGGCGTGGCATGGAGGCGATCAGCCTGTGGCACTGCTGAGGTGTTATGGAAACCCAGGTTGCTTTGCTAGCAGCCTTCATCTCGTCAGCATTGTTGGGTCTGGGGTCTCTCATCTTCCTCTAGATTCTCTATGGGGTTAAGGTCAGGCGAGTTTGTTGGCCAATCAGGCACAGTGATACTGTTGTTTTCAAACCAGGTATTGGTACTTTTGGCAGTGTGGATAGGTGCCAAGTCCTGCTGGAGAATTACATTTCCATCTCCAAAAAGCTTGTTGGCAGAGGGAAGCATGAAGTGCTCTAAAATTTCCTGGTAGATAGCTACGCTGACTTTGGTCTTGATAAAACACAATGGACCTACACCAGCCGAAGGCATGGCTCCTCAAACCATCACTGATTATGGAAACTTCACACTAGACCTCAACCACTTGGATTGTATGCCTCTCCACTCTTCCTCCAGACTCTGGGACCTTGATTTCCAAATGCAATACAAAATTTACTTTCATCTAAAAACAACACCTTGGACCACTGAGCAACAGTACAGTTATTTTTCTTCTTGACCCAGGTAAGACGCCTCTGGCATTGTCTATTGGTTATGAGTGGCTTGACACAAGGAATGTGACACTTGTAGCCCATGTCCTGGATATGTCTGTGTGTGGTGGCTCTTGAAGCAATGACTCCAGCAGCAGTCCGCTCCTTGTGAATCTCCCCCAAATTTTTGAATGGCCTTTTCATAACAATCCTTTCAAGGCTGCGGTTATCCCGGTTGCTTGTGCACCATTTTCTACCATACATTTTCCTTCCACTCAACTTTCCATTAATATGCTTGGCTAAAGCACTGTGTGAACAGCCAGCTTCTTTAGCAATGACCTTTTGTGGCTTACCCTCCTTGTGGAGTGTGTCAATGCCTGCCTTCTGGATATCGGTCAAGACAACAGTCTTCCCATGATTGTGGTGGCTACTGAAACAGACTAAGAGACCTTTTTAAATGCTTAGGAAGCTTTTGCAGGTGTTTTCTGTTAATTATTCTAATTTACTGAGAGAATGACTTTTGGGTTTTCATTGGCTGTAAGCCATAATCATCAACATTAACAGAAATAAACACTTGAAATAGATCACTCTGTTTGTAAGGACTCTATATAATATAGGAGTTTTACTTTTTGCATTGAAGAAAGGAAATAAATTAACTTTTTGATGATATTCTAACTTTGTGAGAAACACGTGTATATATACGGATTTTTTTTGATTATGAGACTGACTTTTTTCCCCCCAAATTTTGGGGGAAAATGGGGGTGCATCTTATAATTCGAATATACCTTACCAGGAGCGGTGAAGCAGGATCCCAGGGTCGCTTCTGGAGGAGGCAAGAGTGGCGCGTTGCTGCAGGCTGGGATGAGGGGGTGTTTGGAGGTGTGACACTGTGGGTGTTCGGTGGTGCGGGGGCCCCGCTGATATTTTGTGAAAGCCCGGGACCCCGCACTTCCATAGTTTACATTGCGGTGGACTCTGGGAAAATGGCTTCCGGGAGCAGCACATGCACAGATATCAGCACCAAGATCTCAGGAGATGAGTTCTCAGTGCCAAGATTTCCATCTGTGCATGCGCCGTCCCCGACAGCCATTTTCCCGGAGTCCACCGCAAAGTAAACCATGGAAGTACGGGAGTACTGGTCTGTCACAAAATGTTGGCGGAGCCCCCTCACCACTGAACATCCGCAGCGTCGCACATCCGAACACCCCTTTCTCCTAGTCTAAGGTCCACAGCATCGCCTCACTCCTGCCTCCGCCAGCAGCGACCCTGGGACCCAGCTTCACCGCAGCCACCACCCCAAGTAAGCAATAAGACGCATGGATTGTAAGAAGTACCAACGTTTTATTAAAAAAAAGGTGTTTTTCCTATTTTTCTCCTCACAATTTGGGGTGCGTCTTATAATCCGATGTCTCTTATAAAAGCAAAATATGGTATATACACACACACACAAACACACTCATGCAGTATGTGTGTGCATAAGTAAAACACAATTCCTAAACTATGGCTATCTCTAACGTTAAGTTTTACCTTTGGGTGTTGTCACAAAAATAAGAAAAACAACGAAAGAAAAACAAAAACAACACTTTAAAAGCAGACACAGACACAATACACGTGAAAAGAATGTGGAAAACATCTTCGGACATCAGACTTTACTCCGCTCTGTCAAGAGAGGACTGCTTTTTTGCTTTTATTATTATGGACAATAATGTCATGCTTCTCCCGGACAAGATTTACAAATCAGAATATGTACATTAGCATTTATCTTAATGTAACAAGGTTAGTAAAGACGTTGCTGCTAAAGAACCAAAAACAAATAACTGTAGTCAGGAAGAGGATACAGGCCGGTTCCTTTAGATATGCTGAGAAGTGGCAGAAGGTATGTACAAAGCAATGCAGTGTGAGACCAAGATTCTTGACCCCAGAAAAAACATCTGAGGAACAATAGCATTAGTGAAATTGTTTACTCTGGACAGCTTCCTTTTTCTTTCTCCGGGGCTGCTGATGACTTTTTTTTTTCTTTCTCCGGCGAGCCATTAAAAGATGCTTAGATCACATTTCATCTTGGACACACTGTTTGAATCCAAATATATTTGCTAGGCAGCAAACACACTCCACTTCCATGAATGCCGCGCCACCACCAATTTATGTAAACCGTCCAAGTTTAAGGCAAGATTAACCATATGTCAATCTACTTATAATAACCTTGCGCTGGAAAAAAAATGCTTCAAGAGGAGCGCAATAAACCGGGGCTTTGCTATTAGAGCCCTTCTTGACCTTTCACAAAAGGAAATGGTCAAGCTGGTGGAGAACCCAACATATTCCAGTATGTCCTACAGCCATCAGCATTCTAAACTTTACGACAAGGCATTGGCATAGCATAGGGTGGGGGGGACAATAAGCTCCTCACTTCTTGATCTTCTGCATTAGTTCTGAAACTCTACTAGAAGCAAGATAGCCAAAGATCTGTTTACCTCGACCAACTGGCGGCACTAAACGGAAACTGATCTGCGAACGTATATTAACCTGTCGACACCATCAGACCGCGGTAAAAGATGTTCAATGAACGATGTGTAGTAGATCCCTAAGTGCAAACAAGCAGCCACTGTTCTCACAACTCGAGTCTTGGCCCAACAGGACAATGCTCCATTAAGATATTTTGTGCTTCACAAGATCATTTCATTTTGCTTGTTCATCGAGTGATCGGCAGCTGTTTTAGACTGAACTACCTCTTGTTTGCTATAATGTTTCAGCGTAAATGCAGCAGTTACAACAGTGGAAATTCACGTTTTACAGTTCCAGTCATAATTATTTAACCCCCAGTGCAAATTAGGTTTATTAGTAAAATGTACACGCTTTTTGCTGTTTGCAATACACTAATAAAACGAAAATTATTTGAATAACTCAACACAACTAATATATCAAGAGGTTTCTAGAAATTCAACACAAAATGCCACTTTTAATGACTACTGTGGTCTCCAAATTATTCAACCCTTTCATGACAAGCATCTTTAGAACTGTTATGACCTGCTGTGAACATGATGTATAGTCAGACACCAATTTCTGGCAGTGTTACTGAGGAATCTTGGCCCATTCCTCATGGACAATGGCCTCCAGTTTACTAATATTCTTGGGTTGTCAACAGAGTGGTCTAAAAAGCTAAGAGACGAGATCATAGTCTTGTACAGTACAAACAAGGAAAAGGATACAAAAAGAGATAGAGTCAGGAGGATAGTTAAAGGAGCATTGGCTAGACTTCCTGGACTGACAGAAAGAGGAGGCCATCAGATTCCTGAGGAAGCAGGTGGTCAAAAAGCCCTTGAGTAAATGAAGGCCTGAGGAAAACTTATGGGTAGAAGGCACCGAAGTTTCAGATTTCACAGTAAGACACACTCAAAATGCTGATGGTCCGCTTGCCCGAAGTCCAGGATGTACAACTATGCTCAAAACCATGCAAATAAACCACATAAGTTCTTAGATTCTGTTCTGTGAAGTGATTAATCAAAACTGGAACTTTTAGGACATGTGTCTGGAGGAAGTATGCGGGAAAGAACACCCTGCTTATAGTGAAGAATGGTGGTGCTTCGGTGACACTCTCAGGCAGATTTGCTTACTCTAATACAGGACACCAGTAGCTTTTCGAGAGATGTACGGATTCAATCAAATATGATATTCTAAGAAAACGTCATACCTTATATGATGAAGCTAAAGTATGGGCATCATTGGACCTTCCAAGAGGACAATGTGCCAAAGCATACCCATTTTGGATTGGCGGTCAGTCAGCTGACAAAAATTTCATACAAAATCTTTGGTGAAATTTGAAGAATATGGTTGTAGGATGCAATCCCAAGAATATATATAACTTGAGGCCGTTGCCCATGAGAAATGGACTGAGATTCCTCAGAAAGATTGTCAGAAACAGCTCTCTAGATATGCCTCACATGTGCACCAGGTCATAACAAGTATGCTCTACTAATTAGTAAAGACACTTGTCATGAAGGAGCTGAGACTGTAGTAGTTTAAGTGTCATTTTGTGCTGAAATTGTGGAAACCACTTGTTATGTTAGTTGTGCTGAGTTGTTTACATGTTTTTGTTGTATTAGTTTTTTGGAAATAGTAGAAAGTGGTTATATAAGTTTCACTGCAACAGCAGATGACAACAAGATATGAGAAAGATAGCTCATTCCTGGGTATAAAGCATATACTGTATTTTCTGGCGTATAAGACTACGTTTTAACCCCTGAAAATCTTCTCAAAAGTTGGGTGTCGTCTTATACGCCAGGTGTCGTCTTATAGGGCAGATGCGGAGTAATCAGCGGTCGCCGCATTTTGTGGGGGGAGCGGTCTCAATGACGAGGTGAGGGGGCGCGTCACCGGGAAGGTGTAAGTGAAGCAGAGGCAGAGAAGGAGATAATAGGATACAAGGGTGAGCCAGATGAGTGAAAGAGGAGTGTTTTTCTAGGCACAGCATCACTCTCTCTCTTTTTTGCATACCCCTGGCATCCCAGACGCTGACAGTTTGCTTCACTTACACCTTCCTGGTGAGGCGCTCCATCACCTCGTCATCGGGACCACTCCCCCCCACTATATACGTCGACCGCAGATTGCTTCGCACCCACCCTATAAGACGACACCCGGCATATAAGACAACCCCCGACTTTTGAGAAGATTTTATATTTTAACTGGAAAAGTTGGGGGTCGTCTTATACGCCCAGTCGTCTTATACGCCGGAAAATACGGTACTTTGATTAAAGTATCATATGTGATCATATTTCATTATAGAAACTGCAGACATTATTAAAATACATGTCTTAGACCCAGAGGCGGGCAAAGCTTCTGAGTGGACCCCTAACCAGGTAACCTTGATTACAGCTGGGTGACGCGCCCTAATAGTGGAGGAGAACCTCAGCAGATGACAGCAATGTTACTGAAGATGATACCCCAATACTGAGGCGCTGCTGCCGTATATGTCCCTATTACTGCCCCTGCTGTGTGGTTCTGTGTGCCCTCTAAATTCTAGAGCATCCCTCTATAATATAGCAATGCCAGGAGCTAGTGCCCTAGAAAACAGTGCCCATATTTTGCCCCCTAGAAAGTAATATTGCCCTGTGTGCCCCTTTGATAGTCACAGTAACCTGAGTTCCCCTATAACAATAAGTGCCCACTTTACATTTAATAATGTCCCCTGTACAGCTCCCTTATACACAGCATGATGCTCTTATACACAGTATAATGCCCCCTTAGTAGCCTCCAAACTGTTTGATGGCTCCAACACTGTAATCCCCACACTGTAATATGCCCCTCTAGATAGCCTCCATATAGTATAATGCACCAGATAGTCCCCAATATAGTATAATGCACCAGATAGTCCTCAATATAGTATAATGCACTCCCCATAGGCCTACTCTATATTGCATAATGCACCCCCATAGGCAGACTCTATAGCACAAGGCAGCACCCATAGGCAGACCCTGTAGTAAAAGGTGGGACCACGCAGGCAGACCCTGTAGTATAAAGCAGCACCCCTATAGGCAGACCCTGTAGTATAAGGTAGCACCCCTATAGGCAGACCGTGTACTGTAAGACAGCCCCCCCTAGGCAGACCCTGTAGTATAAGGCAGACCCCCATAGGCAGACCCTGTAGTATAAAGAAGACCCCCCATAGGCAGACACTGTAGTATAAGGCAGACCCCCCATAGGCAGTCCCTGTAGCATTAGGCAGACCCCCCCATAGGCAGACCCTATAGTATTAGGCAGACCCCCCGTAGGCAGACCCTGTAGTATTAGGTAGACCCCCCATAGGCAGACCCTGTAGTATTAGGCAGAGCCTGTAGTATAAGACAGTACTCCCCCCATAGGCAGATTCTGTAGTATAAGGCAGCACCCCTTAAAAAAATAAATACTTACCTCTCTTCTTCCTGGTTCCTGCGCTGCTCTGAGCTCCTGCTCGTCTCCTGACAGCGGGTGTCGGGAAGTGACTCATCGCGCCTGCTGTCAGCGTCGCCGACGTCAGACGCCGACCGGGGGATGATGGGGGAAGGAGAGCAGCGCAGCGCTCCTTCCCTCATCATTGCGGTCAGCTGTATTGGCTAAATGCCGATCAATTCTCCCTGCTCTGCGCAGAATGTAATTATGCGCGCCGATACAGTTACAGTAGTGTAAGCTACTGCTTAGACCTGATGAAGCTGGGGTATTTAATTTGAAAAACCACATCAGAATGTTTTTATAATCCTCAAATTAAAATGAGCAGTGTATCAGCGCAGCTAGAACAGGACTCGCATGATGCTCATTTTCACTCATTCACTTTTGGGGATAATTTTTCTTACTTAAAGGGGTTGTCCACTACTAGGACAACCCCTTCTTGTACTAAATGTTTGGTATCAATAAATTAAAAAAAGCCTATACTCACCTCCCGTGCTAGCGACCTTTCAACGGTGTCAGCACTCGCGGTCCTGGAGCTCTGGCCTGTCCGGGCTGCAGCTAATCTCTGTGTTCCTGTTCATGTTCACGATGTCCATTTGGCCATGACTGATTTTGTTTCCTTAAGAAGGTCGGTCAGGGGTGCGGCCACCATGGCAAAGTTTTGAATGAACCTCTGAAGCACCCCATAATTCCCATAATGACCATATATGGCTTTTTTGAGAGAGGTTTTGTGCGGTTTTGAATTGCATCCATTTTATTGATCTAGGTTTCATTTCCCCTCTACCTACTATATATCTAAGGTTTTTGGCTTCCGTCTGGCCCCATGGCCATATTTTTTAAGATTGATAAAGAACCTTCCTTCCTGAGAGCATAATTCATCATCTAGGCCTTTCCCAGATAATTTTCCCAATCTGGGCTGAAGATTACAATATTGTCCAGGTATGCCGCAGTGTAATTCTTATGTGGTGCGAGGGTCCAGTCCATGGCACTCTGGAATGGGACTGTAGCTCCCTGCTGCTGTTTCAGATCTGTTGCCGGTGCTGCTGCTGGAGCTGTTGCACGAGCAGCTTACTTGTCTCCTGTTGTGCCAGTCGTTGCTACTGTAGCTGTTGCTAGGCTTGCACGAGGTGTTTAATTAGCTTCTCCATGCTGTCTGACACTGCTCACTGACCTATAGCCACATTCACCCAGGACATGCAGCACTTCTGTAATAGTTATACTTGTTCCCTGGGAACGCTGCCCGCATTCTCCACCAAATATAACTATGCTACTCACTTGGGAGCGATAGGAGGTATCACAGGAACCGTTTCTATTTAAAAGTCTGGCTGGTTTATTTCATGAAGTCCTCATAAACCACATCACAGGAAACTCTAATACAGCCCTTGTCCGGCAAAAAGTAAAACATAAATCAAAAAGTCCATACAATAGTGCTGGTTAGCCCACCTGGCTTAGTGTCTAGTTTCTTAGTCCTTTAGCATCCAGGAGATCTGCACACCTCCATACACATAGATATGTGTGAGACAAACAGGTCTCTTTTTACAAAGTGAACCACACCCATGGGTGGAGATATGGTGAGCAGAAGTCTCTCCCAACCCTTCAGGTGCTCATAATCAATCTGTCATGGCCAAATAATCTATTTTAGTCCTATCTGTACAAAATCATTACTTCAGGTTTATCTGCCATCCACTAGGTGTCCGACAACCACCTTACACCACACATATATGGCATACTCTCTACTGGCATTCTTAAGATCTGCAGGGACACACTGGTAGAATCTTCTTATATATAATTGCCTAGAATACTACTTCCTGCAATTTGTGCCAACTTCCTGTCCGGAGCTAATGTCCAGAGATAAGTGACGTCAACAGTGTCCAGTGTCTGATTGGTTGCCGCCTGCTGCGAGCGACCAATCAGAAACGTGCCGTACTGTGACACACTCCGCCCGCCATTTTGGTGTGATTTTTGAATTTTTACCTCACAGCAAGTTTCTACTGCGTGGAGGCGGGCCCAGTGACGTTGCTCTTCAAGCTCCTGCCGAATTTCGTCAAAAAAATGATAATACCATTTACCAAAACTATATATATTTAGTTGTGAAGTGGTTCAGTGACATTTTCACACCAATTTTGAACTTTTGTTTGGTGTTTTCTCCATATACTGCCTATTATTCACTGACTGTTATACTGAGAGACTGCTGTTTATTAACCTCTTCTTTGCCACATTGGGTATATTGCTCTATTATTTGCCACATAAGGACATTGTCCATTATTGCCCAGCAATTTCTCTGCAATATAAACTGCCTATTTATTAATATCTGCATTCCTGCAAAGAACTATTGCCTATTATTAACTGGGTATTTTCCTACTACCTGACATTGTTCTTAAGCAAAGAACCGTTGTTGTGGCATTTGCCACAACACGCAAAGTTGTCGTCTGATGTCTTTCATCCCTCCCCTCATAAGCATGTTCATGGATCCTGTGTAACTGTACCTTAAATAACAAGAATTGTCAAGAGCTGGTGAGTGCAGCCATTTTTTGTTCTTTCTTACTATTATTTATTAATCGTATTATTTTTACATTTGAATAAATAAAGTACAATGGGGCAAAAAAGTATTTAGTCAGTCAGCAATAGTGCAAGTTCCACCACTTAAAAAGATGAGAGGCGTCTGTAATTTACATCATAGGTAGATCTCAACTATGGGAGACAAACTGAGAAAAAAAAATCCAGAAAATCACATTGTCTGTTTTTTTATCTTTTTTTTTGCATATTATGGTGGAAAATAAGTATTTGGTCAGAAACAAACAATCAAGATTTCTGGCTCTCACAGACCTGTAACTTCTTCTTTAAGAGTCTCCCCTTTCCTCCACTCATTACCTGTAGTAATGGCACCTGTTTAAACTTGTTATCAGTATAAAAAGACACCTGTGCACACCCTCAAACAGTCTGACTCCAAACTCCACTATGGTGAAGACCAAAGAGCTGTCAAAGGACACCAGAAACAAAATTGTAGCCCTGCACCAGGCTGGGAAGACTGAATCTGCAATAGCCAACCAGCTTGGAGTGAAGAAATCAACAGTGGGAGCAATAATTAGAAAATGGAAGACATACAAGACCACTGATAATCTCCCTCGATCTGGGGCTCCACGCAAAATCCCACCCCGTGGGGTCAGAATGATCACAAGAACGGTGAGCAAAAATCCCAGAACCACGCGGGGGGACCTAGTGAATGAACTGCAGAGAGCTGGGACCAATGTAACAAGGCCTACCATAAGTAACACACTACGCCACCATGGATTCAGATCCTGCAGTGCCAGACGTGTCCCACTGCTTAAGCCAGTACATGTCCGGGCCCGTCTGAAGTTTGCTAAAGAGCATTTGGATGATCCAGAGGAGTTTTTGGGAGAATGTCCTATGGTCTGATGAAACCAAACTGGAACTGTTTGGTAGAAACACAACTTGTCGTGTTTGGAGGAAAAAGAATACTGAGTTGCATCCATCAAACACCATACCTACTGTAAAGCATGGTGGTGGAAACATCATGCTTTGGGGCTGTTTCTCTGCAAGGGGGACAGGACGACTGATCCGGGTACATGAAAGAATGAATGGGGCCATGTATCGTGAGATTTTGAGTGCAAACCTCCTTCCATCAGCAAGGGCATTGAAGATGAAACGCGGCTGGGTCTTTCAACATGACAATGATCCAAAGCACACTGCCAACGCAACGAAGGAGTGGCTTCGTAAGAAGCATTTCAAGGTCCTGGAGTGGCCTAGCCAGTCTCCAGATCTCAACCCTATAGAAAACCTTTGGAGGGAGTTGAAAGTCCGTGTTGCCAAGTGAAAAGCCAAAAACATCACTGCTCTAGAGGAGATCTGCATGGAGGAATGGGCCAACATACCAACAACAGTGTGTGGCAACCTTGTGAAGACTTACAGAAAACGTTTGACCTCTGTCATTGCCAACAAAGGATATATTACAAAGTATTGAGATGAAATTTTGTTTCTGGCCAAATACTTATTTTCCACCATAATATGCAAATAAATTGTTAAAAAAACAGACAATGTGATTTTCTGGATTTTTTTTCTCAGTTTGTCTCCCATAGTTGAGGTCTACCTATGATGTAAATTACAGACACCTCTCATCTTTTTAAGTGGTGGAACTTGCACTATTGCTGACTGACTAAATCCTTTTTTGCCCCACTGTATATATGGATTCTAGACTCCCGATTCTTTAGAATCGGGCTGCCGTCTAGTACGGTAATTAATAAGTGTCTTACAGCGTTTAACAAGGGTGATAGCAGTGATAGCAAGCGCTTTGTTCTCAGCAGTCATTTGATTGCTAAGTTATGGGAGGAAGCAGGGGTTGCTGCACCCTTAGAGACACCTCCAGATCTGCTATGCAGGTAGCAGGCAGTGTTTCCACTGTAACTGGAGCCAATATACCAGCCTCAGTTACAGGGAAAATTAGGTAGTAAACAAAAAGCATTTATTATTGCAAGGTCCAGCAAGGTTTTTTATGACCTTTTAAGATATATTAATTTATACTTATAGTGCACAATATGTGAAGCAAATTAAAAATAGATGAAAAAAATGCAGGTAAAAAAATAAATAATAAAAGAAAGCCACTGTCAATCCAAAAGGCTGTTAATAGCCATTTTAGTGGTACTTTGTGGGTATAAAAAAATATATACAAAATGTAAAAAACAGACAAGCATTTCATTTATACAATATACTCATAAATGATCTCTTATTCTGAAAATTCACCTGAAAGTGTAGTTACATTTTAGAGTAAGCCGAATGAAACGTGAATTTATATTGCCTGTTCTCTTCTCGAAAATATAGTAATGGCATAAAATACAATTCCATGTGTTTTGGTGTACTTTAAAAAAGTAGTGATAAATATTAGAAAAATTAAAGCGACCAGGATACACTTTTAATTACTTGTCTTGCTGTATCACCATCCTACAAGAAACAGTTTCCCTTCATATCTTTGTGTAAAATCCATGGCTTGATGAAAGCTCCTTACCAGATGTCAAATTCTTTGCAGTGCTCTGCGATTTGTGCATCTCCGTTTCCTTAAACGTAAGGTCCTCTTGCATAATTTTCAGATCTTGAGATGTAACCAAAGAGATTTGTTTCATTCGATTTATATTCTGTATCAAATGAGAATTGTGCCAATATGAATGCATTTTTGGCAAGAAACATAGAGGAAATCATGAAAACAAAATCCCACTTGTCATGCAAAATGTGTCATGTACTTACTATATCAAGAAATGTCTGCTTTGTGGTGCCAGAGTACCGGCTAGAGTGGACAGCCCTACACAGCAAAGGATATCCTTCTGTCCGGGCAACTGACGGGGACTCACCCTGCTTGAGTGTTCCAGGAGTGTGATAATATTCGCTTCTATCTCGGACTTCCTCTCCGTCTCTTGATTCTTATTTTCTTCAAAACTGGAGAAAAACCCTGAAAGCATAACCTCAAAGTTGTGATAAGAGAACCCGTATGTGTAGTGGTCATCACAGGCACAGATACGGGCCTAACAACATAATTTCACGTATTAATAAGTTATATTACTGAATCCCAGTGGATTAGATTATGATCTAGAGAAGAAATTGCCAAACCTTTTCTCATGAGGCTTCAACAGATAACCTAGAGCCTCACCAGACTGACCCACCTGATGTCTGCACCCTAGCCAACTCTAGTGGACGTCCATAATAAAATTCAAAACATCTCTTCATTTTTTCTTTCCTAACCCAAATATAATATTATAATAAGTGCAATATAAGTGAACTGCTTTGGCATCGCTAGTGTCAAAGATCAAGGGCTCCAGACCCAAACTTCTAGCCCACAGAACCAGTGACAGCCACATGGAACTGTCAGCATCAACATGACACCAATACAGTTCAATTCTGTGATAAGGATCCTGCCCTAACTCTCTGTAAGTCTGAAGATTATAAGAGGTCAGTGTTCTGCCACAATGATGTTATTACATTATGCCACCTGTGACGGCTCGCTGTTTATACCACTCAGGAGAGCAGACAGAAGCTGTGGTGGTCTTGTAATTAGTGGTAGGTGACTATAAAACTCATGGTTTTAATACTATTTGGCTGTGGAAGCACCATACTGTGTCTAGCAAGCTGTGGGGACATTATATAGCGAAACGGTGCTGTTGGGGATAGTACTGTGTGTAGGGGCATCATACTGTATAAGAACCTTGGCAATATCATACTGGGTGGAGGGCTATGCATCTATTATACCTTGTGCGGGGGTTGTCTGGTGCTCATACTCCTCCCTGTGTGTAAGTGTGTGTGTTTTTGTGTTGTGGTGGGGGGGCTGTGGGTCAATTATACTATGTGAGGGGGTATCATTCTGTGTGTGGGGGCATCCTACCATGTATGAGGGCTGTAGGGTCATCATATTATGTGTTTCGGCTGAGAGGGCATCAGACTGTGGATGTGGACATTATACTGTGTGCTGGCAATGAAGGGTCATCATACTATGTGAGGGGGTTGTGCGGCCATCAATCTGTATGTGGGACATCGTACTATGTATGGGAGCTGTGTGGCCATAATACGGTGTGTGGAGGCTGTGGAGATATCATACTGTTTATGGGGGCATTAGACTCTGGGGGCTGTGTTGACATTATACTGTGAGGGGTACTGTTGGCATATCATACTCTGGAGGAGATCATACTGTGTGGGGGAACTGTGAAAGTATTATATTGTGTTTGGGGCACTGTGGCAGTATAATATTGTGTTGGGGCACAATGGGGGCATCATACTTTGCTGGGGGCACTGTGGTGTCATCATACTTTGCATGTGGGGAATTCACTGTGGGGGAATCGTACTTGGTGTGTGAGCCATCATACTCTATGTGGTCCATGAGTGATCTAGTGGGTGAGAACATTAAAGGGATTCAATAGGGGTACAATTATTGTGTAAATGCAGTAATACATGTTCCTCTCCCTATACAGTAAATAAATGGATATTTGTGGACAGTTTCCGCGCTACTAGATGAACTTGAGACATGTAATCTGGTGAAGTAAGCGAAGGCAGTGGTTTACACGATACATACAGGACTGACAACTCCACTAAATATAGTAATGACACAATTTTTTTTTTAAAGTATTGTGGTCACTGTTCCATGATGCAAGTGCCGCCAGGATGAGGAGTTTTCTTATACATACTGCAAATAAGTTGTGGCTGGAAGAAGTCATCATGATGGACTGGGTCAGATGAAAACATAAACCAGTCCCACTAGAATGAACATCACAGGTAAGTCGCTATACCAAATATAACTGTACTGTAATCACTTATATGCAGTAGGAGGACTGGTATCTACCACTACATGGTCACACTTGTTAATAGTGTGTGTTTTTGGTTTTATCTTTTAGTATTAATTTTGTGGAGCAATTCGGTCATTATGTGGGGTTGTATGGAGGTATTTTTGGTAATGCTGGTCTTTACATAGTGTGTTTTGTTCTGTAGAAATACGGTAATATTATCGATTTACTATATAGTGGTAATGGCATTGGTAGCCATGTAGCGGTATTATTTGGGCCTTGTGTAGTGGTAATTTTGGTCTCAAAATATTTGTATAAAAAATGGACTCATTCAGACGTCTGTTTTTCAGGTACGTGCTCTATCAGATAGAACATGTACCCATTCTATTCTATGGGGAGGTGCACATGTCTGTGTTTTTTGCGGATTGAGCAGTCTGCAAAACATCAAGAATATATGACCGTTTTTGATCAGAGACAAGGATCAAAATTACCCATACAAGTCTATGGGTCCCTGATGCAGTGTATAGGAGAAACTTTACAATTTATTTATTATTTCATCAGAGAAAATCACTGACAAGTCTGATGGTAAAAACGGACACTGACCAAACACTGATGAAACCCAGATCCAAAACACTGATGAACAAAGGTCTATGTTTTTATGTGAGAGAAAAATCACGTTTGACTGAATGATACCTTCGAATGCATGTAAAACAAATATATCTCACATGTCAAAATGTAGTGGCTGCAAATGGTGACAATTTGTGATAAAACCGCTTGTGGTTTTGATGTATTTGAGACGATTTGGTAAAAAAAAAGTTAGGTAAATGTCCCTATAACAAGGATATTCTCTATCGCCTTTCATTGGGGGACACAGGAACCATGGGTGTATGCTGCTGCCACTAGGAGGCTGACACTATGCAAATAAAAAAGTCAGCTCCTCCCCTGCAGTGTACACCCTACCGACAGGAAGTAGGATATTCAGTTTAGCTTAGTGTCAGTAGGAGGTGGACACGGGTCTTTCATTAGACCCTTATCTACCTCAATGTGCGTCGTTCCTTTTCAGGTTTTTCCGGAGGGGATATGATAAGCACCAGAGAACACATGGATACCACCTAAATCCCTAATGCACAACGCTTACCTGGACGCTCCACTAGGTACTTAATAGAGATTTGTGAACAAATAGTTAGTTTAGTAAAACTCCTATCATCATATCAAATATGCTCAGTAAGCCGATTCACACATGCTAAAGATGCAGCCACAAGTGCCTTTAAAGATGCCCTGTCACTTGTAAAAATCCCCGAGCTTCCCCGATTATGCCGCTTTTTTCTATTTTGCGTTGCATCACTCCATTGCAAAGGTATTCACATTTGGTGCTTCTGGAGTGTTCAAGCACTAGCGATTGGCTGCAGTGGTCATATCCCGTTTGAAGAGGAGGAAAGAGCTACGAGACAGTTTTTTTCTGCTGCAGCCAATCAGTGGCTGATAAGTGGCTGTAGCAGTCATCAGTCACCGTTCAACCAGAAATGAACACCAGGAGACCGGGAAGGGACACCTGCAGCAGTATGGAAAAGTGGAAGACGTCCGGTAGTGGAGAATAGGCTTTTTTTTCCTAATGAAGGATCATCATTGACCTTTTTTTTTAATTAAGTAAAAAGTAGCTTTAGAAAAGTACTTAGTGTGAACAGTCCCATTTGAGATAGCATGAGACATTGTGGCGAGTCTCATTGCTGGGAGCCCATGATATCAAATGTGTCCATTGGAGGAATCAGTGTGTAAAATCATGTACAGTACATACCCAATGTATGAGATTTGTGGGGTCATGAGCAAGGCTCCAGGCAATACGGGGTTCCAAAAAAGCAAATTTATAAACTGGCATGAAACGATTTTAAAATTGGTGAATTTTTAACTGATAATATAATGTAAAAAAATATTAATCCTGAGTACATGCTTGATTCATTTTTTTCTGTACAACATCGGCTGTCCATTTTATTTATTTTGAGGCACATAGGAAAAGTGGCTGGTGGATGTAAAAATACCAGGAAACCAAGAAACTTAAATTTCCTGGCAAACTATTTCTTCCTTTAAAAGGAATCTCAATTCTCAGCGGAAGACATATAGGTAAACAAGCTTATTGTGTGCAAGACACATTTTGACATAACACTTTTATTTTCTAAAGACAGCTTCCTATTTTGAAATGTAATAAATCATGCAAAATGGAAAAAGACAATAAAAGAAAACATGGAAAAATACTGTACGGTGTGGCACAGGCAATGTTATGTATGTTACACTGTGTGAAGCTGAACATGCAGACCTGCAAACTACAACTTACGGTCCATGCTTTCTTCTCGCTTTCTCAGTTCTTTGTACTTTTGTTTCTTCTCCCCTACGATTAAAAAGGATTGATACATGTTAATAACCCCTCATACTGAAGGTCTGATTGGCCTAATAGGGCACTGATATACCTCTGTAGGGCTTTACTGTACCTGCGTATGCTTCTGACCTTATTAAAAGTTTTGGCCAAAACGGTTATAAAAACAAGTAAATTTAAAGGCATTTCCCAGCCACCTTTTTTTAGGCAAATTCTGAGTGAAAATAATAAACAGCAGCTACTCATCTACTGATTCCCAACGGCTCTTGTTCTGCTTCTCCTCCGCTACTGAGGGCACATGCCTGCTGTATCCAATCCATGGCCGCAGCAGTGACCCTCACCTTAAACACATTGTTCTTCAGAGGTGCCAGTGATTCCCTGGTAAGGAATTGACACTATGGCCAGCAACCTCAAGGTATACCTCAACTTTGTCATTCAGCTTACATGCAAATGTGTTAAAGAGGACTTGTCGCCAGATCTTACAATCTGCTTACATCATGGAAATTATCACCTAGTGACAGAGTGGGAAACACTGGCTCGGTGGTTCTTATCGGCGGTAACATTACCGCCAATAAGACAGTCGGTCAGAGCGCTGCGGGGTCATTCTGTAAGATGTCAGTATCACCCCGCAGCTGTGACCCGTGGTAAAACGCTTCATCAAGCTATGCCTTCTGTCACTGATAATAGTGATGGCAGGAGCCGCTGATGGGAGAAGTAGTCTAATCAGCTGGCGCCTGTGCTCAAGCTTTAAAAAAAAAAAAAAAAAAAACAACAAAAAAATAATTACATACATATTCAAATAAAAATAATAAACACATTATACTCACCTAATACCAAATCCCCGATGCCCTCGTCTGCTATAAAAAAATAATTAACTACCATATACACACCTGTCCACTGTAGTCCATGCAACCCCGAGTGTCCCACTGCAATCTCATCGCCAGATGTGACTGCTCTACCCAGCTGCCGGCGATACACTGACAGGAGGAAATTGCTCCTGCAGTGTATCACTGAGCTGCTGTGAGAGAGGTCACTGGAGTTCATCAGCTGATCAGCTCCAATGCGCTCTCTTACTGCACCGATGTGTGAGAACTTATAGATGCCTCTCCATTACAAAGGTGACATCAGCCCCACAAATATGAACCCCATTTGCCACCACTACAGGGCAAGTGGGAAGAGTGAGGCTAAGCGCCAGATTTGGGGGATGGAGAGTTGAAAACTTCCAGGGAACGCTGTAGACATGGTCGGTGACATTGCTGGAGGTGGTGATGTTGCTGTCATATTCTCTCTTTGCAGGGAGGCCCTGTTGAACGTGACCGAGAGGAAGATTCCGAGAGTGCAGCAAAAGAGGGAGCAGGAGGAGACTAAGATTTGTCATGCTTTTTAAGATGTGTACTCCACTGTACTCCATACTTGGATTTGAGATACTTGATCATGCAGGTGGTGCTCCGGTTTAGAATATTTATGGCTCGCTTGAAGCAGCTGGCCTTGACTATATTGGGGGAAGAAGCCCAACGCCAGGGAGCTCCTTTGAGTTGGCTTCTGGGTGACTCATTCCCTTGGCGCATAGGGACAGTACCAGACGATGTACTGGCTATGGGCCGGCCGCTGTGCTTTTCCATCCTGGCCCCTGTTTTGCTGTGCTGGTCGGAAAGTGTGACCACCTCCTCTTCCACCGAACTTCACACGTCACATAGTTCCTTTGATCCATGTGGGGTTAAGGACCTCATCATCTTCCACTCAGTCCTGACCTCTGCCCTCCTTTATACAGACAGGGTCACATGGTACGCCGGCCAATCACAGTCATGCCAGTTCTTGGCATGGCTATGATGGCTCCTGAAGTGCCCACAGCCAAAAAACTTGTTGATTGGCTTTATTCAGCTGGTGGACCCAAACATTATGATGGGCTTCTTGGAAAAAGTCAGTGTTCGGGGTCCGTGCACCGGCGCTAGAAGTCCGGTACGAACCCCGAACTTTACAGTTCGGGTTCGTTCGTCACTATTCCTAACACCATTTGTTGTAAGAACCACGTTCACTAAGGGCAATAACTACATATGTGTACAATATATAATATATAGTGCTTTTAAATTTGTGAACCATTTAAGAGTTTCAATTTTTCTGACTAAACTTGACCTAAAACTTTAAACACAAATAATAAAAGTAGATAGAGAACCAAATCAAGGAAATGAATAAAAAATATTAGACTTTGCTATTTTTTAACCCCATAGTGACCTTGCCAAATTTTTTAAATCTGACCAGTGTCCCTTTATGTGGTAATAACTCTGAAATGCTTCAGCAAATCTCAATGATTCTGAGACTGTTTTTTCGTGGCACATTGCAATTTATGATCATGGTAAATTTAGATTGAAATGTTTTGTGTTTATTTATAAAAAATATCAGAAATTTGACAACCATGTAAAAAAATAGCAATTTTCAAACTATGAAAAATTATCCCTTTAATCCAAATAGTCATGCCACAGAAAAACATTAATAAATAACATTTTCCTCATGTCTGCTTTACATCAGCACCATTTGTAAAATGTTCTTTTATTTTGTTAGCATTTAGGAGGTATAAAAATGTAGCAATAATTTTTCAATTTTCAAGGAAATTTACAAAATGTACCGTATTTTTCTGACCATAAGACGCACTTTTTTCCTCCAAATTTGGGAGGAAAGTGTGGGTGCGTCTTATGGTATGGATGTAGCACGTGGGGAGGGGGGCAGCAGTGAGTGGGATCGCACTGTTATCCCACTTCAGGATGTCCCCGCTGCCTGGAATTAGTGCTGGGGAAAGCATGTGGTCCCGATGATTAAGTGCAGTGAATATTCATTAGCTACTCCCTGCCCACCTATCAGCTGAGTGGTGAGCCCCCAGAGGCAAATGAATACTGCACTTAAGCAGGGACACACATGGCTTCCCCAGCGCTGATTCCTGCAGCAGCTGGGGAGATCTGTGTGTCCGGGGGAGAGGAGGCAGCAGCAGGGTCCGGGGGAGAGGAGATCGCTGTACCTTCCTGGGCTGGAGCTGAGTGCTGTGCAGTGTGCACAAGGAGGACCTGTGATGATGTCAGAAGTGGGCGGGCTGGAGCATCACATGGCAGCACAGAGCCCTCCCTCTTCTTGACATCATCACAGGTCCTTCAGACTCCAACACTAGAATCTGCTGGCTTCCATTACCTGTGCTGTGGAAAAGCAACAAGAGGGAGGGCTCTGTTTGCAGTCATGGGATGCTTTTACCTCACCACAGTGTGGCTGGCTGCCACAATTAAGAGGTTAGTCTTTCCAAAACACAATAAAGCACTCTGCCACTTCTTTAGTGAACTATAACTCCCAGCATGTCATAGGATCTGCAGGACAAGCTGGGAGTTATAGTTCTCCCATTGGATTTTAAAGCAGCACTCCAGTGTTATTTTGCAGTGCTGGAGTGGTGCTTTAAATATAAGCCCTGTGCCCCCATTCTTATACTCACCCTCCAGCATCTTCATATAGTACTGTACAGACACCACACTGGTCCCGCAGCTTCCAACATAATAACATACTATTATATGTGGTGTTATTATACATAATAGTATGTTATTAAATATTTTACCACTTTTTTGCTTCAAATATTTTTTTCCCTATTTTCCACCTCCAAAACCTGGGTGCGCCTTATAGTCCGGGGCGTCTAACAGTCCGAAAAATACGGGTATATTTTTGAAGGACCTATTCAGGTTTGAAGTGATTTTGAGGGTCCTATGTATTGGAAAACCTCCAAAAGTGATACCATTTTAAAAACAGCAACCCCCCCCCCCCCCGCCCCCGACATATTGAAAACCTCTGTAAGGTACTTTATTAACCCTTCTGGTGCTGTTCAGAAATGAATGCAAAGTGACATGACAGGAATGAAAAAGTGTATTTTTTACCACCTAAATGACGCTAAGTTCTGAATAGGCCACTGTAGTCGGCAGACTCTAAGGCCTCTATTTGGCCGTGAATTGCCATGGCAAACATCAGGACCACACAATCATGAGCTCAGGGTGGCGTGGGGTTAAAGAAGGCACTAGACTCTAACCATTTATAATGATATAGTCACAATTGACAGCAGCATCTAAGGGGATAAACAGATTTGGACAATAGGATGACAATCAGATATGAGTGGGCGACCAGTTTTATTTCAAGAAGTGACATCTATCAAAGGCCGGCGTCACACTAGCGAGTTTTACGGACGTATGAGAGGTGCAGAAAATGTGGATTGCACACGGGACAGTGATTCTCTATGGCCCAGCTCCTATCTGCCGTATTTTACTGATCCGTATTATACGGTCTTCTACGGCCATAGAAAATCGCAGCATGCTGTGTTTGTCAACGTATTGCGCAAAATAATCGGCAATGAAAGTCTATGGGGGCGAGAAAAATACAGATTACACATGGACCAACAGTGTGACTTGCGAGAAATACGCAGCGGTGTTCTATAGAAAAGCCGGCAATTCAGTGTGGTGTACAGTAAAATCACACTGACAGGTTAGAATAGAATAGCTAAGATAAATGTCCACACATAGTATAGGGGTGTCAATTATGACAGCTATCCATTATTAATCCAATAGTACGAAATGGTTAATAAAACACACACACATTACACATTATTACAAAGTATTTTAATGAAATAAAGATCATTTTACACCAAGGAGCCTGCTAATGCAGCTGTGCTTGTTGGCTGTAAAAACCCGGGGAATGAATGGAATGCAGGGGAATGACCTGTAGTTACCTCGAGTTGCGGTGATCTGCCCTCTGCTGGATGTCCTCATATGAACTCGAGCGTGGGAAAATATTCTGAAAAGTTCCCAGGCTAGAGTTCATATGAGGACATCCAGCAGAGGGCGCATCACCGCGACTCGAGGTAACTACAGGTCATTCCCCTGCATTCCATTCATTTTTACAGCCACAAGAACAGCTGCATTAGCAGGCTACTGGGTGTAAAATGATTTAACCCCTTCAGATGGATTTACAGCGTGGGACAAGACTGAACGATGGAAGGTATGGAATATTATTGTTTGTTTTTTTAACTTTGTTCCAGGTGACAAGGGTCTTCAGGTGGATTAAGAGTATAATAAAATATTAAAACACCCTGTGTCTTTATTTCATTAAAATACTTTGCAATAATGTGTGTGTGTTTTATTAACCATTTCGTGCTATTGGCTTAATAATGGATAGGTGTCATAATTGACGCCTCTCCATTATTAATCTGGCTTAATGTCACCTTACAATAGCAAGGTGACATTAACCCTTCATTACCCCATATCCCACCGCTACACGTGAGTGGGGAGAGAGAGGCTAAGTGCCAGAATAGGCACATCTTCCACATGTGCCTTTTTTGGGGTGGCTGGGGGCAGATGTTTTTAGCTGGGGGGGGGGGGAAATAACCACGGACCCTCTCCAGGCTATTAATATCTGCCCTCAGTCACTGGCTTTCCCACTCTGGCGGAGAAAATTGCGCGGGAGCCCACGCCAATTTTTTTTTTTTTTGCAATTTAACCCTTTAATAGCTAGAGCCCCCAAATTTTACACCAAGACACTTCTTACATTACTAAAGAGGAATATGTAATAAAAGAAGGGATATGAGATGGTTTACTGTATGTAAACCAGGGGTGTCAAACTGCATTCCTCGAGGGCCACAAACCATGCGTGTTTTCAAGATTTCCTTAGCTTTGCACAAGGTGCTGCAATCATTATGTGTGTAGGTGATTAAATTATCACCTGTGCAGTACAAGGAAATCCTCAAAACATGACCTGGTTGCAGCCCTCGAGGAATGCAGTTTGACACCCCTGATGTAAACCATGTCTCA